>NC_071395.1:104633159-104988457 GCF_022682495.2 Desmodus rotundus
GGTCTGTTTGAATGAACCAATTAGGCAAGGAAGGCGGGACTAGAGGGTTTTTCCAAAGGCACCACTCTGAGGGGTAGCGGAGAGACAGACAGGGAATCTGGCCAATGAGGAGGGCTCTTTTTGTTCTCTCGGAGCCGGAATCCGTGCGGAATTACGCCGTGCAAGCGTGAAGGGGTTTTCTGAGGGGTAGACGGGGGTAAAAAGAGGGGGGAGTGTATTCGTTCCCTGGGAGCGCTTCCCTTATTTCCGATCCCTGAAACCTAAGAACTGTCCTCCGTCCTGAGGTTTCTTTAGCGGGAGGAAGAGCATCCGAGCTCCATTTTCCTGAGGAAACTTTCCTCATTTTCCCGAGGAGACTTTCGAGTGCCGGCTTTCTGGACAGGCAGCCTGGCGGTTCGATTCCGGCGTCTGCCTCAACCTCCCCTACAAGAATTATTTTCAAAGAAACAACGGTGCCACGATTGTGGCTGGTGGTTGTCAGATCATGGAAGGGTGGCTTCTGCTCTCCTCTTTGTTGAGTTCCCCGGGCTCCGCGAGCGGGGACAAGAAAATGTCAAAGACCAGGGTGCTTTATTCCTCTGAGGTACACGTGCTTGGGAGGACTTCTTTCCTTACCAACCCACACTGTTGAAATGACCGGACGACGACGACGACAACAACGCGACACAAAACAAAGTCGCTGCCCGTACGAGCTGCAAGAAAAGAGAACCCCACGATTTGTTTGCACGACCACTAATTCGCTCCCGGCCCCTCCTTCCCACAGCGCTCCGTGCGTTTCAGTCCGAGCTGCCCAACGTGCCGGGGGTGTGACCTTGATGCAGGCGGTTTCTCAGGGCTTTGGTTTCCTCTGCTAAAAAAAAAAGAAAAAGAAAAATAATAGTATTACCTCAAAGTTGTGTGAGAATTACACAAAAGAAAGCATTTAGAATAGCAAGCTACTCGGATCAGAATCAGGAGGCGAGACCATTTAGATTTAATGCTCTTTTATTATTATTTTTCCTTCTAAGAGAACTCGAGGGCCTGCCACTTGTTAATCACCGGCGCGTCCCGGGCCCACTCTGCTGGCGAAGCCCGGGCGGGGGTGCGGGGGGCCGGCGAGGAGGCGCTGTGACCTGACGACGGAAGTAGCCCGCGGCCGGGCTGGCGGGGAAGGCCGGCGGAATGCAGCTCTGGCCTTGCTCGGGTCCCTGCCCTCCGGGCTCCTGGCCGCCAGCGGCTCCCCGGAATGTGGGGCGTCCCTCCGCTCACACAGGCACGGGGCCGCCATCGGCAGGGAAGCCCGTCCAGAAGGGGGCTTGGAATGAACCTGGCGATGGGTCAACCGTCTGTGTCAGGTCGGCCGGGCCACGGCGCCCAGCTGTCTGGTCAAACACTGGAAGCTGCAGTGAAGGTGTTTTGTCGATCTCATGGACCTTGACAATCAGTGGACTTTCAGTAAAAGGATTGCCCTCTATAATGTTGATAAGCCTCACCGAATTAATTGAAGGCCTTAAGAGCCAAATAAACAACTCCCACCCCCCCAAAAAAAACAAAAACAAAACCAAAAAACCCTGAGGTTTCCAGGTAAAGAAAGAATTCTGCCTCAGGCCTGCATAGGAACCCTGCAAGAGTCTCTAGCCTGCTGGTCTACAGGTTGCAGACTTGCCATCCCTGCCACTGGAGCCAATTCCTTTAATATACATACATTTTTGAGTGCCAATTGTGTACTAGACACTATAATAAGTCGTTTATATAATCCCCCCTCCCCCAGTCTTTATAACAACTTTAAACTGAGAAAACGGAGACTTGGAGGTGTTAGGTAATTTCCTCAGGATTGTAAATTTCTCTGCATCTTTTAAGACTCAGATCCGATGTCACCTCCCTCTGAAGTTCTCCTTAAGTGCCCGGGGCTCCTCTCAGTTTCCGTTGCATTCAGAGCACTTCTCTCTATTACACAGCACTGATCATGGTGCGTTTGCCCGCAGGTCTCCCTGTTCAGACCCTGCGATCTTCTGAAGGCACGGATCTGCCTGCTCTTTCTGGAACCCTCAGCACCCAGTTCGGTGCCCACCCCCTCCCTACGAGGCCCTCAGTGAATGCTACTGTCTGTGCTGTCATTGTCTCCCGGGGGGCAGCATACCCAGCAGCCCACCCCCACCCCCACCACTTGTGCAGGGGTGCACGGATGCTGGAGGAACAGCCCAGCAAAGTCAAACCCCAAAGGGAAGAAAAAGGCACACACAAGCCTCTGCTTGCACCCCCCTGGAACCCGGGGTCCACTGTACCAACAGTTTGCTCCATCTTCTGGGCGTTCAGTGGAAGGCTGAGTACCTATTGCTGACATCGGCAGGGATGCCCTTGGGGATACTAGGGTTGTTCCTGAGCGTCTGTACCTTGAGCTCAAAGACCCAGTGAGGGAGCTGCAGGAAGGAAAACCCAGAATGGGCAGAAGGGATCAGCTGCAAGTGTCCCAGGAGAGTTCTGCATCCCCATGATGCATCCCCATGAGTTGAAAGGGGGAGGAGGAGAATTCCCCACTGGGGTGAATGGACCTGCTCCTAACTGGGAGTGGGGAAAGAGTCAGCAGCCCCAGCAATCTCATTCACAAGCCTCTTTTCTCCTACCCTTCTCTCAAATGTTCTGCTCTTTCCAGATTGCTTCTAAGGATGGGGTGAAGTGGGGGGTGCAGAGGGATGAGGTGTTCCTACGTCCAGGTGCCTCACCTGAATGCAGCAGGTGAAGTCTGCTTCCTGGAAGCAGAAACAGGGCAGTCACAGAGATGCTCTGTAGACACCCTCCTGCCTCTCTTACTTGGGGATACCCAGGGGTAGAAGGCATGTGTTGGGGTTGGTGACGTTGGACCTCCAGGAGGTCCAATTCCATCCTGCACCTGGAAGGAGGCAGAAGGGGTGGAGGTGGACAACAGAAGTGGGGCTGTGTGTTTGGGAGTAGGGGACTCTCACAGGGAAAGGCAAGGAGGCCTGATGGGAATAGCATGTGTGCATGGGAAAATGCCCACGTCCCTGAGGTCACTTAGGGAAATCTAAGATGGTTCTGGGTGTGAGGCCTTAAATGAGTCACAGAATCATTAACTGACTATTGGGTTCCGGGCCCTACTAGACTACTTGGGTATAAATATAGAAATTGTCTCAGGAGGATTCTGGGTTCTTAGTCTGAGACTCCTGTCACCACCTTTACCCCAGACCCCTGGTTCAGAAGACCCTCAGCCCCCTTTCTACCCAAAGAATGCTGTCATATGTCACCCCCCCAACCAAACCATTCATTCCCCCCAAATCTACTACCACCCACCTCCCACCAACCACACACTGTCCACCCTTCACTTCTGGTCTGACTGCTCCTTCCAAAGGTGAGGCTGCTGTGCTCAGAGACCAGGGATCCTGGTGGGATCCCCACAGCCCCTCCTCACCAGGAAAGCCAAGGCTCAGTCCCTTGTTCTTGCTGTTGGAGCAGACAAGGCATGCAGTAGAGATAGAAGCGGGACAGGAAGGCTTTCTCACTCAGCCTTCCTTCTGGTCCCTTCCCCCACTGCAACTGCCACCCCAGAGGGTTCCAAATTCCCTGAAATTTCTCACCTAGAATGGCATTTACCTGACATGCACGGGGCCCAGCAGGGCAGCCAGACCCAGAAGGAGGGGCAAGAGCAGGGTTGGATTGCCATGGAAGAGAGATTAGGAAGGACTAGGCTGGCTCTTAGATCACTAGGTCCAACCTCCTCATGGTAAGATGGGGAAACAGAGGCCCAGAGAGAGGTGTAACGGTAGGTGATTGCAGTGGGGTATGGCGCTGGCCTGGGAGGCAGAGGGAGAAAGCCAGTTATGTCTCCTAATGTGGTGTGAGGAATGGGGTCATCTGGGCCTGTCACTTTCTCCCCAACTCCGAAATTGGCAGAAATCCCAGATAAGGTCCTTGATAGGTAGGATATTGTGATTTATAATAAGAAACATATTTGGTATTCTTCAGCACTCCTAAAATGCTTGGAATTTCCTAAGTGGTGAAAGCAATGAAGGTATCTTTTGTTATGTTAATAAGGCAAGTTTTCCAAAGCCCCAGGTAATTAAGAATGGGGGTTGGTTGCCAGGGGAACCAGTTAAGAGATTAGGGGGTTGGAACTTTGGCCTTACCCACTGACCTCCCGGGAAGGGAGAGGGGCTGGAGATTGTGTTCAATCATCAATGGCCAGTGATTTAATCAATCATGCCTATGTACTGAAAACCCGTAAAACCACAAAAGGACAGGTTCAGGGAGCTTCTGGGTTGGTGGACACTTGGAGGTGCAGTGAGACTGGCTCACTGGGAGAGGGTGTGGAAGCTCTGCGCCCTTTCCCTAGGTCTTGATGCCAGGCTTCCATCTGGCTGTTTCTGAGTTGCATTCTTTTTATAATAAACCAGTAATCTAATAAGTAAAATGTTTCTCTGGCATCTGAAGGAGGGGGCAGTCTTGTAGGACTGAGCCCTTAACCTGTGAGGTCTGATTCTAATTCCAGGCAGATAGTGTCAGCATTGAGTGAAATTGTAGGGCACTCAGCTGCTGTTGGAGAATTGCTTGATGGTGTTGGAAAACCCCACACATCAGAATTGGTGTCAGAATCAAAGGTGGGTCCCAGAAAGAAAGAAATAGGACGGAGTGGGATGCTCTTTGCCTCTATCTGCATCCATCTATTTCCTGGGTGGTCTCATCTCTTGGGGCTCTAGCCCCTTCCCTTCCACACTACATCTGCTTTCTTGTTTGCTTGTGGGGAGAGGCTGAGTAAAGGCTCCCTGTTTGTGTGATCTGACAGAGTCTGGGGGAGAACTCCTGTTCCTTAATGAGAGTCCCAAGTGGGAGCATGGCAGGGGACTGGCATTCCTGGTAGCTAGCTGCTTCCCCAGCTCTGACTTTGGCCTTGAACCCCGGGCCTGACATGACGAGGAGGATACTAGAGCTGCAAAGCCCCATCCTCCAGTCCATTCGTTGCCTTCAGAGGGCCCTTGGTTGCTGCTGGGAGCAGGCCTGGTGGGTGGGTAGATGCAGACTCTGAGACCTGGTCCAGCTTGGCAGTTACTGCCTCATTTCTTCCTCTAAAGAATGCATGCATGAATGAATGAGCAGGAGGTGTCTTGCCTGGGATCTCTCCCATCTTTCCAAGATCTTCATTTCATCACATCTATCCATCTTCTCTTTCTTTTCATCTCTCTGTTCTGTTCCAAGTTTCAGTCTCTCCCTCTCTTGGCCTTCTCCTTGCTAGTACCCTCTCTCCTTCTCTCTATCCTCCCACCTCAAAGCATCGTAGAATTTTAGAATCAAAAAAGGTCACAATTAACGATGCCACTAATTTGTAACCTGCTTTCTAGGATATATGTCCTTCCACTTTTATGGCCTTCTTTGATCCTCCTTCAGGGCCCTACAGACTGGCACCCCCATTTTACAGATGAAAAAACTGAGGTCCATCATGGTGAAGACACAAGCCCAGAGTGTGTGATTAATCAGGGCAGAGCTGGGATTTTAACCCCTGGCTCTGACTGCAAGAGCACTCTGCCCCATAGCCCGTGGGCCCCAACCTGAGGGCAAAGCCCTTCCCAATTTTGGGCCATCTGGCTTTCCGCTGCCTAGGGGGCCCAGCTTCTGCTACTGTTTAGTTCATCATGTCCGGGTGGGGGTGAGGAACAGAATGCACACAGATTTTAGGATTACTGGCTCCAAGCATCAAGCCTCTGGAAACCGCAGAGGCTGAGGGGATGAGGATGGGGGGCAGAGGAAGGTGGGGGGGTTGTAGGTGGGTGAAGGGCCGTGTAGTGTGGGCCGTGTTTCTGGGTCCACTCAGCCCTGTCCCTTTGCCCTCAGATTCCATCCCCCTCCTCAGCCCTCACCAGCTGGCTTTAGGACTGTCCCTACTTCTACTTCTTAGGACAAGGACAGAAGCACAAGAGGTCCGTGGCATGGAAAGCCTGGTGGGCACTGTGGTGGGCACTGTGGGCACAATAGCCTCTTGGTACACAGAACTCTGGCAGGGGCGGCCTGGCAGGAGGGAGAGGTGCTCTCTGGGTTTGGGCTGTGATGCTTCTGAGTGCAGTGAGGGTGCCAGTTGGGCCACGGGCACAAGCTCTGTGTCATTCCACAGATGGGTTTAAATCACAGTTGCCTGTGACCTGAAGCCAGTCTTTTTACTACCGGGAGTACCATCTAAAAATGTATTTATAGGGTTGCCATGGTGATCAGTTATTATAACGGCTAACATGTATTGAGTCTTACTCTGTGCCAGGCACTGTGCCGAGTGCTTTACACACATTGTTTCTGCAGTTTCTCGCACAGCCCGATGGGGCTCAGCTGGCGTTATCCCTCTTTTACAATGAAGGGCATTTAAGGATAAGAGGGAGGATGTCACTTGGCCAAAGTCACAGAGCTAGTAAATGGCAAATCCAGAATTCAGTGCAGGCAGGCATTCTGGCTCCAGGAGCTAAATGTCACTTGGCTGATCACGGCTAACAAGTAACACTCATCGGGCACTTACTATGCAGCAGGCATCATTATAAGCATTGTACACAGATCCGTTCATTTAGTCACTGTAGGCGTCCTGTATAACAGTCACTTAAGTGAACGCCGAGGACACTCGGACACAAGGGGTGTGCTGAACTGTCCTAAACCTACTGCCAGGAATCCAGGCCAGGTGGCTGACTTGAGCGCCAGCACACTTAGAAAAAAATAAACAAGCAAAGTTTTTTCTTAAAAAAAAAAATTAAGGTATAACATACATACAGGAGAGTGCAGAAATAAGAAATATTTAGCTCAGGGAAGGTTCCCATCGTGAATACACTGCGTGAATACTAAACATTACCTGTGCCCTAAAAGACCCCTTTCCGTAACAACTTCCACACTTTTCCCCGAAGCTGACCTCTATCTTGACTTCTAAAACCAAAAATTAGTTTTGCCTGGTTTTGAGTTTTATATAAATAGAATCAATCATACAGTGGTACTCTTCCATTCAATATGTGATTCATCTATGTTGCTGGATATAGCAAGTTTATTCAACTGTAGATTTATCTACGCTACCATTGGTCCCAGTATTTGGCTGAATAATGCTGCTATAAACACTCTTCTGCACGTGCTCGGGAACACACACACACACACACACACATTTCCATTGGGTGTATATCTGGGGGTGGAATTGTTTGTTGCTTTCAAGTGGTTGTACAAATTTGTTTCCTGTATGAGAGTCCCCTTACTTCACATGTTGATATTGTCAGTATTTAAAATTTTTACCAAGCTGATGGATACGTAATGGTATCCCATTGTATTTCCCACATGTGTTTATTAAGTGAGGTATCATCAGAGGCAGGCGCTCTGAACACTCACCCTGTACAGCTTTTCCTAACACTCCTATGTGGAAGGTGTGGTTATCACCCTCATTTTGCAGATGAGGACATGGAGGCCATACTCCCTTTTTCCTTCCTGTCTTGTAATCCACTCACCTTTCCTGGGGACCCCTCTCCTCTTTTACCCGGTGGGGCTGGGATGTCTGGTTACCACCAAGCTTGGGAGGCCCATTGGGCCAGGATGTTCTCCTGGGTAGGGAGAAGAGGAAGGCTGGGGTGAAGTGGGCAGGGGTGGGGAAGAGAGAATGGATGAAGCATAAAAGCTGGTGTATGGGACCAGAGATCCTGGCTCTGGGCATGGGGTGATGAGGCCATAAGTGAGCTCTGGGACTAAACAGAAAGCATGACTGGAGCTATTTGTGAACTAGCTCTGGTGGGGAACAGGGAAGCATGTAGCCAGGGAATAAGGACCCCTGTATGTGGGACTGTTGGGGATCTCTCTAGATCCAAGGCCCTCTCTCTAGGGTTTTTGTGAATCTGAGGACTCTGTAGGGTGTCTAATCCTACAGCCTTGTTGGGGGTGGTCCTTCTGGGTTCAGATATCGCTTGGTAGAGTCCATTTGAGTTTACTAAGGGGTAGGTAGCATTCTGTTCTCCAGGGCCAGGGGGAGTAGGAGGCAGGGCCTGGAGTCACTCCAGGGAGTGTGGGGAAGGACATGGGGTTTGCTTGGATCCTGGGCTTCTGATCTTTTAGGCCAAGAGGCATCTGGCAAGGTGGCACCTTGTTCTTTGACTTAACAGGTGTCAGGGGAGGCAGGGCAAGTGATTTTCCCACTGTAACATCTGTCTCTCTCTGTCTAGAGCCCGGCCTGTGTCTCTGCTTTTGCAAGCAGTATGCTCTGCATAGATTCTCCCCTGTTCCCCCCTCCCTTGAGCCCTGAGCCCATGGCTCACTGGTGATGCTCTGGCGGCACAGGCAGCATGGCACTGGAGGAAGTCCACGGCAGGCAGCAAATTTATTCAGCTTAAGTTACCTTGAGCGAGCCCGTCACCTCTCTGGGTGGTGACAGAGCTCTCACAGGGTCCAACATCATTCACTTGGCCCATCTCCTGCATGGGGTTTGGGCAATGAGGAAGAGATGCCCTCGGTGCCAACTGGCCTGGAAACAGTGCCGACTCTGGACGGTTGGGAGCCATGCCAGCACTGGGCCTAAGACCATGCAAAACGGCTCCAGAAGATCTCGTTTCCTAAACTGCCCGAGCTAGATGGGTCTCACAATTCAATGAGTTCTCCTCCTCCATTTTACAGATGGTAAAACTGAAGCTGAGGAAGGGGAAGTGGCTGCAGAGCTGGCAAGGAGCAGAGCTGGCTGGACTGGAGACATGAAACTGGATCCCGGCCAGCCCAACTGCAGATGGACTCTCTTCTCCCCACGCCTTCCCCTGCTGGGTGTTCACTTCTTGAGCTGAACATCCTAGGGAAGGACTCAGGCCCTGTCCTCTGGACCCGATGTCCTCTATGGGTCTCTGTGGAGGCCCTCACTCTTCTGATCTGGTCTTGCAAGAGTGGGGCCCTGCTGGGCAAGGAGGCAGCCGCACTAATGTGCCATTGCTCAGCCTGCACACCTGGGGCGACTGTGGAGGATGCCATACCTGGGGCCTGGGCATCGGCTCACATGGAGAGAAGCTGAGCTCCGTACTCAGGGTGGGCACAGTAGGCAGTCCCGGGAAGCCAGGGAGAGGCTGGGAAGCCAAAGTTCTGTGGAGGCCTGGGGCGCAGTCCCACATCAGTGCTACCTCTGCTCTGATCCCTACAGCCAGCTTGCAGTCTGTACCCCCGTCTTTTGTCCTTGGCACTTGTTTAGAATGGTTATGTCAGCTGTTTTGGAAGGCAGTAAAACGTAGAGGTTAATCATGCAGACTCTGCCTGGGTTCACATCCCTGCTCTTCCACTTACTTGCTGTGCTTACTTGAGCAACTCACATACCTCTCTGTGCCTCAGTTTCCCTACCTTAAAAATAGGATAATGATAGCACTTATTGCATGTTGTTGTGAGGTGTGTATGAGTGAAGCACACAGAACCATGTCCAACATGTGCAATTCCATGCCCTCTGTGTGCCAGCTTCTCCCAGACACTAGCAGGCCCCGGGGTAGGGGGACACTAAACCAGCCCTCCAAGAGCTTTCGGCCTAGTGGGGGAGACACAGGTCCTGCCACCAGGGGGGCTGCAGCCATGTGGAGAAGTTAGAGTTTCCAGGAGGGCGCAAACACTCAGTGCCTACTGTGTGCTGGACACTTTGCACAGGTTACCATTTCTCTCCCCTCCCCCTCCTTCTTTCTTTCTTACGGCAGTTCCATGTTCCAGGGTGGTGCTTGGAGTTTAAGTACCTTGTTTCAGGTTCCCCAGTGAGTCCAGTGGCAAAGCTGGGGTTGGAATCTGGGCCAGCCCGATGCCGACACGGAAGACCGCACGACATTGGCTCACGGTTCACCTCCTCATGAAGCCTTTCCATGTCCTGGATGTAGAGCTGATCCCCTGTGCCTCTGGGTCCCCACCGTGTCCCACCTAAATGCCCCCAGGGCACCTGCACACTTCTTAGACTTATTTACACGCCTGCCTCCCCTCACTGGGCAGGGAGCTCCTTGGGGGCGGAGAGCGATCTGTGTGTCCCCTGTGTGCAGCACAGAGCCTGGGCACAACAGGTGTTTCAGAAATGTGCGACGCATGAGCGGGGGTGGGGGGGGGGAGGTGATCAGAGGCAAAGGTTTCCTGCCTCCTTGGAATTATCCCAGACATTGGTGGGGGGGGCGGGGCACCAGAGGACAGATTGAGGGGTGCCGCTGGGGTGGAGATATGGACATCTGTCTCACCTGCAAACCTTTCCAGTTTCCCACACTCACTGACACTCACACTTCAACCCCAGGCATTTCTCTCGGCCTCACCCCAGTCTCCCCTGCACTCCTTCCTCCATGCTCCACAACTTTGTCCCTCTCAGCACCTTTGCTGTCTAGGGGACAAGTCTGGCATTGGGATGGGAACCATCCTTTCAGGTCCCATTTTATTCTCACAAGAACTTAAGAGTAGGATAAATGGAGATGGCCTACCTTCATTTTACAGTTAGGGACATCCACGCTCCAAGGGGTGGTGTCCAAGTTCACAGAACAAGTTGATGGCAGAACTGGATCCAGTGCAATGAAGGAGGTGAAGAGGGCGCAGGGCAGTTTACTGCATCAGGGACGGGCTGGGCTTCCCCACGGGGACTTGAGGAACCCGACTCTGTGACAGAAGAAACCCCCGTTGGCCTGTGAGATGGCATGGAGAGAATCCTAGAATCTTTTATTTTTTATTTTTTAATTTTATTTTTCAATTACAATTGAGAATCCTAGAACCTTGTCCCTGGCCAGAACTCTCCAGCCCTTCTGCAGTCTCCATGGCTGCCAGTAGGTGCCCTCAGTTTGCAACTTTTGGTTCTGTCCCCGCAGGTCTGGCTTCCAGCCCCTTTCTTCCTCCCATCACCTGGACAGTCTGCACTTGGAGAAAGTGGGAGAGGGCCCGATCCCTGTGAGCCTGGAAGATGGCTGCCCTGGGAGAGGAAGCAGGAAGAGGGTCTCTGATCTGCATTTCGGCTTGGCTGCCCTGCAGCTTTCTAGGCAAAGCCAAAAAAAATCCTCAGTGGGTCACCAATTATGCCTGGACAGGCGCCCTTACCCTGAAGCCAGGAGAGCAGAAGCATTTGGGGGGGGAGGATGGGTGAGTACTAGGAGGATGTGACAGAGAACCTAGGAGATGGGTCCCTGCTCCAAGTGTTACCCTAGGGGCTCTCCCAATCAGCAGGATTGAGGCATGGGTGGAGGGTACAGGCACCAGCAGAATCTCACAGAGGGCCTAGCCAACCTCAAAGAGCAACGTTGGTTGAATTGGAAAAAGACACCCCTTCCTCAAAACCTTTGACTGCCATCTCCTGGAAAACTGTCACAACAGCTATACAAATCTACAACGACTACAAAAGAAATAGTGCCCCCTGGAGTTGTGCAACGCACAATTTGCACACTGAGAGTGGCAATCTCCCCTCCCCTCACCCCCACCCAGGAGTGGGTCTGGGCAGTAAAAGCAAATATCCAGGAAGGAGGAAGAGCCTGGGCACCTCTCTCCCCAGGAGTTCAGTGATTCCACCCCCGGGGAAGGCAGAGGGGACCAGGACTCACGCGAACCTTGGGGAGCCTGGGGGGAGCGGAAAGAGGTTGGATGGGGCAAGTGTGAAGAGAGCCTGCTAACATCTTAGGGCCATGAGGCCTTTGCAGGCCCCTTGTTGGGTGCCTACACCCCTTCCCCCACCTCACCCGACTGGCTGAGACTGGAAGCACTGGGGTCGGGTGGAAAGGACTGGCTAGGGAGACTGGATCCGCGGAGCCAAGAGTCCGGGCTCAGAGATTGCGCTCTGTGTGGGAACTAGGGGACGCCTTTGTGGGTCAAGGATGAATCCCCCAAGGTCGGGAAAGGGGGCCAAGGGGTAGCCTCGTTGCTTCCCCATCTCCTCTTTCCTCCCGGGATCCGGTTCAGAAGCGCTCCTCGGCGCCTATCACGGCTTCCAAACTGCGCCGCTTCCTTCTCGGGCAGAAAAGGACTTTCAGATGTTGTAGCCGCGGCGTCGGCGACTCAGGACAGAGCCCCCTCCCCCTAACGGCCGCGTCTCCTCTCCCCCTCCCCCTCCCCCACCCTACCCGGTTCCCCCACCTCTAGGAAGGCGCTGGGGGTGTGGCCAGGGGCCGATATAAAGACCGGAGGAGACGGTCTGGGGCAGCCACTCAGCCCCCTTCCCCTCGCTGCCCGCTGCCCGGGCGGGGCCGAGGATGCGGCGTAGCGCCTCGGTGGCTAGGCTCGCTCCCCTGTAGCCCGCTTGCTAACTTCCCCGGCTCCGTCTCTGTCCGCCGGCGGGGCCGCCCCGTCTCCCCGCGCTCTCCCGGTCCGGTCCTTCAGGCGCGCCGGGCGCAGCATCCGTGTGCCCCCTGCTGCCAGTCTGCGTGCCCGCGCTCCCCGCCCGCACCCTGTGCCAGCGCTCCGTCTGCGCCCGATCATGCTGCCCCTCTGCCTCGTGGCCGCCCTGCTGCTGGCCGCCGGGCCCGGGCCGAGCCTGGGAGACGAAGCCATCCACTGCCCGTCCTGCTCGGAGGAGAAGCTGGCGCGCTGCCGCCCCCCCGTGGGCTGCGAGGAGCTGGTGCGCGAGCCCGGCTGCGGCTGTTGCGCCACTTGCGCCCTGGGCAAAGGGATGCCCTGTGGGGTGTACACTCCCCGCTGCGGCTCGGGCCTGCGCTGCTACCCGCCTCCAGGGGTGGAGAAGCCCCTGCACACGCTGATGCACGGCCAGGGCGTGTGCATGGAGCTGGCGGAGATCGAGGCCATCCAGGAAAGCCTGCAGCCCTCTGGTAAGGTGCCTCTGCCTTTGCACGCCCTCCCTGGTGTGCGCCCCTCCCAATCGGGCTGGCCTGGAAGGCCCTTGAAAATCCCCGTGAGTGTAGGAGAAGGCAGGTACGTGGCAGGGCTCTACTTGTGCGGGACAGGTACAGCCAAGGAAACCGCTATGGAGTCCCTAACAGCCTGTTGCCACCGTCGAGGAGGACTTTTTCCCCCTCCCTCCATCTCAGACCTTCGAAGGATGCCTACTGGGGAAGAGTAGTCTTGGCTGCTGGTGCAAGAGTGGAAACTTAAGTGACCTGGCCCAGCCCATAGCCTGCGAGTGAGCCAGAGAACTGGAGGATGGGGGTGGAGGTGGGCTTTCTGTTTCTGATCCACGGACCTACAGGTGAAATGCCAGAGGCCTGAGAAACCAGAGCTTGGACTTTCGACACTGAGGTGGGTGGAGTGGGACACGCAGATTAGAGGGGCTTTCGTTTTAGTGGTGAGGGCCGTGGGAGTTGCCCTTCCCACAGCTGCCAGGCCAGCTCACCCAGCTGTTTGAGAGGTACTGGGAAGACAGAGGTCTCCCTGCAGGTGCGGGCACATCCTCCTGCCCCGGTACACAGCGACCCTGCTTTTTTCTCTCGGTAGGTGCCATTTGAGGTGGCAGCAAGAAGTCGGGGCTGCAGAAACCTAACGGGTGTGGGATAGGGAGTGGAGGAGAAACACAGAGAGGTGGGCTTAGAAAGCCCATTGCCCGGCACTTCATCTCTTTCCATTTCTCAGTGAGCCTCTCAGTGGCTCCTAATCTTTCTCCGTCTCTTTCCTTCTTTCTCTTTTTCTTTGTTCTTTCCTGCTCTGTCTTTCAACCCCCAGTTTCACTAGCAGCGTTCTTGAGTTCCCCTTTCCTCCGTACCTTCTGCCCATTGCCCATTGCTTTCTCTTTCTCTAGCCGATTCCCTTTTTCTGTTTCTGTTGCCCTGCTTCTCTCACTTTCCCTGCAGTCTCCTTCTGTTACTCCTTCTCTGTGTGTGCCAACGTTGCTCTTCCTGTCTTTGTTCCCGTATTTCTGTTACTTTTGGAATCTTTCTTGGCCTGCCTTTCTGTGTGTCCGCCTCTGTTTCTTGTTCCCTCTCTGACTCTGTTTTGCTTTCCCTGTGCCTCTCTGTCTGTCTGTTTCTTTTCCTGGTGCTTGAAGCTTCCATTGTTGCAGTCCGGATGCTGGGACTCTGGCCCCAAGCTTCCTGCCCTGGGTCCCAGACCGCTCCACTTCCTCAATCCTCTGCAGCTTGTTAGCTGGAGGAGAGCAGGATGCAGGGAAAACAGGAAGGAGGTGGACCCCAGGGGTCTGGGCTCCGGGCCTCTCTCTGCCCTTCCTGCCCCTGGGCAATGAGAGATGGGTCAGCAGAAAACATTCTAGGAGAAATGCCAGCCTGGCACCCAGCACATCTGGGAAGGGGGGTGGTCCTCGGGGATTAAGTTGGTGATCCTGGGGGCAGAGATACCAATGCCAGTGGGAGAGGAGGGGTCCTGGTACAGACCAACTGGGAATGAGGGCTGAACCCTTGGGCTCCCTCGTATAACAGACCACATTCTCTTTGCATCTCCCTCCTCCACTGGCCAGCAGGTATCTGGCACCAGATTAGTATGGCTGGTAGCCTCCTCCTCCCTCACCGGCTTGAACATGGGCAGAAGAGCCCTCAGAGGGTCTTGGGCACCCATTCTTTTCCTTGGCTGGGTAGGAACACCCCATCCTTCAGTGGAGAAAAATCTGTTTCCCTAGGAGGCGGGAGGCATGAAAAGTTTGTGATTATCCTGTGGATACCATGCAAACCAGCCTCCAAAGGCGGCTTTAGGTCCCTTTTGGATCTCGGGGCCCCAGTCTATGACACCCCTCACCCTTTCTTCCTTGCCTGCCCCCCCACCCATGCAGTGCATGCACTATTTGGAGAGGGAAAGGCTGAGTCTGGAGGACCCTGGGAAAACTAGGTACCTTCTTGGTGAGCTGTGTCCCTGACCTCTTACCTCCCAGTCATCACAGAAGTACCCCCTGTTGCAGTGTGGGTCACACTGCACCATGTGAAAGGCGCCCCCTAGAGTTGTGCAGCAGCCCTGCAAGATTTCTAGTAAGACAAGGTGTCCAGGGCTTGGCCCCTATCCCCACGATTCTCTTTAGCCTCTCACTGTCAATAGGCCACTGTCCCTCCTGCACCCCAAGGCTTGGGGACCTAAGTCTCTTCTTTCCACCTTTTCCTCTTAAGCTGAGCTTCAGCAGGTGGCAGAGGATGACAGCCACTTGGCGTAGCTCCTCCTCTGAACTGCTGTGGTCCAGCTGCCTACTATTTGTGTCAGGGGAAGGTCTCCCCCTTCCATCTCCAGGTTTCCCCCACCTTCCTGTCCCAGCTTTCTGAGCCAGGACGAGCTGTGGACCAATACTGCTCAGGCCACCAGAAGTGGGGGTGGGGTGGGACATGTACTTCAGAAGTCCACAGTTCTGCGTAAGTGTATTGACTCTTGATTCACGGAACCCAGGGGAGTGGACGGTGGCACCAGTGTTTGGACTGGGGAGTTCCAGACCCAGTGTGTGGTCTGGGTCCCTCTGGGACAGGCTTAGGGAACATGCATGCTGGGTTAATTTTTAGTTAACACAGCAAATACTGTCCCCCCTACTTCAGTACTGGGAATCCAGTCGTGTCATGGGAACAGGGCCTTCCCAGAAATTCTGTGCCTTGGGGGCAGGGGCGGGGGAAGGAGGAGCATAGCTGCTTAACATTTTTTCTTTAGTATTGGCAAAGCCAGAATTATTGGTGCCTCCAGTATCAGGAGTTTTTCCATTTAAAGTCATAGGAGCTGCAGAGATAAGTCTCTTTCCCCTCCACCCAGCCTACTATAGGACGTGCCTGCCAGAGGTGGGGTGTCTGGCACTGAGTAAGAGCTCCATAAATTGGAGCGATGATGAGGATGGTGGTGAAGAGGAAGCTGAATGGTTTTAACTTGAATCGTCAATCCTTCTCTGACACTAGGACTTCGGGGGACGGTAGGGCCAGTGCACAAGCTGGGGGACATTTGGAGGAGTTGAGAGGGGTAGGGTAGACTTTAGTACCTTCACCTGCTGTAAACATGGGAAGGACAAGCCAGCTGTCTTTCTCTCTGCCTCTTGAGGCCAGCAGTGTGTCACAATAGTGAGGGAGACATCCTTGAACCAGAACTCAAAGGAAGGGTCCCATATCCGACATGGTGGTTTTGACTTCAGCCAGAGTCCAGGGGAAGAAGGAAAAGGCCTTTCTTCCAGGGCAGGTTGGTGACTTGCCAGGTCATGACTGAACCCACTCACCTCACGGCCTCACCCTGGGTGTCTTTGAGTGGGGCAGGAGCTGGAGTTGAGGAGAAATCATGGGGATGAAATCAGGCATCAAGAAAGAGGAAATCCTCTAGCTTTGACCATGAACTTTGTAGCCAGTAGTGCCAAAGCTGTGAAGCCTCTTCTTTCTCTGGGTGCCTTCCCTTGCTGTAGTTGATGGAGCACAGAGCAAAGTTTCCCGTGTGGCTGCACGTCATTGGCCTGGGGCCGGAGGAGATGACCGAGCCTACCTTGGAAGCCCCGCCTCCCAAACAAGCCCTTTGGAATTCAGGAGGCCAGACCTTTCAAGGGGCCAGGTCTGACTCCAGCTCCTGTTCAGAGGGGATCCCACCAGGATTGGGGCTTTCCAGAGGGCACCACCTCGGTGAGCAGCACTGGGTGGCTGGAGTTCCTGTGTCAGCAGGGACGGGGCAAGTATTTAACAGTTTTTTCAGAGACATAAGGCTGCAACCCTCACCCTTCCAAACCCAGTGCCCAGGGTGATCCTGGGTTGGGTCCTCAGTGTGCTGGTCAGCAAGGCCAGGCAAGGAAAAGTTACAGATTAAACGGCAAGTCAACAAGCTAGGATCCAGTCAGTACGCCGTGCCCCAGGTCTGTGTCTCTGCCCAGGGCCAGGTCAGAGTGCCTGAGTGCGTGTGGGCGTGCCCACGTGGGCCAGTGTGGTCTGGACACGTGACTGTTCGTGTACGTTTGTGGTTCTTGAGTCCCGGCGCCTCTGAGCAGGCAGATATGGATATATTCTGTGTGCCTGCGTCCTCATGAGAGTTAGTAAGGAGCCACTCTCCCTGTCGTGGTGTATTCTTCTCTAATCCTACACACAAGCTGGGCAGTGGGGAAACCAAGAAGGGGGAGACCAGCCATGCTGCCTGCCCATCTTCGCCCCAATGACCTCTGCTGCGTGACGTGGGGCCCTACCCACACAAGATCATAAGCCATGCTTCCAGGCAGCCCCAGGTTTCAGTGAATGGACCTAATTGTCATCCTTAATGGTACCTCTGCAATGAAAGGATAAACCTTTCAAATATTCATTAATAATCCTTCGAGCAGGAGTCACTTCTACTCATAGAAATTCAACATTGGAAAAGCCTGTTTGCGTTGGACTTCTACCTCACATCTCTCTCCCTCTTGAGGCCTCAACCACCAGGACGCCCCGCACCTCCGGGCTGCGGGGCCCTCTAACTCCTGAGGCGGGCCCCATTCATTGGAGAACTCTTCCTTACTCCTCGAACCTAAGAACATTCCGTCCACTTACCAAGAGGAGTAAGTGTCACTGCAGAGGAGCACCTTCCTTTACGGTCACGGAAGGAAAGCACACTCAGAGGAAAGGCAACAAAGCCCTTCCAGGTCTGAAGGGCGCGCCTCCAGCAGGTGTAACAGAATGACACCACAGGGGTCCCTGTGACCCCCATCAGCCTTTCCCAGGTCAAGAAGTGGGGCCTTTGCTTCCATCTCAGCCCAGCCCCTGCCGTCCCGAGATCTGGCTGCAATTCTTTTTGGTCTTTCATGTCCTCTTTCTCTTCATTCCCCAGCTCCAGCCGACACCCCTGAAACACGGGGATCCCATCCACAAGTCTCGTGGCTTTGTGTGAGGTGGACGTGGAAGGGTGGTCCCTGGCCAGTCACGGCCTTTTTGACCAGAAGGGCTCCTTAGGAGAGTCTTCAGGGAAGGGCCTGGATCTGAGGTCTTTTCTCTGGTTCCTGATTGAGGGCCCAAGGTTGATCTTCTGCAGCCCCCACCGCACAGTCCTGCGCCTCTGGAATAATCCTCCCCTTGGGCTCCCCTGTCCGCTGGGAGGTCTTGCTCTAGTGTGTTCTCCTTGGCTGACCTTCAGGAGCTTGATGTGAACACTAAGTCAGGAGTCCCCTCTGGACTGTCCTCCTTGGAATGTTAAAGATGCCAAAGGATGGGGTATATTTCTAGCTCCATTTATTCCTTCCCTTTGACTCTTTCTAAGCCAGCCCTTCACTCGTGACAAAGCCTTCTTCCCATCCTTGGTGACTCAATTTTATAAATAACCTTTGGTGTGAAATCTTGACATAGACTTTCTGAGGGTCTCGATTCTTCTTTGCCTGGTTTTTCTTTATCCACATGCTTCTCCCCACACCCTCAGGACTAGGGGAATATAAAGAGAACTAACCGCCCCCCCCCAACCTCCCACCACCACCTCACTTAGGCTAGGCAGAAAAATACCATTTGACCCAGAGGCAGCTCTGGGACGGCTGCCATGCTTGGAGGAACCTGCTAACTCCTCAGGAAAAAAATCCTGACGCAAACCAGATGTGACCTTCTGACTGGCTGCCAACATCTGGAATGCTGGCAGGGGCTTTGCACTCGGGCCCGCAGTGCGCTGCCAAGCCCGAGCATTGCGGAGGTGGCGCTGATCTGCAGAGAGGTCTTGCAACCTTTTTTCCAGCTCAGCCCTGTGTTCCGGTTTTGGCTGCCTGAAGAGAGTAGCAGCAGTTACAATTGGGTTTTTCTTGAGTTCAGGTAGAATCTTCAGGAGATCCCAGGGAGGGGGTGCAAGTCCAGCCTTACCAACCCCATCCCCAGATCGCCAGTGCCCTGGGCAACAGACGTGGACTTTGGGTGGGGTCTGAAGTCTAAGGGTAGGGGACTGAAGGGATGTGGAAAGTGTTCTCTTGGTTCTGGGGCCACAGAGAGCATTACAAAAGTGTGCACAGACATACCACACTTGCACATGCAGGCACACACCCCCACTCCTACTTTTCTCCTGTCCAGCCAATGGGGAGAGCCTGTTGGGTCAGATTTCTCATCACTCATGGAAACTTTGATTCTGGCCATTTGGAAGCGGTGTGCAGAGCTGACAGCCCTGAGGATCCCCTGGCCAGCTCAGCCAGATGCTGAAAAGAGCAGGAAAGGAGACAGGAAGAGAGAGCAGACGGAGAGGGGGATGGTAGGAGGAGCTGAATGGAGGGAGACAAGACCCAGTAGGGGCCCCCCCTGCCTGCCTCAGACCTCCCTGCAGGGACCAGGAGACCTTCCTGTTGTCTGGGCAGCTGTAGCTGGTGACTCATCTGAGGGCTGGCTTGGGTGGGATGAGGGGCAAGTCAAGGACTTCAAGAGGAATATAATATTCTCCTGAGGAGATCAGGGGTGTGGGAAGGAGACGGTGCTGTTTTTACTCGTTCCTGTCCCCAGACCCTCCCCTGCCCACCCCCATCCCCTCACCCCACCGGCTGTGCCCCAGTGCCAGGCTGGAGAATCCCCAAGAGGGAAGCAGGTGGGAGGCTGGGTTGGTATGCTGCCCTGTCCTTTCTCGGTGCTGACCTCTCCCTATTTTTTCGTGACTGCAGACAAGGATGAGGATGACCACCCCAACAACAGCTTCAGCCCCTGCGGCGCCCATGACCGCAGGTGCCTGCAGAAGCACTTCGCCAAAATTCGAGACCGGACCAACAGTGGGGGCAAGATGAAGGTCATTGGGGTGCCCCGGGAGGAAGCCCGGCCTATGGTGAGGACCTCTGACTTCAAATGCACACGTTCACAGGCACACACCACCACCACCACCACCCCCACCACCACCTGGGCTGTGTTTACTCAGTAAACATTCTTTGGATGCCTACGGTGTACAAGATGCACCGGGTGTACGTCATCAGGACCCAGAGAGCCCTCATTCCTGTCCTTAAAATTCCATTCCTGCTCAGTCGTTCTCTATACTGGTAGAGCTGAGGTGATGGGTCGGCGCTGAAATACTTCTGCACTAATTGGTAAATCACAGTTGCCCCAAGCCTCCTGATGTTTCTTGGCCCTTCTCTTAGATTCCCCACCCCAGACCTTCTCAGTCTCTAAAGGGTTACTGCTGGCCATCTCAGGGGCCTTGAGACCCTGCCCCAGGGTCTGGCAAATGTCCTTCCCGGTTCCAGTGGGTGGTTCTGATGGCTGTGGGCCTGGATCTTGCACGTTGTTGTCTGTATGATTTCATTCATGCCTCCTGCTTAGGAATCGTCCCCTTCAAGTCCTTCCCCGTAGGTTTCCACAGCTCCTTTCTCATAGGGGGCCCCTTCCCTTCACATCTTTCCTTTCTAGAAGCTCTGTGGCCCAAGATCCTGTCTTCAGTGTCCTTTGCCCTTTCTACCACTGTCCCTGGAACCCAAGCCATGCCCTTCACCTCACTGCCCAGCCTCCGGGCCCTGACCTTTCAGGCCCTCAGTCCTGAGATGGCCCCCAGCCCTGGTTCTCCTGCCCCTCCTCCCTCCCGCTGAGCAGTTTCGCCCTCCCTCTCCTTCAGCCCCAGGGCTCCTGCCAGAGTGAGCTGCACCGGGCCCTGGAGCGGCTGGCCGCCTCACAGAGCCGCACCCACGAGGACCTCTACATCATCCCCATCCCCAACTGTGACCGCAACGGCAACTTCCACCCCAAACAGGTGGGTCTCCGTAACCCTGTCTCCCTCCTGCTTGGCCCTGGCCTTGGCTCCAGGGGCACTCAGGATCAAGGTCTCGGGAAAGGGGATGCTCCCCAACCATGCCCAACCCCAGGACCCTCCCCAAACCTTCCCCCCAGCCTTCAGACTTCAGCTCATTTTGCCCACCTCACTCATTTTGGAAATGAGGAGACTGAGGCCCAAATTCACAGAATGAGTTAATAGCAGACCAACTGTTCTGCGTCCCGGTCCACGATCATTTTCATCACCTCTGTTTCAGCATCTGTGATGTTTACCTCATATTCCCGCCAACCTCTGCTTCCCAGCACTTTCTCACTCATCTTGCTCCCTTCTATGAGTGGTTCTCCTCTGTCATGGAATGTCTGTCTCACGTGGAAGTGGAGGGACTAAGTCACGAGGGGTTCGGGGGGAAATAGCCTGCCCCTTACCCAAGCTGAGCAGCCAAGCCTCCTGGGGTGCAGCTCTGGTGGAGGTATGGCACCAGCCCTGATAGCCGGAGATGGGGCCTTTGGCCGGAAGCAGAGGATGGAAGTGGACAGGAGAGAAGACATGAATGTAGAAACCTCTGTGCACCCTCCCACCCTTGGAATGTGGCTTCCTCTGACAAGCTCCTGGGAAGTTGGGATGTTCGAGAAGCCTGGCCTGCTCCAGCCTCGTCTCTGGCCTGTCCGAACTGGCCCCACACGGAAGGGTGGCATATCTAGGCAGGGCACTGGGGTGCCTCGTGTTGAGTGTTCCCTGGGGAGCCCTGGCCTGGATCTCCTTCTCCAGCTCCTTGCGGGCACAGACACACCCGTTCTCACACTTCACCCTCTACAGGCAAACCCACAGAGTGGCTTGGCAGCAGAGGCCTAGCTAGCAGGAGAGAGCTGCCCCTGAGTCAGCACATCCCAGGATGGCGTGAGGATGTTGTGAGTGGTGTGCAGTGAGCTAGGGGTCAGCGAGGGCCCCTCTAAACCAATGGCAACCCTTTTTCCCACCTTTATTCCAGCACTAATTTTGTTTTTATTTTTGTCCCAATTTTAAAAATATTTTTCCCTAAAAAATTATGTTCTTTGTTAGAGAAGTTTCAGTTTTATAGGAAATTAGGCAGGGAGTGTGGAGTTCCATCTACTCCCCCACCCCCTAGTTTTCCCTATTAACGTCTTGCGTTAGTGTGGTGCATTTGTACAATTGAGGAACTGGTACTGAGATACATTATTATTAACTAACATCCATAGTTTACGTTAGGGTTCACTCTTTGTGTTGAAAACCCTTTGTGTTCTGTGGGTTTTCTCCCCCCCCCCCCCCACCCTGTTTCTTTTCCTACTGAAAGTTCTGACACTTGACCCCTGGTCCCCAGAGCAATCCAGACCCTTGCGACAAGCTCACTCCAGCTCTAATCCTGGCTCTGGAACACACCTTTGCCCCCTTCCCTCCCCCTCGCCCCCTCTCATCCTGACCCAAACTTGGGCCCGTCTGTTTTAGCTGTTCTGACTTTGACCTCTGTCTTCCTCCCAGTTCTATTTCTGACCTGGGTAAGCCTCACCCGACTTGAGTTTTAGTTATAATTCTCAATCAACTGTACTTCTTACCTTAACTTCAACTTACATCCTGCTCTGAACCATAATTTCATTCTTAAAGTCCCAACGCATTGAGAACACACTCAAAACCTCTCCAACCTGCACCCTAGCCTTTCCAATCCAGCCTCCCCTCCAGGTAGGCTAGGCTGCAGAGCTTTCTCAGGGCCCTGCCTTTCAAAACTCTCAGGCCTTTCCTTCCTGGCCTAGTTCCCTCTCCAGTGCAGTGAGCTCTGAAGATTTGTGTTCACTGGAGAGTCTCTGCCCTCAGAGACCATTTTGGAGCAATGGTCTGCCTCGGGGGCTGGCTGGGGTTGGGGCCGGCGGCCGGGTAACTGACCTCTCATGCCCTCATCTTGACAGTGCCACCCGGCCCTGGATGGGCAGCGCGGCAAGTGCTGGTGTGTGGACCGGAAGACGGGAGTGAGGCTTTCAGGGGACCTGGAGCCCAATGGGGAGCTGGACTGCCACCAGTTGGCTGACAGCTTCCATGAATGAGCCCAATCAGTAGGCAGGGGGCTCCGTGCCCCCTGCTACCCCTTCCCCTGGAGGCTGCGGAGCTGACGGGGAGCCTGGGCCCGAGTCCTGGCTCTGCCTCTGGCCCAGAAGTTTTCATCAGGGTGTGTGTTCTGTGTGTGTGTGTTTATGAGCATGGGTGTGCCCTTGGGGCAAGCCGGAGCCTAGGGGTGTCCCCTTGGGGCTTAGCCTGAGAGGTCTGAGAGTGGCAGTGGGGAGCCCTGGTGTATTTCCACATTGATCCTGGATTCATTCATTCATCCATCTAAAAACATGTATGACTACATATCATATGCCAGCTCTGGTTTTCAGCCCTGGGGGCTCTTATTCTGACTTCCTCCGACTTGGACATGAGGGGCCGCATCCTATACGATGAGCACAGGCCTGTGGGAGAAGTCCCATTCATTCCCGTCATCAGAGGAGGAAAGTAAACATGTACCTTGACTTTCGTCCCTCCCCTCGATCTAGTCATGGAGTGGAGGCCATAGTGAAGATGTGGGGTAGCAGGTGGCTCAGTGGTCAGACCAGACCCACTCCCCAAGCTAAGGGCTGCCAGGCGCCTATTCTTTTCCTGCAGAGACATGCCTACTCTTGGGTAGGGTGTAGTGCCATCTGCTTTATTGCCTGGTGACTGAGTCCCTGCTTGTGGAACAAGGAAGAGAGGGTCAGAGGAAGGCCTGCAGGAAAGGGGGCTGGGCGGTGGGGCCGTGTCTGTGCGGCCGGGGGGAGAGGGAAGAGTGTGTGATGGGACTGCATGTGCCTGATGGAGAAAAGGACCGGCACCTCTGGGTCAGGGGATGGGGCTTGCCAGGGCCCTGCTTCCTTCCACTTGTGGCCAGAAGTCACCAGGATGACTCTGTCCTTTGGTCGCTCACAGCCTGTGGCTCTGCCTCCTGCTCCACACCGACTCCCCCTGCACCTCCCTCCCCTTCACACCGCCTCCTGGGCATTTTCTGGCTAGACTGGATGGAAGGAGACTTAGGGACCTACCAGTTGGCCAGAATGTCTTGTCTTTCTTTCTTTTTTTAACAAAACAGAACAAAACAAAATAAAAAATGCTAGACAATTCTGTTTCATTGGTTTATTTACAGCTAGAGACGGGGATGCACCAGGGTTGGGACGGCCTCTCCTGCGTGGTAGAAGGACTACTGAGAGTCGGTCAGTGCCCCCTCCTCTCCCTGTAGCCTCTTCCTAAGGGGCCGCCCTGTCCCCAAAGTCTGCTGTCTGCTCAGACTCTGGGTGGAGAAGTGATGACTTCCAAAAGAAGGGAGCCGGGACAGCCCTTCTGGGCCATAGCTGTTTCTGGGATCAGCTGGTGTGTGGACCTGGGGCATGAGGCAGATTGGGTTTGCATCTGGATTTCATTTATTAATTTAGTGGTGGTGAGGGGGAGGCACTGCCCTAAAGCCCGGGAAAAGGGATAAACGTTCCACCACATTCCACAGCTCTGCCTGCCTGCATTCCTGATTGGGGGTTGTGCTGAGATTTGATTCCGAGAGGTTGAGAGTGGGGGCGTCTTTGATCTTGCTGCCCTGGGCACACCAGACTGCGAGCTTTTGGTGGCAGCCCTGTAATTGTGCCCATGTGGTATGATTGGATTCCTGGTCATTTCCACCCCCTCTCCTCCCTCTGTGCCAGGCACTAATTTCTTGGGTGGGGGTCTCTTTCTGGGAGGTTGAGGGCAGCCTGCAGACTGAGCTGCTGTACTCTGGGACAGGCTCCTGGATTCCCAGCCCCTCCTCAGCTCCAGAGGCACTCCCAGGCCTCTATTTCACTGGCCTCTGAGGTGCTGGCACCTGTGCTGTCTGCATGTTGAGCCTGGGGCTGCGGTCCTCACTCAGCTCTCTAGCTCAGCCCTCTAGTCTCCCTGAGGCACCAGGGATCCACTGCCAGCAGTGGGAGATAAAGAACAAAGTGACCCTCAGTTGTGCTCTCTCAGCCTGCTGACCACGCTTCAGAGAGCCCCCTACTTCTGGGGCCAGGGCCAGGGCATGTTGGGGTAGGACGTTGGGTGTAGACTGCTGATTAAATTTGAGGTCCCTAAGCCAAATGCAGGAAAAGTGTCTCTTTAGACCCCTAAACCATCTCTTTAAATGCTCTAGCCTTGCACCCTTGGCAGTAGGTAGTAGGAGGTCCCTTTTCTTTCGTGGGCCTCCAGAAAAAGCAGGGTCTGCATGTGTGGCCTGGGATGTGCCTTTGTGATATGTATGTTTATGGTATGTATGTGTGCACACACATGTGTGTGAATATAGCAAGGCGATACCTGAAGTGTGGGAGTGCGGGCTTTTCAGGACACATATCCCTGGTCTGGGTGTGTGTAGATGAGTGTGTCTGTGTGGTGCGTCTGTATGAACCTGACTGAATGTGTGTGAGGCGAGGAGGGAGGGAATAAGATTCAAAGTATGTACTTGCCTTCCTGCTGTGAATGAGCGCCCCTCACTCGTTAGGTGTCCCCTGCAGGGTTTGTGGGGGGTGCTGCCTAGCATAGGAGAACAGAGGATGTGCACTCGGAAGGGAGCAGTTTCATATCCCACAGAAGCCTGGCACTTGCCCCCATGATCTGGAGGCCAGGTCCCAGGGGTCAAAAAAGAAGGAAATAAAGCAGCTCAGTGTCTGTGTGGACACTCTCCTGGGCAAAGTGAACCATCTCGGGCAGTGTCACCATGGGGAGAACTGGGCTCCAGAAAAGACTTGCTGGCTAAGTTTATACCTGGGCCCTCCCACCTCAGCCTCCAAATACCCTTGAAAAGGTCACTCTCGTTGCCACAGCGCATCAGCACCCCTGGCAGAGGTAGAAAGGAGGAGGTAGCAAGGACCTGGGGCCACCATCCCTGGATGAACTTAAAACCAGAGCCCTGAGTGCTGGGCCCTGTCTCCCCCCAAAGTGTTATTCCCCCCTACTGTGGCTTGGAGCAGGGGGGTGGGGGGCACCACGCCAGCATCTCCTTGCCCATTGGTGTTGATCCACATCAGGCATTTGGTTTCCATTTCCCAGCTCATTAGTGGAGATCAAGCCCTGATGTCTGCTGAGGGTTAGGGGCTGGGTTTTCCATTGGCAGGAACAGAGGGTGGGAGTAGGGAGAAAAAAGTGGAGACTTGGATTGATGCTAGTATTGGATTCAGGTGGGGGAGTCTCTGGAGAGCTGGCCCAGGCTTCTGGCCCCTCCTCCTCCCAGGGCCCTGAGGTTCCAGTCACTGCCATCCCTTCAGCTCCTTCCAGGAAAAGGCTGCTCGTTCCAGCCTCTCTGCCCTCTGGGCCCGATTCCCCCAAGTTGCTCCAGGAATGTTATGAAGCATGCAGGACTTGGGGCGCCGGCAAGCCCCACCCCCACTCCCCACCCCTGTCTCGGGGGAGGATTATAGCTCTGTGGTAAGTGACCCTGAAACATTCCCAGCCAGAGAAACGCCCCCCTGCATTCTAGACTCCTATGGCAATGTCACCTCTGACCTAAAGAAAGGCAAAATGGTGTGGTTGGATGGGGCTGGGAGGCAGGCTGGCGGCGGGAATGTTGGGTGGTCACAGGAAAGAGGGGAGGAAAAGGGCCGGTTATGAGTCTGGGGAGAGAGCCAAGGAGGAGGGGGAGTGAATGGAAACGGTAAGTGGAGGAGAGACGTTGGGGCACCTTTGGGCACACCCAGGGGGAAGCAGACACCACTAGCCAGCGAAGGGTCGACTTAGACCCTCACTGGCAGAGTGACCTGTCCCTTGTATGTCTGAGGCCCCAGGGTTGGGGAGGGTTGGGGAGGGTTGGGGTCAGGGAGTGGAAGGGGGGTGCTGTACATAATTAGAAACATGCTCTACTGAGCGAGCAGGCACCACGAGGAGCACCCCTCTGCTCGCCACCCCTCTGTCTTCCCCAGCTCTCCCGTGCCCTTCCTCATGACCTAGACCCTTCCAGCCAGACCAGGGGAGGGGCTGCTGGGGCCTGGGACTAGAAACCCGGGTGGGATTGGCTTCCCTGGCCCTTGCATACTCTCTAAAGTGCAAACAACATATTTTCACCATGCGTGGTATTTAATTACACAAAAAAACAGAGCCATTAAACTGAAATTAAACTCTTTTTGGAATCACTTAATTCAGGGCATGACAAATTGCTTTCAGTGCAGGCGGCAGTGTGTCCCCCAGGCGGGGGTGGCGATTAGCAGCTTCCACGGCTGGCTGGGTCCCCTCTTCTCCTGGCCCCCTTGCCAGCTTTGAATTCCGAAGTTGGGGTCAGAACCTTCTTTGTAAAGACCTCCCAAGCCAAGGGGAAGTCTCTGCGTTTGTTTAGGATAAGAATGGGGGCCGGGGGCTGGGTAACGACAGAGCCACTGTCCAACCACTTTTAGATGACTCGGTCCATTTTATCGATGGGGAAGTTGAGGCTCAGATGCGAAGTTCACCCAGAGCCAGGGTGAGAACTCTGGTACTAAGCTATGACCGGGGGGGGGGGGGGGGGGGGGGGCGCTTTTTTTCCTCCCCAGGTTTGTACCCTTTTACCCTGGGCCTGGAGACAGAGGTTGGGGTTGGGAGGGTGAAGGTGGGGGACCCAGAGCAGGGCCTGGTCAGGGAGGGTACATTTCTCCAGAACTGGGCTCCCACCTGGTTCAAGGCTGGAGACAAGCAGGGAAGGCTGAGTGGTGGTCCCGGGGCGTGTGCTGCTGAGGCAGTCTTGACTTCCTAGACGGCAGCCTGGTGCCCAGGCTCAGGAGTCAGACACACCTGTTGCTGACCAGCTGGGTGAGTGAGGTTGGGCAGGTAAGACTTCACTCCTCTGGAGCCTCAGTTTGCCCAGCTGTCAAATGGGGATGGAAATCCATAGAGTGCCTGTTAAGACCAGTGTGCAGAAGGCGTGGGCAGGGCTTGGGTCGAGGTCAGCATGTGACGTTATTCGATGTCCCTCTCAGAACATCTGGTTCCCTATTTAGAACAAGGCCCAGCCGGGGCCTGGTGGTTTCTAGTACCTTCGCGTGCTCTGACCCTCTGTTTTTCACGATCTCTCCTCTCCACGTTCCTCCTTCCCTTCAGCTTCCCTTCTCTCCTGTGCGGTGTGAAGATCTAACTATGGGGAAAGGTCTGGGGTGTGGGCTTAGACCTGTGGATGAGAAAAGCGGACACATACCAAACCTGACAAGCTCAGGGGAGGCCTGTGTGGTGGGGGCCTTACACACTCAGAGACCTAAAGTAACCACATGGGATGGGTTGAAACGAAAACTTTCTAACCAAAAGCAGTTCATGGCGGGTAGTCATGTGCTAGGCCCGTATTTTTCGCTAACAAAGGTCAGTCTTCACCTTGACTGAGCCTGTCTGTGATTTTTTTTTGCATTTAGGTTAACATACCAATAACATACCTTTGGAATATCAAAGTAATTTCCGTTTTTCCTCAAAGCACAACCTACGCACCAGAACAGACCACAGACCCCCTCACTGTTATTTTTACCGTGTTCATTGTTAACTGTTACCTCTCCTATACCCAGAGGTCCTCCCCCTTTGCTTTCTCCCCTCTCCCTAATCTATTGCCAGTGGATTTCACGTAACTCCCTCCTGTCCTCCTTTGATTGTAATGTATGAAATAAGGTGCAACACTGCCCTTCTTTGAAGCAGTTTCTCAATCTGTTGAGGTTTTGCTTCCCGGCAATTGTCGTCAGTCAGTTTGGCTCAAATAAACTAAAAAATTCTTACACGGTGACAGACCATTGGGTAAGAAAAGGCAGGCCCGTGGCCCCTCAGGTTTCCTTGCCTCACCTAGCCTTCTGGTGGCTGCGTGTGAGGTCCGTCTGGGAGGCGAAAGGTGACCCAGTGGGATAGGGGCTGCACTCTGGGGAGGGCTGCGAGGGTGCACAGGGAGGCTATGGCCTCCCGCCCCGACGTGCCCTCCGTGATCTGGGAACCTGCTCTCCTGATTGGAACCAGATGGGCCTGCCATGGTCAGAGGGCTGTCCCAGCTGTCCACTCACTCAGCGTCCTTCCCTAAGAGGGGAGAGGGTGGAGGAGGGGGTGCTCTTCACGGGAGCTAGGAAAGAGAGTCCTTTCTCCTCTCCCTGCTCCCCAGGCTGTTGGCCTGGGAGCTCTTCTATTAATCATGGGGGGTGGTGAGGTGATCAGCTGAGACTTTCACTGAGGCTGGGCAGGCAGTCCTTGACCGGAGGACAACCTCCCCACCCCCACAGCAAAGCTCTGGTGCAGGTTGCCAAGTAGGGGCTGACGGTGCCTGTCCCCTGTCTCCTGGAGTGGCCTCAAGGTCATTCTCCTCACCCCTGGCCTCCTTGGCCTTGGTAGGCAGAGAGGTTCTTGCATTGGGGGTTGGGGTGGAAGGGCCGGCCCTGCTGGAGCCAGGCTGAGGCCCAGGGTTCCCGTCATTTCAGGCCTGGCAGCTGCCCGCCTGCAGATGGCTCCCCCGCCAGCCTGGCGGCCAGCACAAATGCTTTGCAGCTGTACCTCTCTCTCTCAACTTGCCCTGGAGAGTCCAGAGACAGAGACGGGGAGCCCGGGGGCATGCACGCAGAGCTGGGGTGGGTGGGGGACAGGCCAAGGCAGCTGGTTGCTGAGTGAGAAGGACAAGGAAACCTGAAGCTCCTGAAAAATCCCCCTGATATGCAGGGGGTGGAGTGGGGGCTTCCCGAGGGAGGGCTGTGCTGGGGGTGGGGTGCTGCTAGGCAGAGCCAGGGCCTCAGGGTCCAGTCACTGAGTGGAGCTAGAAACCTCTGAGTTGGGGCAGCAGGGAGGGGAGCCCAGCCTCATCCCCACCCAGGGGAAATCGGACCAGACTGCTCAGGAAATAAATTCAATTTTCCAGCATCACGGACAATAGAGGTCCCCCCACCCCCCCAAAAAAAGCATAAGAAAAAAAAAAGCCCAATTGCCTTTGCCTGAGCTGTTTCCCAACTTCATTTCTCAGCCTCAGTTCAAGGCTTCTCATTCAAAGTGACTGAGAAGACATGTGACTGCTTGGTGACCCCTGGCCTGATGGCAGCCTGAGGGGTCAGGCCAGGCCGGCCTGAACTGTGCTCCCAGGACCTGTGACCACCCCCACTTCGAGGAGCCCTAGGCAGGCCCAGCCCAGTGCGGCAAGGGCGGGGCTGTGGTAAAAACAAAAACCTTCCCCAGAAGAGTTTAGGGGTGGGTGAGTCCTAAGTCCCAGGCAACAGGCCCGGAAGGGTTTATATGTAAGCAGACCTTAACAGTTTTGAAAAATTTTCTTTTGGGTGAGGGAGGTTCCCTTTAAAACACAAGTTGCTTTGCAAATCCCTGCAGGGGACGTTCGTGGGACCCTAATGAGGGCAGACCGCCCTGCAGACTGGGGAAGGATCAGCTTCCAGTTGTGCTATTTGCAGATGGTGGCCTTGTAGGGGGCTCTGGTGGCCTGTGGGGGACTCTGGGCACTGGTAGAGGAAGGGAGGGTCAGCACAATCCAAAGTAGAGGGAAGACCCAGAGTGGGGGAAGAGTAGAGGCTGCCCGGAAGGAGATCCTGAATTTCTGGGGTGGGAGGGAGGAGGGAGGAAAGGCCACACAGGAAGCTTTGGGGAGAGCAGGGCCATATCTTGGCTGTAGAGGAGATGTGTGTGTTGGGGGGTAGAGGTGGGGGATGGGAGGATGGAGAGAGAGGGGATGGCTCTAGCCTGGTGGCTGGAAAAGGTCCCAAGAAGACCAAGGCTGAGAATAGCCTCTAAAATCTTCTCCAGCTCACCCATTACACAGATGGGAAACTGAGGCCTAGTGAGCCTGTGCCTTGCTTGCCTGAAGGCTTAGGCTGATGGTAGAAGCAGATTAGAACTTGGGGCAATGTTTTTTTTGTACCATTTCCCTGTGGGACCAAGGTGGGTGTTCAGGCACCCAAATGGAATGGGATTCCTCAGGCACTAGAAAGGGGAAACTAAGTAATAAGGACTATCATTTGTGAGGAAGGAAGGAGGTCCTGATGGAAGATTCTGGGTAGAAGATGACAAAGGAGGATGTGCCACCTTCCAGGTGGAAAGGGGGAGAGGTGATTTTGTCAACATCCTGAGTAGCCTGAGGCTGGGGACCACACAGGAAGGTGGGGCAGAGAACCCTATCCCTGTGTACCTGGATGAGGCAGGGGACTGGACTTGATGGCCTCTGGTTTAATAGGCTTCAAATATCTTCCTTGTTATCATCATCACCACCGATTTGGGTCCAGATTGCCTGGGTTCCAGTCTCACTCCAGCACATACGGTTGGAATCTGGAACATGAATCACCTAATCCACAGTTCCATATCTACCAAGTGAGGGTGAAAAATAGTGCTTGTGTGGTGGTGATGTCCAGATTAAATGAGATAACGTAGGGCAAAGCTTCTAACGAATACTTCCTGCAGCCCTGCAGCCCGGTGTGTGCCAGACACTGTTCTAGGTGCTGAGGACTCAGTGCTGAGCATGACGAGTCGTTTTTCTCAGGGAGCTCCCGTTCCAGGGGCCGTGGGACACGGCGTAGACGTTAGGCACTCGGGGAAAGGTTGATGGAGGTGCTGTCCTGCACATAACACACATTTGTCCAGGGTGTCTTTAGGTTTCCTGCAACCTTAATTTTTAAAAATTTTGTTTCATTTATTTATTTTTATTTATTGATTTAAGAGTGCGAGAGGAAGAGAGGGAGAGAGACAGAGAGGAACATTGAATTGCTGTTCCATTCATTTATGTATTCATTGGTTGATACTTGTATGCGCCCTGACTGGTGATCGAACCTGCGACCTTGGTGTATCAGGATGATGCTCTAACTAACTGAGCTACCTGGCCAGGGCCCATAACCTTAATTTTATAGGGTAGGGATATTGCAATTGAGAAAACTGAGCCTCAATGTCCAGAGAAGTGATGGATCCCTCTCTCCAGGACACACACTGAGGAAATGCCATGTGAACAGCGAGAAGGTGGCCATCTGTAACCAAGAAGAGAGCTCATACCAGAACCCAACCATGCTGGCTGGCTTCAGGCTCCAGAACTGTGAGAGGGCAAATATCTGCCGTTCCAGCTTGTGTAAGCCCAGCCTGTGGGATTTTGTTATGGCAGCCCGAGCAGACTAATACAAGGGGGAATGGGAGCCTCTGGTCTTGCTCTTTTCCACATGGTCCTTCCGAGTTCAGAGAGAACCAAGGACCCAGGCCCGGGTCAAGTCGGCTCCTGCTCCCACCTGACTTGGAGTAAGAGCCCCTCTTCTCAGGCTCTTATCCCTTTCATGGCCTGAATTACAAGTGCTCACAGCTTCCTCTTCCCATCACACTTCTTCCCAACCTTGCTGCCTGCCCCACGGTCATATTTCAAAAGCACAAATGTGGTTGCTTACTCCCTGGCCACAAAGCCTTTGATGTCTCTTTGTGACCTACAGGATGAATTCCAAGCACATTCTCTGCGTGGCTGTGCACTGCGGGACCTGCGCAACTGCACGCAGTGACTCCGAGTCCAGCGTCACTCATTCGCTCACGGAGCAAGTCCTCATTCCCTAGACATTCTCCATTTAGCCCGTGATGCTCTTGATGACCCGGCTCCTGCCTCTTTCCTCTGCTTCCTTTCTCACTTACTCCTTTGGGTGCCATACACTTCAGCCACACTAAATGTGATACCTTCTCACACCCGTGTGCTTTGCACACAAGTCCATCCATCTGCTTGTCTGAGAATGCTGAGGAAGTAGAGTGGGCACAGGTTTGGAATCCTTTCTTTGCCATTTCCTAGCTAGGTGAATGCGGGCAGGCTAACCCTATGCATCTCAGTCTTCTAATCTGTAAAATGGGATTAAACATATATGATGTGCCTCACATTGCCCTTAGTGCAGGAGATTTCGCCCCCTTTTTTGTGTGCTAAACTCCTGTCCCTCCTTGAAGACCCAATTTAAATGACGTCTCCTCGGTAGTATTGCCCTCGTTCCTTCCAAATGGGTAAAGTCTGTCTTCCCTGTTTTTACCCTTCCTGCCAGCCCTACGTGGCACTTACAAACCTCTGTCATCCACTATTGTATTTATGTGTTTTCCTGGCTCACATGAGCAAAGCATGCAGCCAGAAAACAGTTGTTACATGAATCAGGGTACCAATCTCTGGGTTGAGGGCCCTTAACCCCTTGCGCTGCCCTGGTTCCAAGCCCCGAGCCTATTGAATGACATGAGAATTAAGGATAGGAGGTCAAGGAAAACTAGGTCAAGGATGAAACAGCAGAGGTGAGCAGCCTGGGCCTTGGTGGACGACTGTGGGGAGATAGTCAGATGGGGGGTAGGAGTGAGGGTGCTTCAGCCTTCTGGGGGGTCACTCTGCAGCCGGAGGGGAGGCAGGGTTCGTGGGGCATGGGGGTCTGAGTTTCAAATGGTTGGCGGTTCAGGCAGCTGCCACCTTCCCTTGCCATCCGTCACTCCAACAGCAGCTGGGCTTTGCTCTGGGTCCAGCCACTTGAGACAAAGGGGCAAAGGAATTAAATGCGAAAATAGTGAGAGAGAGGGAAGGTTTTTCTGTAAAGAGGGAGGAGATGGGTTTAGGGGTGGGTGGGTGGAGAAGGTCTGATGGGGGAGAGGGGAGGGAGAGAGGAACTAGCCTTGGGGAGGCAGGCGGGCAGCAATTGTGTATGTAGAGGGAAGGATGGAGAAACGGATGGGGAGGGATGGAAAGCTGGGAGAAGTGACACTGGAGGGGGTATCAGGAGGGGGGCTTAAGGCCAAGGGCTGTAACGCCTGAAACCTTCTGGAGAGAAAACTCCTGGGCGTCCATGTATGGGTACAACAAGCCCTCCCCTCCTGGTACCTGGGTTGGTGACAGTCCTTCCTCCCCTCTGCCCTCCAACCTCCCACCCACCCTTGCTGGGCTGGCTGCTCTGCCTGCCCGCAAATGTCAAGTTCCATGTTAAGTTTTCCTGGAGGAAAGACGAACTACAGCACATGCGGCAGAGATTCTTAGCTTCTGTAGACTCTGTCCACAGCCTGGGGAGGGGGGCGGCCTAGGCCAGGGGCTGGAAGTGCAGTTTGGTAGTGGGAGGGGAGGCAGGGCTATTCACAGCTGTTGGGAGCGCCTCTTTCAAGGCCTTCCAGGACAGCATCTGCCACTGGGGCCCACAGCTCAGCCCAAACAGAAGCGGCAGCTCTCCCCCTCCTAAGGCTCTTCAGGAGCCCCCTGCAGCCCCCTTGGGTACCCCTTGGACTTGGACTGCCAGCAGCAGAAGCCAGGTAGAACCCCCAGGCCTGGGGTGGGATGACGGGGCCCCTATCCAGTTCCCTAGCGCTGGAGTGGTCACTCAGGGCTCCTCTGGGTCCAAGGACTCTTCTGAACCCCTCACGTCCCATTCACCTCTGCTTGACCCTCAGGGAACCCGAGTGGGGCCTGGGAACCAGCCGAGGGGGCCACACATGCTCACCTTTGGCCCTGGGACACAGGGGAAGTCCTAACCCTCTGTCTTCCTGGCAGAGTGGCAGGAAAGGGATCGTGCTGGACATGAGAATGGACAGCGTGTGGTTTAAGTGATGGTTTATGAAGTGGAAGCCAGTGGAGACTGTACTGCTGGGAGGGGGTGGGGCACAGGTGAGCTTCTCTAAGACATAGCCAACTCCTGCCAACTCAGGTCCCCTTCTCTGTTCAGGTCTCCGTCTCTGAGGGGACAGTCCCTATTGCCTCAGAACCAACTGTTGTACAAAGACAGACACTTTATTTTCCATGAAGGGAGCTACACAGGCACCCATGAGTATATGGAGGGCTCTCTGCCAGCTCCTTCCTTCCCTGCCCCTTGCCTCTGGGCTGTGACCTCGAGAACTTGGGCACTGTGACCTTGAGAACCTTGTCTAGCATTCTGTAGTCTCTGGGGGTGGGGCAGTACCAGACCACAGGCTGGGTGGGCTGGTCTCAGCCAATCCATCAGCTCAGGGCCGCTTCAGCCCGGTTTGGTTTCCTGAGTTGAAATCATGATTTGTGAGGCCCAACTTTGGCCAAAGAGAACGATGTTCTAGCCGGGCCCATGGCTAGAAGACAGCAGGTACTTGTCTTCGTAGAGCAAAAGTGTGTTTCTTCTCTGAGCCTCCCTTCCCACCCTCATGGCGTGGCGTCCTTAGGACCCCAGGCCTGCTAGACAAACGATCCCAGTTTCTGGAAGGCTGGGTGGGGGTGGGGCGGGAAAGACCGCCCAGCTTCTCCGAGCCTCCTGGAGTGGGGGCCTGTCTGCATTCCTGACTCTCTGCTGCCCCCCTGTGGCTGTAGGGCTAGTTGTCGCCACACCGCTGTAAGGGCGGGTGTGTGTCTGTTGAGGGCAGGGGGACTCAGAAAGACTGGAGCTGAGGCAGAACTAGAGATCCATTTCTTGTGTCAGTTCTGGAGGGATCTCAGACAGGGATCTCTCTGTCCCCACCCCAGGTGTGGTCACACCAGCAACACTGGGACCACTGTGACACCAACAGGGGGACACTTGCTTTCCAAAAACTTAAAAAAGATGGGGCTTTGACGCTTATTTGCAATGGAGGGGATGAGACAGCAAGAGCGTGAGGACAGCTGGGTCTGCTCTGACCATGGGGGCAAGTCTGCCCTGGCTGAGCCGCCCTAACTGCCATGGCCTCCTGGCTGAAGAACTTAAGGCAGAGAATTCAGCTTTGTCCTGGGAACAGCTGCCCAAGAAGCCTTTAGGGAAATGTGGAAAGGAACAGATATGAAAGGAAAGAGAGTCAGTCCATCTCTGCCTTGGTCCTCAATCCTCGCATCCATCTGCTCCCCTGGCCAGCCTCTGGCCGGGGCCCCGCGGTCTGACGACCCAGCACTGCTGTTTGCGGTGAAACGGGGGCGCAGGCCTCCAGACTGATGGAACCAGGTGTCCTCAGAGGCTGTTTGCACGTGGGGGCCTCAGATATGGGTGTGCTTCAGAATACCAGGGAGCTTGTTCAGATGCCCACCAAAGTCTCGGAGGAACAGCAGATCCTATCGGTCTCCTCTCCGGGATGGGGAAACTGAGGCCCAGGGGGGGTCTGAATGAAAGTCACTGCTGAAGGTCATAGGGGATTCAAAGGTTTCCACTTAGTACCAGTCTCCTTCAGTCCATCAGTGTGGCTACAGCAGTGTGTTGAGGGGTGGAGAGGAATTCTGAGCAAGTCCCTTGGGTATCTGGGAACATGTGCAGGGGGCTCCCCTCTATACCCTTTCTGTGTCCTGCAGCAGAGCATTCACCAGGCTGATGACCTCTGAGGTCGGCTGGACCGCGTCATACTCTGCGAAGAGGTGGCACACGTTCTCCTGTGATTCGGTCTGGCTCTTGGCCACAAACCCAAAGATCCTGGTGGGAGAGGGCAGCCTGAGTGAGGAGGGGCTTCCAGGCTGGGAGCGGGGAGCTCAGCCCACAGAGCCCCTTCCTGCCCCTTCCCCAGCCAAGTGGCCCCGGCACCTCATTACAATTTGATCTCTCTGAGAGGGGGTGTCAGACTGGGAGGTCCCTGAGTTCAAGATCTGGGTTTTTATCATTTTGAAATGGGGGTTCCCGGGGACAGGACCTGTATATTTCCCATCAGAAAGGGGAGGGCAAGGATGTGTCTTGGCCATCAGCCAGGAGCCTCCCTACAGACTAAGGTTCCCTGAGGTTAGAGCCTGTGCTGCCCCTATCAAAACCACGGGTTCTTAAGGTCAGGATGGGCCCCCATTCTTTCTGAATTCCCTCCCCATGCTGGGTGGGAGGCCCTGCCTCAGGGAGACCTCTTATGGTGATTGACCGAGTGGACAGGAAGGCCTTACCGGGAGGGCTTGCAGTACTTCTGCCACCTGTGGGAAGGAACATGGACAGTAGTGAGTGCTGAGGCTCTGCTTCATGCCTCCGACTCCCGCTCCAGCCCTGGCTGAGCAGGGTAGAGAATGCCCAGCTTTGTCCTCGCCCCTACCACGTCCCGCCTGCCCCTCCTGCTGCCCTGGCTACTGAGGGTCACAGGCTCTGTCTGGGATCCCAGTCCCAGAGCCAGAAGGGAACTTCATGGACAGCTGGGGCCTGGATGGCCTTCTTCATGTGGTCCAGCTTGAACTCACTTTTGTTGTTCAGGGTCCATGCCACAGAAGCGGAGGGTGGTGAGGGGGTAATGGCGCCGGAAAAACAGCCTGGGAGGAGAAAGGAGAGAAGGGGAGCCGGTGAGATCCAGTCCCTGCATCATGCATCTCCACCATCCCCAGCTCCCTGTCGTCCCAGCCTCCCAGCTGGGCCCCTTGCAGCCCACTGCAATCTTTCCACCAGCGGGCCCCAGAGCACATGTTTGTACTTCTGGCCTTTCATTGGGTACTGGGGTTTGCTAGCCCCTTTTCTCCTCCCCGCCCACCATGTCATCTAACTATTTGAGGATAGGAGTTATGTCTTGGTCGTCTCTTGTTTTTCCAGACCAAGACCAGGCTCCTGCTAGACTGTAAATCCCCGAGCCCAGGGAAGGAGCAGCCTCATCCCACTGAGTCCCAGTGTCTGGCAGATGTTCTATCAGTGGGTGTGGACTCAATCGATGCCCAGTGAATGCTGGTTGATTCCATCTCCATCAGTCACAGGGAAAGGGGGCTTTGGCAGGTCATCGGAGTGAGGCTAAATGAAGACACAGAACTTGCCTGGCGTCACTCAGCACCTCACTGACCCAATGGGGTCCAGTATACTGAACTCAGCCTTCATCACCGATCCATAATCATCTTGGCTGTGCCCTCCAGCTCACCCTGTCCAGCCCTGTAGCCCCAGGGTAAGGGAAGTCCCTTACTTCCTCTGGAGGTCGGTCAAGGTGATGCCTTGCTCGGTGACTTTGAAGTGGACCACGGTGGGTGTGGGGAGGACGTCCCTCTCCAAGGTGGTCAAGATAGCCTTCCGTATGGCCAAGGCTCCGGTCAGGGTCTCCACGCTCACAGAGCTCAGGTAGAGGGCCTGGCCGCCTGTGGGACACAGACACTGCGCTGTGGCCCTGCCAGGATTTGTGGGATGGGCGGCGGTCACCCAGGCCCTGGTCCTTCCTCTGCCCAGAGCCGGGGGCAGGGTGGCCTTTCTTCTTCAGAAAGCCAGTAGGGCTCCTCTTTGAGCCACCAGGCACACACACTAAGACTGTGTGGGAGACTAATTTGTGGCGGGCCCCTGAGAACTTTGGGATCATCTGTTGCTTTGTACTGCCCTGGCCCCTGGGTGGGACAGCGTTGCCCTGTGGGACACTCAGGCAAACCTTCCTTCTGTCCAGACCCGTGGCTGGCGCTGACTCCACCTCCACCTCCACCCACCCCTTGGAGCCCCTGTTCATTGTTGAGAGAAGAGAGAAAAAACAAGGATGGGGAGGGGGCCATTGTGCTCAGGAATACAGGGTAGGGGCTGTCACTCATACAATTGCTGATCTGTGATTGGCCTCTGGATGTGAGGAGGCGGGACCTTCTGCCTGTGGAAACCCCCAGGACCCCACAGAGGATGGAGACGTAGAGATAACCTGCGGAGCAGGTACTGTAGGTCCAAACAGACCCCAGCACGTCCGCCTGTGCTCCTGTGTGTGCAGGATGGTGTGTAAGCCTCCCCGAGGCCCCTCCTCTCCAGCCCCTCCTCCCCTTGGCCCACTGCCTGCAGCCTCTCATCTCCCGCTTTACAGGGAAGGGGAGGAATGTGGCACCTTGTTAAAGATGAAGAAATAAAGCTGTGATGAGAAACACGTGTGGACATGCGTGTATGCGTGCGTGCAGGGCTGGGAGGTGCCCTCCAGGGGCAGAGCCAAGCCCGGAGCCTCCCACGTACCACTCACCCGCAGATTTCTTCAGGCAGGAGGCCCGGCTGTCAGTAGAGGGGTCTGAGGCTCCGTCTCCACCTCCCAATTCTGAGCCAAAGTAAAGGAACAAGCCCCGAGGGGCCGGGGGTGGAGTGAATGGACCCCTCTCCCGGGAACAGGCTGCATTAATGCCTTTGAACACCTCCACCTCCGCCCACACCTTCAGGAAGTGACTGGGCTGAGAAACCAGGTGTGATTACTGTAATCAGGCGGAGGGGGCCACTCCGGGCTCCCCAGCCCCCAGCTCGCAAGCCTTTTGATCCATCCTTCCTTTCCTTACTCCTCCCGCCCCAGGGCAGCTGCAGTGACCTGGTCCTCAGAAGCCCCTGACCCCTCACTTCATTCCGATCCGCACCAACCCAGGCCTTGCTTTGCTGCAAGTAGTGAGCCTCTCGCCATCCCTCTACCAGGGGCTCCCCCTGTCCTTGCTTCCTCTCCCAGAAGTCCCCTTGCTGGCTCCTCCTGAGAGATGACCCCCTTCCTCTCTCTCTGTCCGGGGCGCTCCTCCGAGGCTGGGCTGTAAACTCTGGAGGGGGCTTCCTGCTCTGGGCTTGAGGCCTGACTCTGAGTGCCTTTGGGTGAGTTACTTCACACCCTGAACCCTACTTATCTGTGAAATGGGGGTAACAGCAACATCTACTCCACAGGGTGGAGTGAGGGATGAAGGAAGGATGGAGTCCCCAGTAAATGTTAGACTTGGGAGGAAAAAACCCCAAACTTCCCCAGACTGGCTAATTTAATGTCCCTTTCATCCTCTCAAAGAAGGCTACTGTTTACCAAACGTCCACTGTGCCAGGCATGGTGCTAAGAGCCTTGTCTGAGTTATCTCGTTTAGTCCCCGCACCAGTCCGATAAGTAGGCATGATGACAGCCGTGCCCATTTCACAGATGAGGAAACTGAGGCTCGGGTGATAAACACCCTCGAATTCTCATAGCTTGGAAGCGGAGATGTTGCTGATGGATCCTAGAGTATGTACTTGGTACTGTGGCAGTGAAATAACCCATAAATCAGGTGAGACGTGACCACTCGGGGCCCTTCCCTTCTGGAGGGAACACATAGACCCAGTGCCCTGCCGCTGCCTCCTCAGGGCCCAGACCCACCTTTCTGCGGGATGGTGAGTTTGCAGGGCAGGGCCAGGGCCATGATGGAGTGCTGGCACACGAAGGCTGAGAGGCTCCCTGCAAGGAAACGAGTGGTCCTGCATGAGAAGGCCTTTCCCAGACCACCCTCCTGGCCCAGGGTGGCGGGCCCACCCCGGGGCCTGGGGGCTCACCAAAATAGGGCTCCTCATCCGCTCCTTTGAGATGCACCCCTTTGGCGGTGGACTCGATGAGGAAGTGGCGGATCAGGTCACTGCTGTCCTCCCCTGGACAAAGAAGAAGAAAGCGTGGGTGTGGGTAAGCGATCCAGAGCCCGTTGTTAGCCACACCTGACCTGCCCGCTCTGGGTCCATCCAGATGTTAACTTGTCCCTCCTCTTCCTGCCTCTGGGGCTGCAGGTGGGAATCCCGTCTCTAAGGCCTCCTCTGAAGGAGGTGCCCACACTTCTGCTCAAAGGCTTCTGCGTCCAGTAACTTTCCCTTCAGGAGACCTTTCTCCTGGTCTCAAGAACTCTCAGGGATGGTTTAGATCAAATCTCAACTCTTCAGCCTGGTTTCTCTCTCCCCCTCTCCACCCCCTCCCAGGCGCCTGTGACTCTCCACCAGATGGTCCCTGCTGGAGCTGGCCTGGGAGGATAAACAATGCCCTCTGCTCCTTCTCCACCAACCCACAGCTCCCTCCTCTCTCTGGGCTCATGGGCAAGGCTTCCCTGACAGCCAACAGCATCCCAGGTTTCTTATTTAGCCTGAGAGGTGAGAGAGGCGTAGGGTAGAGAAATCCCAGCTGGCTTTTCATCCTTGGGTTTCCACTCTACCACTTGCTTGCTCTGTGTGGTCATCTGCTAACTCTTGGTGCCCCCGTCACCTCATGTTTGTCATAGAGAGCTGTGATCCCGGGGCTCAGGGAGGGGCTGTGACCAGGTACCTCATACTGCAGGGACCTGTGTTTAACCTCTTTCCCCAGTGAGGCACCCCGGTGCCTTCCACAGTGCCTGGGGCAGGGTGGACGTCCCCTCCCTGTGTGCTGCCTGTGCAAGACCATGGGCAAACACGTGACAAAGCTGTCACACATGTGTTTTTACATTGGGTTCCTTAGTGATAGATCCGGTCTGGAGGGAGGTGGGCACTCAGAAGAGAGCCGCCGGAGAGGGGCTGGGAACTTCCTCCTCCTCTTCCCACCATGAGATTAAATCAGGGAATCTGGGGGCTCCCGGAGGGCTGTGCAGCTCAGGCTGGCTGTGAAAGGAGCTTCTCACAGAGCCCCAGCGCTGGAGGGCCGCTAGGGGAGGCTCAGGCAGGCCCCGCTCCCAGGGGTCGTGGTGGGACTGGCCCAAGATCACCCTGCGAGTGGCAGCAGAGCTGGGACTAGACCCCAGCAGATGCTGTTGCCTCGGACAGGCCTTGAGGAGGGACAGGGATGGGCACACACCTGACGTGTTCTGGGCAGCGGCGGGGGCCTCCTGCACCTTCAGGGCGAGGCCGAACGAGCCTCGGTATGAAGAGCTGTCCCTCACGACGAAAGTCCCAGGCCCCTCCTTCCTCAGCATCTCGATGGCTGGAACAATCCTCAGGTCAGAGACAGTTACCACCCCACCTGGATGGCTACTGTCCACCAGCCCCATAGGGTCTCCATAGAGCAGCTGTTACAGAGCTGCCTCTTGTTCCCAGGAAGTCCTTGCTCTTCTGTAATCTCCTCCACTGCCGCTAGAGCTCGGTCCTCAGGTCCTGAGGTCCACAGGACATGCCCTTCCCTGGACCTGCTCTTTGCCGTTACCTTCTCTGCCATGGCCCAGGGCCCCGACTGCAGGACCCAGGCCCGACTCCCAAGCCACTTGTCCCCTGAAGCACTGTATTTTCTCTTACCTTGCTCTCGGGTGATGCTTGGCTTAAACCAGTATTTAGAGGTGTCCATCACAAACTTCATGGTGGGCTGCATGTCCCTGGTGGGACCTGGAGACAGACAGAGAAGGGGGGACCCTGGAGGCTGGACAGTGGGGAGCTGGGAGACCCTCCCCCATCCCCTGCCCAGTGGTCCCATTTATCCCACGCTCTCCTACCCTAACCACACTGTATCTCTAGCTGCCTAAAGAGGCAAAATGCAACAGAAGAACTTCAGGGTTTAGCGCATCTAGTATTTAGGGGTCTTCCCTGGTATCCTTGGTAATGGATAAAAAAAAAACAATAGATAAAAATCTTGGTTCAATAAGAAGCAGTTTCTCAAACTTAGTGCCCTGCTGGGAACTGAATAAAGGATAAATAAGCGGTTCTGAGATACATCGTTTGTTTGATTTCACTCTTCTCCTCCTTAATAACCCTGCGAGTTCCTTAGGGGTTTATTCAATTTGGGGGAAAAAATGAAAGAAAGGTGAAGGAAATGAAAACAGCAGGTCCGGGCAGGCAAGTGTGTGCTCAGAGGTCAGGCGATGGGATTCCTGACTCTGACTTGGGGCCACTGTTTGGCCCCTAAAGCCCGGAGGGGACTGTGTGAACTCAGAAACCTCGGAGGCCCTTATACTCCAACAACCTGTGAAGTTACAATGAATTTTGTTGTGAGACTATTTTGCCGAATCTAATACAATCCCAGGGTATGAAGAGCGATAATCACAGGCGTCACCAAACCAGGATAGGACTATCACCAAATGAAGTGGATGTGCTCTTTGAGATGCCAAAATGCCCACTTTCTGGGTCCCTAAGGCAGAGAGCAGCGGTTCTTAATTTCAGCATCTTGAAAAGGTGTGTTGTGGTCAGCTGAGAGTAACTCACAAAAACTGGACCAGAATCTGCAAATGATTTGTCCTAGGAAAATGGTCAGAGCAGATTCAAAGGCCTGAGCATTGCTCTTGCTTGCATTGACACGGCTTCGAGAGTGGGACGGAGCAGCCGGCTGGAGTCAGCATTTCATCCCCTCTGCCCCCGAATCCCCTGTGGCCAGGAGTCACCTTGATACCCATTTCGTGGCCCAGGGAGGGCTGAGAGGCTGGTCCTGGGAAGGAGATGGCTGAGCGAGGAGGGGCAGTGTCCCCAGGGGCTTGGCAGGGGCTCTGCTCATGGCCTGTTGTTTACTGCTTTGGGTTCTGGTTGGGTTTGCTCTTTTGGACGCCTGCAGTCCCAGACTCCGGGGAAGAGGGTGTTTGCTGTTTTGTGGTTTTAGCTGTCTGAACTGGAATGCATCATCTCTGTTCCCCTGTCCCCCTTTGTCTGCCCGTCCGTTCACCAGCATCAGAGTTATGGCCAACTGACTGACTCGCCCTCTCCCTCACGCTCTCCCAAGTTTAGTCATCCAGGCTGCTGCTTCCACAGCCCGAGGGTCTCCAGGCTCTGTCTCCTCTCCTTCACCACCCCACCACCGTGGTTCAGCTTCTGTTTCGGCTTGTCTGGACCACCTCATGATAAGAACCCAAGCAGAACCAAACAGAAACTGCTCTCCCTGCCCAGGCCTGGCCTTGTATGTAACTCATCTGCCAAGCGGATCTGTTGACTGCCCCCATCGCTCTCCTGTTTGAGACACTCTGATGCTCTCCCGTTGCCTAAAGGGTAAAATCCACCCTTTAGCTTAGTGTTCAAGGCCTTTTACAATCTGGCCCTAAATTACTCTCAATGACCTCCCCCGGGCCCCGACATTCCAGTCATTTCCTAAACATGCCCTGTGCTCCATACCTTCATGCTGGTGGGCGCTGTTCCCTCTGCTGGAGACGCCCTTCCTCTCCTGCTCTGGCCACGGACTTCTGATCTGCATCCGGGTCCAGGGAAGGTGTCCCTTCCTCTAAGGAGTCCTCCCAGTTCTCCATACTGAAGGGATCACCCCTCCCTCAGTGGCCCCATAAGACTTTGAACATTCCTTTTCCCTTGTGTTTATCCTACTCTACAGTTATCCTTGGTTTGGGTCTCTCTTTCTAGACTGTCTTCCTCTCTCCCGACTCCCTGGCATGGTGCTTGGCACACAGAAGGTACTCAGTCAGTGTGTTGACTGACTATTGCAGAAGCCCCCTGGTGCTTTGTCTGTCCCCCCTTGCCAAAGCCTACAATGCTTGAGGTGTTGGCTTACCCGTGCCTTCTGGGGATGGGGCGGGAGAGGCATCTGGCGGGGACTGGCTGTGGATCCTGGTGGCTGGACAAGGGTTGCTGGCAGAAGCAGCCCCAGATCGGATGGAGTCCTGATGTCCTGCGGTCCCCTGGGGTGGGGGAGACCCTGGTTCCGGGCAGCCGTTGATCAGCACGATGGGTATGTCCACCATAGAGTTGGCGATGGATGGGGGGCAGCTGCTGGCATGTTCCTTGGCCAGTGGTGGGGAACAGGTGGCTCTGGGCTGGCCCATGCCTGCGATGGTATTGCTGGGGACCTGGATGTCACTGGCTCTCGTACACAGGGACCCTGGGCCCAGGCTGTGGAGGCTGGAGGAACAGCTGGCTGGGCTTTCCAAGGACCTAGAACATGACTGTTGGCTGGAGAGGCTGGAGTGGAGGAGGGACTGGCTGCTGCAAGAGGAGAGAGCAGCAGATGGGCAGAGTGTTAGGGTGCTGAGGTGGACACTTGGGGGCCAGAGCCAGGCTCTGTCATTTAGTGATCTGGGTGCCTGTGGCCTTGATCAAATAAAATACTACAGGATCCACTCCTTATGTCCCAGAGCAAAAGGCATGCCTGCCCGACCCCCAAGGGGTGCTGAAGGACACAGAAATGTCCCTGCACTGTTGAGTCTTTGGTCAATTAAAGTAGCCAAATGGGCTGTCCGTCCACACATCTCAGGGCTTAGGCTGGATGGATTCCCTCCACTTCCCAAGCAAGGCGGGTCTGACTGAGTTGTCACACCAGCCTCCCCATCACTCTGTCACTCCCACGAGCCCTGCACGCAGGCTGGACCTGGGCTGGACCATGTCTGATCTAATGCAGAGGGAATTCCCCGGCTGGGGGAGGAGGAGATCAGCACTGCACCCAGCCAGACTCTCCCTGAGCTCACAGACCTGTGCCAGTGGGCATGGCTGTGGGACCCCAGCCTCCTTGCCGGGGACTGCCTCCACACGGTGGCTCTGGAACTGGTGTGGGGGACAGAGGTCCTGAGGTTTGGCCTTCCTGCGCAGGGTGGGTGTGTGAGTGCAGCTCTATTGGGAGGCCTGCGGGGACTGGGCTGGGTGATTGTCAATAATACCAGCAGGTCTGCCTCCCTCCAGTTGGGTTTTGCCAGCAACAATGAGGACGGAGTCTCTTCTTTCCTAAATGGTTCATTCTAGGCCCCCTTCCTCGAGATGGACTGCGTGAGGGTTGGAAAGGATACAGGTAGGCCTCATTAATACAACAGTTCTTTTCCCAAGAGGTGGATGTAAGTCAAGGTTTTTGTGTACTGAATCACATTCTAAATGGAGGCTTGAGATCCCAATGGCTGTGATGGCATAAAAGAGAACATCCACTCTTTTATTTTTGGTGCATTCCCAGATTTTGCTCAGAGCAGGGTGCCTCTCCAGTTTTAGGCTCTGTGTGTGTGTGTGTGTGTGCTGTGGGGGAAACGTCAGAAGCTATCCTGGGAGTGACTTACCTTCCAAACACGTAGCTGATGTCAGATGCTGGGCTGGCTGAGAGTGCAGAGACCCTGCTGCCTTGCTGTGGGCCAGAGCCCCGCAGCCCCTTCTCCCAGCCTGCAGAAGCCTTCAGTGGGGACCCCAAGCTCTGGGGGCCTGAGGCCTTGCTCCTCATGCAGGGGATGGAGATGCTAGGAGAGGGTGAGGGATGAGAGGATGGAGCCCCAGATGGGGGCAGAGGACGCTGGTGGCCCCTGCCTTGGTTCCCAGAGAAGATGAGGCTTTCACTGCTGCTCCGGGTCTCTCGGGGGACGTCTCTGGAAAGAAGGAGGCCACCACTGCGTGGGGAGCCGAAAGGCGGGCTGACAGATGGGCTGGAGCAGCGCTGGGGGCCATCGTGGCACGTTGACCTCGTGGAGGTCACCTCGATGTACTTTATATCTTTGGGGAGAGAGGCAGAGCAATGGTGTTACTGGGAGGCTGGAATCCCAGGACAGGATACGCTGGGAGGGCCCCCCTCTTTTCTACAGACTAGACAACTGAGACTCAGAGAAGAGAATCTCATTGGAATCAGGACTGGTATCTATCTCCACCTTCAGGGCCCAGTGCCAAAGTGACCCTCTTTGTGACATCATCCCTTGGTGGGGACAGACCTTGCCTTGGAGTCAGACAGACCTGGGTTTCAGATTGGGCTGTGCCACTTACTATCTGAGAGAGTTTGGCTAACTGACTTCATCACCTAGAAGCTCAGTTTCCACACCTGTCAAATGGGGGCAGTGAGGATGAAATGAGATGAATGTGGGGGCCCATCACCATGCCTGTCACATAGTTAGCCCTTTAAAACCTGCACAGAGTAAGCCCTTTGTGTATGCCCCACCCTCCAGGCTGAAATGACTGCTTAACAGAGTGTGCCAGTCCCTCTTCTGGTGCCTCTATTACTCAGGGTGTGCGAAAGCTGTTTCTATGTCTGTACCTACTGTGAAGCCCTGGTTGCACCCTAGAATCACCCAATGAGCCTTTGAAAGTCCTAATGCCCAGGCTCCCCTTTGCACCCATTAGACCAGCATCTCTGGGGTGGGCTCAGGCCTCAGGTTGTTTGTTCAGTTCCCCAGGTGATTCCGACGTCACCGTGGTCCCTGCCCAGCAGCTCACTGTACCTGGGAGCTGGCCTGATGTGCAGAATCTCAGGCTCCACCCCAGGCCTATCGCATCAGAATCTGCAATTTTAGCAAGAACCTGGGGATCCGGGTCCACTGCAGAGTCTGAGAACTCTGCTTTAGAGCAAGAGTTCCCAGAGGGCAGGGCTTGGAGCTCTGCGGCCACGGGCCGTGCTGGTGGCTGGTGTACAGTGGCTGGTCATCGCACTTGGCCCGGGCTGCTGGCTCACTCTGAAGCTCTTAAATTACCCAGTGGGGGCACCTAGGACTTTTGTCCCCAGACCGTGTTCATCCCTGGAGTGGGGTGCCCTGTGATTCTCCCCATGGTGAGGATGGATACCCCTCTTCCTGGCCTGGGGGAGAGGAGCTGTCCTCAGTACTTTTCCAGCAAAGGTAGTGAAAAGTGGGGGTTACTGAGGGCTATGACCCCTGCCTCTGGCTTCCCAGGATGGAAACTGAGGCAGAGTCAGCAGGAAACTGCACCCTCAGCTCCTGTCTACCCGCCTCTCCCCTACTTGGGCCCTGGCACACACACCCTGCCAGCTGTGACTCTGGAGTCCCTACCTGCCCCAGCCTGCTCCGGGGTAGGGCCTTCTGGCTCTGCTCAGCACCACTGCCTCTGTCTGAGCCTGCTTGGGCCAGAGTTGGGGTGCAGGATTGCGTCAGATGAGAGGTGATGGCAGGCTGACCTGGGCTTCTTGCTCCAGAGGTGAGGCACGGGCCTGGCTTTGTCATCACACAAAGTCCCGGTGTTGAGTCCCAGCTTTGCCACTTTCCCGCCAAGAGGCATCGGGTAACTTCCCTAACCACCCTGCACCTCAGTTTCCTCATGGGCAAAGTGGGGATGTAAAGCCAACGATTGTGGTGAGGATAAAGTACGCGGATGAATGGAGCCTGGAGTTTGGCTCACAGTGGGATTCTAGGGGCATCTTCTCCCCACTTGCTTTTGGGGGCAGTATTGGCCAGGTGGCTAGTACTCTGGCTAAAGCGTGGGTCCCACTGTTGACGGCAAGAGGAGAATATTTGGCACAATGTACTGTGGGCTCTGAAAGAAATGATGTCTCGGAATGGGGTGGATTCTTCTGGAAGTTTGGCAAGCACAACTAGTATTTTTATAGGACTTTATAGTGTTTATACCCATAATCCTTTCAAGCTTCATAACGGTCCTCATGCCCAGTGCCAGCAGTCATCTCTTTTATAGAGGACACTGAGGCCCAGAGAAATGGGGGGAGAGGGTGGAGCTAACATTTACTGCACAATTTTTAATAAAGGCTGGTATTTATTAAGTTCTGTGTGCCAGCACTGTTAAAAACGTGTTACCTGTATTAATTTATTCAGCCTTCACGATAACTCGATGGAAGCAGGCAATATTATTCATTCCGTCCAACAGATGAGAAATCGAGGCACAGAAAGGTTAGGTGAGTTGTCCAGTGCCACACAGCCAGGGAGAAAGAGGAGCCCGACTTCTGTGCCTGTGCTCTGACTGGGGGCCTCTTGCCTGGAGGAGGGGCTCCTGGGGACCCTTTCCCTGAGGCCTTGCCCTGTGAGAAGGTGCTTGGCTGCTTTGGGGAGGGTCTGTTGGTCTGGGGAAGCTCTGGGCCACTTCCTTGCTGGGTCGCTCAAACTCTCCAAAGGCCACGCTTGGGGGGGAAGGAAGCCAGTGGAGAGTGCAGGAGCAGTCCTGGAGCTGTGAGTCACTTCCTGCTGTTGCCCTGAGGTGCATGTGGCTGGGGGAGGGGGAGGCCCCCACCCATCACCTGGTGCAGTCACTGTTTGCAGGCCCCTGGGGCGAGTCTGAGCAGCACACAGTGGAAGCAGGCGCCAACACCCGGGTGGGTGGGTGAGGTCACGTGGGTGGGGGGAGGAGAGACAGTATTTAGGCACCTTTCACTTGGGATTGGCAAACAGCCTTGCCTGGCAGAAACTGCTGGAAAATAAAATGTGGGGGTCTGTTCCAAAGATGGGGAGGGGTGGAAGGGAGGATAAAGAAAGAAAGATGGGTTGTGCTTCTAGGAGCCACGTCCCCTGTGGGATGGGAACCCCACCCTGCCCCCACAAAGCCTGAAGGAAGGTGAGCAGGAGGCAGAGGCAGGGAGCTTATCACTGTTTCCTCCACAGGGTGGATGCTGGGGTCATACATCCTAAGGTCTTTCTGCACCTGCAGGGTGGGACACAAGTGGGCTTACAGCTGTGAGTACACAAAACACAGAGTTTATTCTCGCGTTATTATTTATGGATTATTGTACTATTTTCCATACGAACAACAGTAAACCTACTTTTGCCCCTGCCTGTATTTAGGGGAGGGATCAACATAGGGTCACCAATGTTTAATTTTTAATTTTGCCAAGTGAGGGAAGAGAAACAGCGAACATCTACTAGCACCCCAATTATGGAATGTCTTCCCTTCAACACCCCAAAAGTTGGAAGGATGAGACTGCAAACGCAGGGAGGCCCTCTGCAGGGAACACATGTGGCTGTGTGACAGCTCACTGCGGTGCCCAGAGTCAGTTGCCACGGGCCAGGGGGGGCTTGCTTTGTCACCAGTAGTGGAGGTCTGGGGGGGCGATTTGGGAGGTCAGGATGCACAAGAAAGGTGCAGCTCAGCACAGTGACGTGCGGGTGCTCGCTGTTCTGAGTGATCACATGGAACTTTCTAACAGGGAACTGACCAGGCCGGGCTGGATCAGGAGGAAGCGAGCTCCCAGACATTGCGGGTATCCAAGTGCAGATTAGAGGAGAGGATTTAAAAAAAAAATTCCATCAGAAGGGGCTAGGACAGAGCTAGGCAGCTTCTTTAGGCCTCTCTGACCACAGCCGTGTTCTGAGTGCCCGAGTCAGGTGGACACGTCCTCATGTTGGCATCAGAGAACACAGACCTCTGCCTATCAGCTCCTCGAAGGAAGGGCCCAGCTGTCAACATCCCCGCCTCACACATGTGGATGCTCCCCAGAGACTAGTCTCAACACTCCTACCCCCACCCCCGGCCTCCAGTGTGTGGAACATGCCTTGGGGCAGGAACATTAAAGTCCTGGACTTGCTCTTGTCACTGGCAATTAGGCCCCAACCACCTTCCCTGCAGAGACATGCCCAGGACTGGCCATAAAAAGCAGGAAGACTCTTGAGGGCTGGAGGCAGTTCTTTTAACTGGCCTTGCGGGCAGAGCTCAGTGGGAGGAACAGAAGGCAGGTCAGGGGCCCCGGCGCCAGAGGACCTGGGTGTGGGGCTCACTTTCACCCCAGAGCCTGACCCTGTCCTGGGCCTGGTCCTAAATGCAGCCCTCCAGTTTAATAAAGCAGCCGCCATTAATAGTGACTCACAGTGTGCCAGAACTGGCGGTAAACACCCAACGAGTGTTATTTCTTTTAATCCCTGCAACACCCTTTGAGGTAAGAACTCATTTATATTTTACAGATGAGGAATCTGAGACACAAAGAAGTGAAGTAAACAGATTGTGTAAGGTCTGCCTGACCCCAGTGATTAGGCTAGGTTGGCTCCTTACTCAACTCCATCAACCTCCAGTTTTTCATCCATAAAATGAGGATAAAACAGTCACTCCATGGGGGTGAATTGGGAGGATTAAAGGTTCTACTATAAAGTGCTCGGCACAGTGCCTGGATATAGCAAATGCTCAACAAATAAGTAGAAATTCTCACGGATCCTATCTTTAACCCTAACCACACTCCCTGGCCCACGCTGATTGCTTAAATCTCTGGAGGCCTCTGTCTTCCAGCCTGTCTAATGGGGCTGCTGCTCTGTGACCTTCATTTTCAAAGTAAACTGAAAACTTCGTGTTTGGGAAACTGAAGCCAGATGTAGGGGTCTCTAGGCCCCCGAGGATTCAATGGTGTGCTGGAGGTGGCTTGTACCAGCTCAGGACAGCTGACTGTTAAATTTCCAGAATTTTGTCAGGCTGGTTGCTAAACTCAGCCATTATTAAAAATTAAATGATATAAAATTATAATAAAATGACATATTCAAAACAGAAGTAATAAATATTCAAAATTCACCACATTCCAACGATTTTCCTACTTTTTACTATGATCCGTACCCTTGGGGTTACTTATATCCGCTGTACTGGTCTGGTGCAAACACTGTACAATAGCCTGCCACTGTGTGTCTCCTTCCCACGTCACATTCAGTGACATCATGTTGGTGGCTTGAAATGGGCCACAGCGGGAGAATCGACACCATGGAAACTGGTAAAGGCTTCATATCAGGGCTCTCCTCCAGCCTACCAGGAAGCCAGTTGTCAAACCTTTACAAGCACACGACTGCTTAACACAGCAGGGTCACCACCCTGAACAGGCCAAAATCTGGGTCCCTCCAGCCCCGTCCTTCCAGCTTGGGCCTCCCCAGAGTAATACTCCCCTACACAGGGATAGGGGATCAGATAGACACCCTACAAAATTTTTAAGAGGCCCAGGTAAGGACCTAAGGAGGGACACTATAGAAGAGCAAGGTCCTGGGGCCCCACGTGTATTGGGCACTTATTTATAATGCATGGCATTGTATTATATAAATATGTATACGCATGGCATTGTATTATATAAATATGTATAATGCATGGCATTGTACAAAAATATATATGTATATATATAAATAATGCACTGCATTATACCAAATATATAAATATGTATATTTAAATAAATATATTAGCTTATTTAAATTCTCTGAAAAATCACATAAAGCAGATATCCATCACTTTCCAAACTCAGGAGCCATATAGAAGTGGATAGTGAGGGAAACTTGTATTTATCCCTTTTATATAGCAGCAAAAATAGAGAAGTTAAGCAAATTGTTTAAGGCTGCATGTCATCTCCCAGCAGGACATTGCCTCCTGCTCCTGTTCTGTAGAAAAGTCCTCCTTCCTGAGCTCTGGTCCCTGTTCCCCTCCTGGCACTGTGCCCCAGGTCCTTACCCAAGCCTTCAGGTTCTTCTTTCTTTCTCCTTGGGGAAGTGCTCTGGGTGGGCTCAGCCCAGGGGCCACCAGGCCCTGGGGGGAGCAGCTGGAAGGTGGGGTCCAGTTCCAGAATCATCTGGTTGAGGCTCTCCAGTGAGAGGTCAATGTAGGAGTCAAGGTCGTCCAGGGCTCCTGAGGTCTGCTCACCCATGGGCGGTAGGAGGCCGCTGGCCTTGGCTCCAGCCGGTGGGGCCTGCTGGAGCCTGTTGTGGGGTTCCTTGCAGGGCGTGGGGGCCATCAGTGCCTGCACTCTCCAGCCTTGTGTGGTATAGTAAGGACACTGCGGTGGCAGGTTGGGGCTGGGTGCTGGGTGCAGGGCCCTCCTGGGTTCCTCACAGGGAGCCAAATGGACTGCGTGGCCTCCTGCCAGCAGGGAGCTGGACATCACCTGCGACATGGTGGGGGCAGTGTCCGGCGGTTTACCTCTGGCTTCTGACCAGCCTTGCTTATATCCCAGAGATGTCACCTGCCAACCAGGAGCTCCCAGGACCTGAAAGAGGCCAGGGGTGGGAGCTGAGTACCTTTTGTAGATGAAGCCCCTGCTTCCTCTCCCCCCAAACAAAGGCATATTTATTCCTTCACTGAGAGTGTGGATACTGGAGCCAGACCGCCTGGGTTTGCACCTTGGCTCCACCACTCACCAGCTGTATAACATCGGGCAGGTTAGATACCTTCCCTGTGCCTCAGTTTCCTTATCTATAAAATGAGTTAATATTTGTAACATGCTTAGAATAGCCTGGCACATACTAAGCATTGTGCAAGTTATTGTTAAATAAAATAACTTCAATAGATGTTTATTAAATATCTACTAGATACCAGCAATATTTATTAAATGCTAGCTAATATTTATTGAGTGATTACTATGTGCATAGTTACTAGTGTTTACGCACAAAGTCTTCAAATCCTCGTAACCACCCTATGAAGTAATATTATAATTACACCATGTTACAGTGTGGGAATGGAGGCACAGAGAGGTAAATAACTTGCCCAGGGGCAAGTGGCCAACAAGTGTCAGAGCAGAATGGACCCCAGGCTGCCTGATGTTAGAGCTCCTGCATTTAGCTGCTACCCCACGTGGGCCAGGGTGTGAACCAGACAAGTAAGCAGGTGAGCAATCACGCAAACAGTGACACTAGGGAGGAGGGGAAGTGGAGGGGACTCTGTAGGTGGGGAGGTTAGGGAGGACTTCCTGGAGGAAGGAACATGTATAAGGGGAGGCAAGAAGGAAAAGCAGGAGCTAGCTGGCCAGGCAGGTGGCAGTGAGGAGGCAGGTGTTCAGAGGCCCTGCCAGACAGGGAGATCGGGAGGCATCACTGAGCACAGGGAACAGGGTGCACCTAGGGTAGACGGAGGGAAAGATGGGGTGGGAGAGGCAAGCTGGCCAGCCCCTGCAGAGACTTGCAGGCTGGGCTCAGTGGGACAAGAGGGAGCTACCGAACAGTTCTGAGCTGGGGAGTGACATCATCATTTGATATTCACTCCTTGGGGGCTCATCTGGGAAAGAGATGCCACAACTTCCTCATTTTCCTCACTGTGGAAAGTCCTTCTTGTTGTCTAATCATAATGTCATATACTAGTACTTTGCTACAGGTGGGGCTGGGTAGGGGGTAAGAGGTTCTGGGACTCGGGCTGCCAAGGAAACTGTAAGGAGCTGGGACATGCTGATCACACTTTTACTGCCTGCCCTGAGACTCGCTGCGCAACCCCAATATTCCCCAACTCTGCTTCTCCTTTGTCCAAGATGCTTCCATGAGACCCCCTTTAGAGTCAGACCCCCAGTGCTAGAAAAGGTGTTGAGGCCAGCCTGGGGCAAATGAAATAAATGTGGACTCTGGAGCTTGAAGATTCAGATTTGATTCCCAGCTCCAACAGTTCCTTAGGATGAAACTTAGCATCCTCCTCTGTGAGGTGGGCGTGAGAATTCCTGGCCTGCACCTTCCCTGAGAGTGACCAGTGAGGTGCTGCTTGGGAAAGCAGTTGGACAGTTCTAAATACTACTTAGAAATAAGGGCTTGTCTAGGGCAAAAGAGCTTCATAAGAGTAAATAATAATAGCTCCCATTTATCAAGCATTCACCAAGTGCCAGGTGCTGATCTGTGTTTGTTACCTCTGGTAACTCTCTGCTCACAATCCTAGGAAGGATTGCACCCCTAGTGCCAGCCCATTTTATAGATGAAGATACTGAGGCTCAGAGAGGTTAAGAAATCTGCATGGGCTGTACACTCAGATAAATGATATAGCAGGGATTCAAACCCAGGCTGTGGGCCTTTGGTCGCTTAACTCCTTGTACCACATGGAGTTCAAATGCAGAGGGACACCTGAGGTCCAGAGAGGGGATGTGATTTGCCCAAGTCACACAGTAAGTTAATGAGAAAAGACAGGCCCCTCTCCTCATCCATAGCTTCTGTGGGCCTCTGCCAGACTTCTCCCTGGCCAAGTCCTGGAGGGGGTGGCGCATCCCAGGCTCCTGAAGCGTGTCTATAAATGGCAGTGGAAGGGAATCGGTCTCTGAGCTCCTTCCTGGGGGCAGCTGAGGACACAGAGCTACGGCTTTTTCCTCACATGCTCCCAGAGGCCTGGGTTTGCTGGGGCAGGACCTCGGCAGGGTTCTCTTCTGGGCCCCGCAGAGGCGGCTGGGCTTAGTGACTTCATTGGGGGCACATTGGGGGCCTGGGTCTCCCCCCGGGATGAGGACCCAGGATGCCTGCCAATTGATTTGGAAACTACTTTTGTGCCACCCTGGGAAGGAAGCCTTTCCTTCCTTTCTGGACCTCAGTTGCCCCATTTATATAATGGGGCTATTACAATAACAGGCAGTTAAAATTTACTCATTTCCTTTTCTCAATGGTTCTGTGAGGAGGGTACTCTTACTGTGGGGCTAGAGAGGTTAAGGGATTTGCTCAAGGTCATACATCCCACAGGACCGAGTGGGATTGGGACTTGAACCTGGGTGGTCAAGGCTCCCATATTCTGTGCCTCTGCCTCATAGATTTAGGACCCCTTTCAACTCTTCCCCTCCTGGGTTTCTGGAACCCATGGGGCAGGCCTGGGAGGGCTCTTTTTCAAACTCCTCTCACTTTCACACCCCTGAATCTCCCTGGCCCTCCCTGGGCAGGGCCTGGGTGCATTCCTTTATTCCTGGACACCCTGCCCCAACCAGTGCACTTTGCTAGTTCTTTCCTTCCTTCTGTAAGGGAGAGGGTCGGGTCCCTGGGGCTCAGGACTCTGTGTGTGTGTGTGGGGGGGCTGGTAGAGGTAGGATGGGGAGTGTATACTGGCCAGAGAGGGCTCCAGCCAGCTCAGCCCTATTTATAGGTCCTTCCCACCCAATCCCCCTTCAGATTTGGACTCAATCTCTTTGTTCCCAAGGGCTCTGGAGGCAGGAGCATCCTGCTACTTTGGCATTTTTCCTCTTCTGTATCATTGCCAACCTCTTTTCCCTCCTATAGGCCCAGGTCCGTGAAGGGAGAGTGTGGAAGAGAGTAAATCTGAGTCCCCCCAAAAGCTACCTGCGTCATTAACTCAAACCTCACTCAACCCCCATCCTGGAAGAGTGGCTTCTGACTGTTCCATCCCCTCCACCCAGACCCAGGGACAGCAGGGACCTGCAGGACCACTGAAGGCTACGGTCCCTACCTCTGGGTTCCTAGCAGCCTGAGGGGCCCAGCACCAGGGCTCAGGCCAGGCTGGGAGGCAGGAGGCCTGGTTCTGTGCCCATTCCCTTCCCAAGTCTGCATGGCCTTGGGCAAACCTCTTCTCCTCCCTGCACCTTGGTTCTCTCATCTGTACACTCAGGGGCACAGAGTTTCTCCCTCAAAGTGCTAAACTCAGTGGTCTGTGGTCCTGAGACTATTTCTCTCATTCCCAGCCTCTTCCCCCTTTTCTCTCCACCTTCACCCCGAGCCCGGAGCCCCAGAAGTGGAGAAGCAGAGGACACAGGGTTAAGTGAGTCAGGGCTGGAAAGGTGCTGAGTCTCCCTCTCTTCTCCTTAAAGAATCAAGGCACCTACCTGGTGTCCAGGGCAGAAAGGCAGCTGCGTTCACTCCTGGCTCCTGGGATCAAGACAGCTCAGAGACCAGGTGAGCAGTGAGTGGAGGCACAGTTCACCTCAGACCCGCCTTAAGATCGCCCGCCTCCCTCCTCCCCTCAGGGTCCTACACTTGGCCAACAGCCTGCAGGTCCTGCCCCTCCCCTGGCTGGACAGCTCAGGTGGGGCTGGCCCAGGCACAGAGAAGGGAAGCATTGGGTGGTGGCCTGGCCTGGCCTGAGGTGGGCTGGGGCTAGGGGTGAGTGTGAGGAGCTCCCAAGCTCCCTCCCACCCCCGGCCCCACCTTGCCCCTACGTGTACCACATGCTCAGCGGAGCCTTGCTTGGTTGGCCAGGGACTTGTTAAAACCAAGGTGTGCTGGCTGTGGGCATTCCTGTTACCACGTGCCAGCTGAGGGAGGGACCTTGGGTTGGCAGAGCTGGCAGAGAGTGAGGTTCTTGACCTTGGGAAAGCAGGATGCTAGTGGGCAGGAGACCCTTCCCACGGCCTCGCCCTGTGTCAACTGGGTGGGGTCGCCTTGTGGCAGCGCAGGGTGAGGGCTCATGGCGGTTAAGGCTGGGCACAGGGCTTGTCTTTTCTTCTCAGTCTGGGAATGGGGCTTGCACTCAAAGCAGGGAAGCTCTGATGTCTGGAAGCCTTCGAGAAGGGGCTTGTAGCCTTGCTTCACTTCATTCATTCATTCATTCATTCACCGCTCTCCCTTGGCAGGGTCTGGTCTGTGCCCCAGGGTGGAAGTCCACATGGGGTGATGGCAGAGAGTCCAGAAGTCCAAGCATTCCCTCTCCCTGGCTCCACATCCCTCCCTGTTCTGTTCAGGGTCCCAGAGGGTTGTGAGGGGGCGTCCAATGGGGCAAGTAGGTCTGCAGTGAAGGGAGCCGCAGCTGCCAGCTCAGGGACTCGTGGCAATCCCAGCAGTGGCTAATCTCAGTTTCCCCATTAGGCTCAGTGGAAGGACTTCTGGCCTTAAAGTTTTTGATGGCTTGTGGCTTCTAGGAGGCACGATGAAGCAGTGTCTTGAGAGGCCAGTAAGCACTGCTGTGCAAAGTTGTAACAAGGTGCCCCTTCCTGATGGTGGCATTGGATGGTGGCTCTGGGTGACCACGCAGCCCCGGGGGTACATGGCTTGGTGAGCAGTTGTGTCTTTGAAGGAAGAAAATGATGTCTCTTCCTTGGGGTGGTTGCAGGGGCCAGGTGGGGTGCACTGCACATAGTGGGGGCTGGAGGGACAGCTGCTGAGTTTCTTGGGTGGAAGGGACAGGTTCCAGGGGTGAAAAGTGTGGGTCTGGGATTATGGTGGTTTTGGCATTAGCTCTGGCTGCCTCTCTGGGGACTGGCACCCAGAACGTTTTTTGCAGCAATTCCTTAGGGCGGGGGTGGGGTGGTCTCCAGGCTTATGACCCTGTGACTGAGGGTTACAGTCTGTCTCGGCAGGTTTAGCTTTTTCTTTTTTGTTTTTAAGCTCACATGTGGCCCCTTCTTTAGCCTTAAGCAGGTTCCAGGAACATTGATTTCACAGAGCCTGCCTGCCTCCCCTCCTCCCCCCTCCCTCCCCCATAGGGTCCAAGGGGTGGAGCAGCACCTCTTTTTGTGTCCTTGATGTGATTGTGTGATTTTTCTTCTTTAGCTTTTGATGTGATGGATTACATGAATTGGTTTCTAATGTTGAACCAGCCTTGTGTACCGGAGGTAAATTGCACTTGTTGTGGTGTATCATTTTTTAAAAAGATCTTACTTATTTATTTTTAGAGAGAGAGGGGAAGGGAGGGAGAAAGAGAGGGAGAGAAACATAGATGTACGAGAGAGATACATTAATTGGTTGCCTCTCATACACCTCCAACTGGGGACCTGGCCTGCAACCCAGGCATGTGCTTTGACTAGGAATCGAACCGATGACCTTTGGTTCACAGGCTGGCACTCAATCCACTGAGCCACACCAGCCAGGGAGGTATATAATTTTTTATACGTTGTTGGATTCAATTTGCTAATATTGTGTGGAGGATTTTTGCATCTATGCTTCTGAAAGGTATTGGTCTGTAATTTTCTTGTAATGTCTTGGGTTTTGGTATTTGGGTAATGCTGGCCTCATAGAATGAGTTAGGGTATATTCTTTGCTTCTGTCTTCTGCAGGAGATTGTAGATAGTGGGTCTATTTTCATCCTTAAATGTTTGGTAGAATTCACCAGTGAACCCATCTGGGTCTGGTGCTTTCTGCTTTGGAAGGCTATTAATTATTATTATTATTATTATTATTATTATTATTTTTTAGCTATACAGTGTTTTATTTTTTATTTTTTTTAACATTTTTATTATTATTATTTTTTATTGTTATTCAATTACAGTTGTATGCCTTTTCTCCCCATCCCTCCACCCCACCCCAGCTGAACCCACCTCCCTCCCCCCTCTCCACCCTCCCCCTTGGTTTTGTCCATGTGTCCTTTATAGTAGTTCCTGTAATCCCCTCTACCCACTGTCCCCGCCCCCACCCCCCCACCCCCGCCCTGGCTATTGTTAGATTGTTCTTAACTTCAATGACTCTGGTTATATTTTGTTTGCTTTTTCCTTCTATTGCTTATGTTCCAGTTAAAGGTGAGATCATATGGTATTTGTCCCTCACTTCCTGGCTTGTTTCACTTAGCATAATGCTCTCCAGTTTCATCCATGCTGTTGCAAAGGGTATAAGCTCCTTCTTTCTCTCTGCTGCGTAGAATTCCATTGTGTAAATATACCATAGTTTTTGGATCCACTCGTTTGCTGATGGGCACTTCGGTTGCTTCCAGTACTTGGCTATTGTAAATTGTGCTGCTATGAACATTGGGGTGCACAGATTCTTTTGGATTGGTGTTTCAGTGTTCTTAGGGTATAATCCCAGCAGCGGAATTACTGGGTCAAAGGGCAGTTCCATTTTTAGTTTTCTGAGGAAATTCCATACTGTTTTCCACAGTGGCCTCACCAGTCTGCATTCCCACCAACAGTGCACGAGGGTTCCCTTTTCTCCACATCCTCTCCAACATTTGTTTGTGGATTTGTTTATGTTGGCCATTCTGACTGGTGTGAGATGATACCTCATTGTGGTTTTAATTTGCATCTCTCTGATGGCTAGTGATGCTGAGCATCTTTTCATATGTCTCTGGGCCCTCTGTATGTCTTCCTTGGAGAAGTGTCTGTTCAAGTCCTTTGCCCATTTTTTAATTGGGTTGTTTGTCTTCCTGGAGTGGAGTCGTGTGAGTTCTTTATATATTTTGGAGATTAGGCCCTTGTCTGAGGTATCATTAGCAAATATGTTTTCCCATACTGTTGGTTCTCTTTGTAATTTGGTGCTGTTTTCTTTAGCCCTGCAGAAGCTTTTTATTTTGATGAGGTCCCATTTGTTTATTCTTTCCTTTATGTCCCTTGCTTTAGGGGAGGAAGGCTATTAATTATTAATTCAGCTTCTTTAGTAGATATAGGCCTGTTTGCAGCATTTCCCTGGCTGATGGAGTCACCTTGACTGTCACCCACCCCCCACCCCATCCAAGAGACAAGATTCCAAGAGGACTTTTTTTTTTTATCCCAGCCTATATTTCAAATCGAATAAACAAACAAACAACAAATGTGGTTTCTAACAGGGCTTTTCCTTGTAGAAAACCTCATTCCTCATTTATTCAAAATACACTTATTGAATGCACCTCTACTCAGGTGCTAGGATACAGGGATGCCTGGCGCAAGGTTCCTGTCCCTGAGGAACACACTGTCTGTGGGGGAGGCAGACTCAGGCCAACAGGCCCCCAAGTCCCAGGCCAGCGCCAGGCTGGAGGCCTACAGAGTGTTGGAACTGCGCCATCTGCCTGGTAGCCATTAGTCACACGTGGCTTGTCTGAATGGAGGTGTGTTATAGGTGTAAAATACAATTCCGATTTTAAAACTTAGCATGAAAAAAAGAATGTAAGATAGCTCATTGATAATTTTTACATGTTGAAGTTATGTTTTATTGACATTGGGTTAAATAAAATATATTCTCAAAATTAATTTTACTTGCTTTCTTTCACTTTTGGAAATGTGTTTTATTAGCTTCCCCAGGCTGCTGTAACAAATGACCACAAACCTGGTGTCTTTGAACAACAAACATCTACTCTCTCACAGTCTGGAGGCTAGAAGCCTGAAAGTGGATTGTAGGGAGGACTCTGTCCCTGGCCACTTCCACCACTGCTGGCTGCCCTGGAATTCCTGGGCTTGTGGCCACATCGCTCCAGTCTCTACCTCTTTGCTTTGCCTTCTCCTCTGTTACGGCCTTTTGCTTTCCTCTTGTATGGACGCTTGTGATGGCATTTAGGGCCCACCTGGATAATCCAGGGTAATCTCGCTTCAAATCTTTTTTTTTTTTAAAGATTTTATTTATTTATCTTTTAGAGAGAGGGGAAGGGAGGGAGAAAGAAAGGGAGAGAAACATCAATGTGTGGTTGCCTCTTGTGTGCCCCCTACTGGGGACCTGGCCCACAACCCAGGCATGCGCCCTAACTGGGAATCTAACCAGCGAACCTTTGGTTTGCAGGCTCACGCTCAGTCCACTGAGCCACACCAGCCAGGGCTCGTCTTCAAATCTTTAACTTAATTGTACCTGCAATGATCCCTTTCCCAAATCAGGTAAAGTTGAAAAGTGACAGGGGCTAGGATTTGATATTTTCAGATGGCCATTATTCAACCTACTGCATGTAGCTACTAGAAAACTTAGAATTATATATGTGGCTTACATTACATTTCTTTGGGCAGCTTTGGGCTGCAGTAACCCCTGACTGGGGGGACCAGAGGAAGTATCTCAGGTTCATGAAGGACATTCGAAGTGGAGGGGTGTGGTGACCAGCATGGGGATGATAAGAGAGGTGAGAAAGAGCCTGGGGTGTTCCCGGGACCCTTGGAGAGATCCCTGTAGCGGGAATTCAGGGTGAGTGTGGGACGGGCGCTGGAAGAAGAATTTGGAAAAACGATGTGTGTATAGCTTCGCTCCCCCCCCCCCACCGCCTCCCCCTAGTAAGCCTTCCTGAATACTGTATCTCTCTAGAATTCTGGCTAGGCAACAGGTTCTGTCAACCAAATGGGCTGGGGACGTGGCTTGTTGGTGCTGGTTGGCACGGTGATGGAGACACTGGGATTTTTGGGCAGCTGCCTTGTAGCATCCAGTGTCCAGCTTTGCAGGTGTGGAGCAGTTGTTGCTGAAATGACTTCCTGACCCTTGTGTTAGTTAAGTGATGCTTCTTGAAGGCAGCAGACCGTGGGTGGCTCCTGAGTTCTTCTTGATGATGCCAGAGAGAGCGGCTCCAAGGTGGGTCCCCTGTCTCTCTGGGAGTCATTTCTGCAGGTGCCGCTTGTTTGTCTAACTCTTCCAGTGATTCTGTAAGCACTGGATTACCTGTATGAAATTCCTTTCTGCTTAAATTAGCTAGTGTGGTTTCTGCTTCCTGCCGGTGACCGAGGCAGGTGGGCTGGGCCCGGGGAGAGGGACCTGTGGGCTGGCCTAAGCAGCCTAGCTTTTCTGCTGTGAGTAATGGAAACTCAGAGGAAGCTTTAAATGTTTTTTAAAAAATATTTTAAATTTATTTTTAAAATAATTTTTAATTTTTCAATTGCAATTGACATACAATATTATATTAGTTTCAGGCATATAACATAGTGATTAAACATTTATGTAACTTACAAAGTGATCACCCCATTAAATCTAGCACCCATCTGACACCATACGTAGTTGTTACAATATTATCGACTGTGTTCCCCGTGCTGTACTTTGCATCCCAGTGACTATTTCTGTAACTGGCAATTTGCACACCTTAATCCCTTCCCCTCCCCACCCCCAATCCCTCCCATATGGCAACCATCAAAATATTCTCGGTCTCTATGAGTTTGTGCCTGTCTCGTTTATTTATTTATTTTGTTTTTTAGATTCCACATATAAGTGAAATATATGGTATTTGCCTTTATCTGACATTTCATTTAGCATAAAACCCTACAGAAGAAGTTTTCAAGCAGAGCCCGAGAGCAGGGAGGGAACGACATGAACATATTTATGCCATAGGAAAATTATTTTGCTTCAGGCGGGTGATGAGCCCCCTACAAAGGTAGCAGAGGGGCAGGCCTTCCTTTTTTCTGTGACTCTCTCTTCTTTGGGGTTAAGACAGATGCAAAAGACTGGGGAGGGATGTTCTTTGCTACGATGGGGCAGGGAACTGACAGGGGTGGTCAGCCTCCTGAACATTCGAGGCTCTATTTGTAGCATGCAAGACTGAAATTAGTAACAGGCAGGGATCCCCAACAGAGACGATAGTGAGAATTTTGGTAACTAAAAACCAGGCTGTGCATCAAGGTGCAGAGAGAGCAGAGCAGGTGAAAGGCCAGACTGCGCTCTGGATGCCTGAACGTGCACTGATTCTCCATTGCCAACTTGCTGTGACCCACTGGGAACGATCCTCTTAGGGCCTTTGGGTCCCCGCAGTCTCTAACGCCAGAGCTGGAGGGGCCCCTAGGTGCTCAGTCATCCTTGAACTCAAATTGTAGAAACTTTATTGTTTATACATCATCAGTAAAAAATGTTAGGCAGGCACCGCTGATACCTATTTATTTATAAATTATATACATAGAACTTTATAACTTATGTATATGACCTAGATACATGAATATACATTAGTATGCACCTTTTAAAAGTGTATGTACATTATCAAATACATTACATACATTATACACATATGAATAAATTATACATTACGTATATTAGGTATGTACTTTATGAAACTACATAAATAAAATAGTTTTAAGGTTAAGTTTTGTGGCACTTCACTTAATAATGGTAAAAATCCCCTTTTGTTCTTGCAGTGACAGCAATGCCATTAGATATGCTTCTTTATTTTTGAAAATCCTGGTTTAAGGCCTTGCAGAAGAGTGGCTTGAAGGTCTGGTCCTAAGTTTGGTTCCTTTCAGTATTCGGTTTCAAAGGCCGACACAGCTGAAAGGGAGGCCTGACGAAGAGAGACGCGGGCTTGGCTCATTCCCTCACGACATTCCGTGCCATCCACCAAGTACGCAGGTGTTTTGTTCAAAATTGACTTTCAAATTTCCATCTTCTCTCCTGTCAGTCAGTTGTTCTTGCAAAGAAATTGGACTATGTTGTATTTTAGTGCTTTTAGCAAATGAATTTTAAGCCCACTCAAACTCTTCACTGGGAAGATTTTAAAGCAAGTTAAAAAATTCCTTTGTTTTTTGTATGTGTGTGTGTGTGGTTTTTTTTTTCTTTTTGAAGGGTAGATGTGAAAGATCTTGGGGACACATAAGATTTTGAACAACAAACTCATATAAAGAACAATGTGAACACTTTTAAACTTTATTTCTAAATCATACTATTTTCCTTTCAAAAAAGGTACTTTCTCGACAGCTGTTTAAACTTCACCTTTACCCTGATGAAAAGAGATGTCATTTTTGGAATGTCATCTACTGTCGCTCCCGACAGACAGTGCTGTTTCCCTTCATGGAATGTCGGATGAAATCATGTCCTAGGATTCAGGCGAAGCGCCGCTGCTTCCTTACTGTTTCTTTGCAGAAATCTTTTGAGGCCGCTTGTCCTTTCTAAAGGCAGGTTAATTTAGTTTGAATCAGACATTATAGCCTGCAGATTCCACTGAACTTGGCACACGTAAGTGGCAACGTCACAGGCTGAACATTGAGCAATTGAGCGCGGAGGCTGCCCTCGAGTTCTCTGCCCGACTGGGCGCCCGCATCTCTCTCCAACACTGACTAACGCGGGGACACAGCCGGCCGAAAGCGCCCTGCGTGCCCAGGTCAGTCTGGATGTAAAATATGGGTAGAGCTGCACTCCTTCCTTACTTTTAGACAGAAATACGTGCAAATGCATACATTGAATTCCAACATTTTCTTTCCATGTGCCAGTGGGTCATTCTGGGTTCCTTGGGGTACCTGCACTTCACTTTGGAGGTCAGATCTCACCGGACCCATGGGTCAGCTGTGGGTCAGCTGAGGCTCAGAGAGGGAGGGGGCGTGACTGAAGGGCCCACCGCAAGTGGTGACGGAGCCGGACTGAAACAGGTCCTCGCCTTCCGGAGCCCTCCCCTGACCCTGACAGAGGCACATGGAGGCATGGCAGGCTGGTCGGTGTGGCAGCCCCGTCCCACTGCCCAGGGCTCTGTGGCCCCAGGAACACCTATTCTGTTGGGGTGCAGGGTAGGAGCCTCATGTCTTCTCTACTCTGTGCTTTCTGGAGAAGCAGGTCCACACCTGGAACAGGTGTGAACATGCTTCTTACTGGAGTATCCTTTTCCTTTCCCATCCCTGCCTCCCTCATGACAGACAGTCTGGATCACTCTGATCGGGGTGAGTCGTGTGTTCTCTCTGGACCAAATAATTTGGCTTTGGCTTTGGGACATCATTTGCTGATTTATTCACCTCAGAGTTAAATCAGAGAAGAAAATCAGCCACCTGTAAGCCCAGACAGGCTGGGGCTCAGCACTGCCACCCTCATACTGACACCCTCTCACTTCCCCAGGGGAGGAGAGACATAGGGACGCTCCCAGGGACATCGGTGCCTGTGCCCTACCCCTAACCAGGAGCAGCAATGGCCCAAGCTGCTGGGCCATCTGTCCAGGGCCTGGCCTGGAGAGGGGGTCCCTGGAGAGCCTGGGGGAGGAGGAGGGTGCTGTGTGTGATCCTGCGTAGCCCTAGGCTCAAGGTGAGCTCGGTGGATGTGCAAGGCCTCCTGCTGAGCCTAGCAGTGAGCAAGAGCTGTGTGTTCTCACCCCTTTCTGGCCCCCACCTGCATGCACACCCTTGTCTTCACATCTGGAGCTTAGCTCTGATGTCACTGACTGCACCTGCCGCCCTTTGCACACAGCTGGCCTGGGGCCACCTGGTCAAAGGGTGGGGCACCCATGGCAGTGCCCATGGTATCTATCCCCCAGGCTCAAATCCCTTTTCCTTCTGTGCACATAGGCAGACTACACTTCCCAGCTCCCTTGTCATCACAGGGGGCCATGGACTGAGTTCTGGACAGTGTAACGTGGCCGAAGAGGTGCAAACCATGCCATGTCCTAGTTTGACCCTTGAAAAGACTCTTTGGCTCACTCTCTTCTCTGCCCAATGGCCTGATGCAAAGGACCCAGGGAAGGATGTCAGGGCCCTCCCCACAGTGGGGTGGAAGGGGCCTGGGTCCCCGCCCATGTCCACTGTATCTGTGTGGGAAAGCAATCTTTATAGGCTAACCCACCAAAATGTTGGAGTGGCTGAGCAGTGGTGGCCTGATTAACAGGTGTTTGACCCCAGATGAGAAGTTGGGGGCTTGAATTCTTTAAGATTTTGTGAGGCAACGTAGTGTCAGAGTTAAAAGTTTAGACTCTGGAGTCAAACCGCCAATTTCCCCATGGATGGGGGAATTGGTTAATGGATTTGCCTATTTTGAATATTTGATATAAATGGAATCATATGGTACGTGGTCTTTTGTGACTGGCTTCTTTCACTCAGCATAGTGATTTATTTCAAGGTTCATCTGTGTTTGGCACATCAGTACTTCATGCTTTTTAACGGCTGAGTAATATTCCATCACATGAAGCCACTGCATGTTCCAGGTCTTTCTCAACAGGCTCTAAGATGGTATTGGGCTGGGAACTGTGGAAGTCAGCTGGTGGCTCCCTCTGCGTCCCTGGGGTGTGTCACTCCAAAATAAGCTGCTGGGGCTTGGAGACCCAGGGAGACAGCCAGTCTCACCACATCCCCTTGTCTTTGCAACCCGATCCTGAAACCCGCCCAGCGGTGTGGGCAGCATCACACATGGCTGATGTGGACCTGTCCCAGGAGGATGCTCCTGTTTCGGGTTCCCAGCTGTCTCTGGTCACGGTGCCCCAGCTGTGTCTGCAATACACTGGAGCCCTCCTCTGTTGACAGTTCTGAGGTCATGCAGGGTGGGGAGCCTGCTGGGGGTGAGGAACGGGTGCATGACCTCAGAACCTGGGAGTGCTCAACCACTGAGCCCGCATGGCGGGGGAGCCCAGCCCGGCAGCAGCGAAGCCAGCCCAGTGCCGGAAAAGAGGCTTAGACCTCCACTAGTGGAGCCTGTTTTCCAGAGAAATTTCATTCCACATTGTTTGTTCTCTGCCCCACAGACGCCTCAGCTGAGGAAACCATGGGAATCTCATTTGAAGAAGAATTTGGCCCCTGGAGCCCCCTCCCCATTAGCTGGTGGGAGGGTGCCAAGATTTCCGTGGCTGCCACCACACTAGCAATCCCCAAACCACGGGAATGCAGTGGGGTCACCTGAGGACAGAGGGAGGGTGGCTGGACAGTGAGCGGGCAGTGAGCCCATGGGCCTGTGTCACGTGGGGGTCTGTTGGTTTGGGACAGGAGCGCTGGACTCGGAGCCCTCAGGCCCCAGGGGGAATCCAGACTTTGCCACTCTGGCCTGGGATCTCGGTGGTCACATCTGTGGCTAACCACGCTCACTGGGCCCCTTCGGCCCTCAGCCAGACTCAAGCAAGGAGCTGAGCTTGGCAGTGAGGGAATCCCCATGTGGGGGTGGGGAGAGAGGACAGGATGGGAGGAGGTGAGTGAAGGCAGAATTTTCTAGTCTCCAGGCCCTGCAGGCTGAGCTGGAGAGGCACCCAGCATTCACAGGCGCCTTTAGCTTCAGGGGAAGGGAAACACATAATGATGGCGTCAATTATGGTAAACACTGCGCCAGGTGCTTCGGGTGATTCATCGTATTTCTTCTCACAGCTAGCTTGTAGTGTGGCTGCCGCTAGTCTCCTTCACAGGTGAGGAAACTGAGGAAGGTAAAGGGACTCACCTGTGTAACCAAGTACTGCAGGCAGGGGCTGGGCAGAGGGCCCAAATGCCGTGTTCTTTCTACCCCCTGCCACCGGTCCCTGGCTTGGCCCTCAGGCCTGTTTCTTGGTGGGATTACTGTCGAAATCATCAGTCAAGTGTTTTCATGCCGGAATGGACCTGGTGCAAGTTGCCATTTTACAGATGGGGAAATTGAGGTCCAGAGAAAGGAAGCAGCGTATCTGGAGTCACCCAGGCAGACAGTAGTTCTGTCTCCTGATGCTCGCTGGCTATTTGGTTCCATGGGGAGAGCCAAGTGTCCCTGAAGCCAAGGCTGCCTGTAGTGTCCAATGGGACAAAACCCTTGCTCTGCCAGGTTTATAACCTGTCTGTGGATCCGATCCTGCCTCCCGTCTGGAGCGTGTGGATGGCTCAGTGTGCCGGGTCCCTACTGCTGTGACAACAACTCCAGGTCCTGTTGACAGGGTTCAGGAGCATCACACCGGTGGACAAGGATCTGCTCCATGCTGTCTTCATCTTAACAGGTATGTGTCACCTGTGTTGACGTGAGGCCAGGAAAGAGCCCAGGTTCCCATCTCAGCTCAGCCACTGTCCAGCATGTCACCAGTGAGGCCACCTGAGCCCAGTCACGTCATCGGTTGGCCATTACTTACTGAGGATTTTCCAGGAGCGGTCTTCGTGCTAGGTGCTAGGGAAGCAAAGATGTAATTGTGTCCCTGACTCCAAGAAGCTCACAGACTTGTCGGGGAGGCAGGTCTTCGGTTGAACGACGCCTGTGTCAGGGAGCCCTTGCTCTATAAGAGGATGTGTGAGGCACAATGGAAGGGTGGCGGAGATCCAGGTGGGCTTCCCAGAGGAGGCAGGGGCGAGCTGAGACTAGAAGGGTTATTGGCCAGGTGAACAAAGCAGAGGTTATTGAGTTTCAAGAGTGAGTTCAGCAAGTACAAAGGAATGGGTATGTGTAAGGGGAACCAGGAGTAACTGAGAGTAGTTGCAGCCTACGAGGTGGGGCGGTGGTAATGAGGGCATGGGGAAAGGACATGGGCTAGGGGGTGACACCCAATGTGAAAGCCTTTATGCTGCATAGAGCTGTTTGGGCTTCGTCCTCAGGGAGGGGAGGAGGCATGTGGGATTTCGATCACGGGACTGATGCAACCAGATCTGTATTTTGGGAGGTTCACCTGGGCTGCATCAGGGGCGGCCTGATTGGGGTGGGGAGGGCAGCCAGGGAGCCAATGTAGTGACCTGGCTGAAAAGGGGCTGAGGCACCTGAGGGCGGGCAAAGACGGAGAGGATAGAGGAGTGGCGGGACTGATGGACTGTGATAGATCGGTTGTGAGTAGTGGGGAGAAGGGAATTGGTTTCTGGCTCTAGTGATTGGTTAATTGTGGTGCCATTCATCCCAGATGTAAACTGGATTTGTAGGCTTGAAGGTGGGGGCAGATGGTGAGGGATGGGATTCACATGAATTAAGTTTTGAGCCTGATGATTTGAGGTGCTCATGGGCCATCCAAAGGGAGACCTCTGGGTATGCTTGGTTGATATAAGGATTTGGAGACCAGAAGAAAAGCTAGAGCTGAAGTTAGAGATTTTGGGTTATCACCCTAAATCAAATGCAGATAAGTTAAGGGACTATAGAATGCTCTGGAGGCGGTGTCAGCTGATTTTGGCGAAAAGGGTCAGTGCCCTGTCCATATCCCATTGGCTCTACAACCCTGCACCTCTGCCAGAGGACCTTCTCTGCAGCATCGGTGTGCCATAAAATGGGTCACACAAATGGTTTGGCTTCCCAGTGTGCATAAAAGTCATGTCCACACTACACGCTGCCATCCACCTAGTGTGCAGTGGCATCGTGTCTAAAAATATACGCACCTGAATTTAAAAATACTGCTGTCATCTGCGCCTTCCACAAGTCATAATCTTTTTGCTGGTGGAGGGTTTCGCCTTCAAGTTGTAAAAAAACACACTGTGAAGCGCAATAGCCGATGTACGCCTGCACAGAACTGAACCAAGGCTTATCCTTACGGGGGGAACACTGGTGTTTTCCATCCTGTTCCATCTTATCTCATGTCGTTCCACGGCGTAGTTCAGTTTTTAAAATGCTGGCCGTGACTCACTAAAGGGATTGTAGCCTCGAAGCTGGAAAGCTGGTCTGGACAACCAGGAGGAGGCGTGTAAACTCAGGAGAGTAGGGGCTGGATCCCCGTTTACCCACCAGTCTCCCGGGCATAGCACTGTGCCTGCTACACGGAAGGGCGCTCCATCAATATTTGCTGAATGACCAGATGATCACTTACAAATACGTGAATGAATTGCCTACCTCTCTCAGACAGGAAAGTGTGGCTTTGATCAGATTCTTCCGTTACTGAAAAAACCAGCCCACTTCCTGTGGCTTTGATCTCAGCCTTCATTGTAAACTGCCCTGCCTCAGCCAACAGCTCCCTGCAGCTCATTTCTTGCTCCCTGGCCACCTTATCTCTCTCTCCAAATACTACTCCCCAGCTTTCCCTTTCAGGGTGAGTGGCACACCTCTGAGTTCCTCCTCACCACACCTTTTGGCACAAGGTGGAGCTGACCTCTTGGGTCAAGTACTTCCCAAATCTCAGCCCCCTCTGCTAGGGCTGGACATTGGTCCACATCCTGCTGATGGTCCTTGGGTAGGAGAGGGGTGGGTATGGAGGATAGATGATGAGCTAACCATGCAAGGTATAATTATAAACTGTGAAAGATTCTACAAAGGAAAAGTCAAGGATGCCTTGAGAATGTGTAATGAGGAACTTGCCTTTGGGGGATCAGGGAGGGCTTCCCCCGAGAAAGAGACAATCCGGGAACTGAAGACAATGGGACTTAAGAAGCAAAGAGGGTAACAGGGAGAGAAAGAGCTGACCAGTGGTGAGAGGTAGGAAGAACAGCAGCAATCCCCCTGAGCCGAAGGAACTCAGTGCATCTTGTGCCCAAAGCACGACGGGCTCACAATGACCGAGGCCGGAGAGGCAGCCAGCAGCCAGCCCTTGTGGGTCAGGTTAGAGATTTTGGATTTGTCCCAAGAGCAGTGGGAAGCAACAGTGTTGGAAGAATCGTGATGACATGGTTTAGAAAGCTCCTTTGGCTGTCACGTGGCTGAAGGATGGGGGTGGTGGCCAAGCGAGGAAGCTGGGACACCAGTTCGGAGGCTGTGGCGGCTGGGAGAGGGACCCCTTTGGGGTGGTGGTGGTGGAGGTGCAGCATGTGACCAGCCTTAACACTGTACTTGGTAGGTCATGGTTCATTTGGTGCTTTTAACCACGTACTGGGAGTCTGCTGGGCACTAAACACCCTGGGGAGCCAGAGTCAGGCTGGGCTCTGCCTTCAGGCAGTTCACAGTCTCTCCAGGAGGACAGACCAGGGGCAGATCAGCCAGCATGAAAGTGCAAAGCACTCTGGGAGGTTCAGGTTCTGAACACGTGCACAGAGGGGGCGTGGTCAGCCGTCACTACAGTGCTCTCCTGCAAACACTGTTTGAGCTCCATGAGAAGTCGGGGCCTTGGAAGGGGAGTTCACTCAGGTCTCTTCCCCGACTCCCCCACCATCTACAGCACTGCTCCCCAACATTTTCAACGCTAGGGTCTGGTTTCATGGAAGATGGGGGTGGGGGGTACCAGGAGGTAGGGTTCCTAACAGGCTGTGGATCAACGCTGTTCCAGGGCCTGGGGGCTGGGAACCTCTGATCTATAGCGCTTTAGGCCCCAGGAATCTTCCCTGTGCCCCTGGAGGGCCTGTCTCCCTTTCAAAGGCTCTTTTCCTGGCAGTAGTGGAGCTGTAGGGTATGAGAGGGCACAAGGGGCTTCCCAGGGCCTCAAGGCCAAGTGAGGGCAGATGTCCAGCCCCAGGGTTCTCACTTTCCTCTTCCTGCCTCTGAGTCACTGTTCTTGGAAGCACAGTCGTTTGTGATCCTGCTTACTCAGGGAGTTCCACCCCCACACAGCCCTGCCCTTCCCTGGGGGAGGGACTCCAGGGGCTCAGTGAGGAGCAGAGTCCTCCACCCTCAACAAGTAGGGCCTGGGTCTCTCCCTTGAAGTGGGAGCTCCCCGCTGGTGGGAGTATTTCTTTGCCTTGAACCTGAGGCTTCAGTACAGCCTTGAGGAGTGCGCCCTCCCAGAGGCCTTGTTGACAGTGACCTCCCTGCCACCCCCATGCTCCTCCAAAGGCTCTGAGGGACCCTCTCAATGTTGGGGATGGTGGGGCAGGTGTGTTCGGCTGCAGATGCTGCCTCCCCAGGTGTCCCCCTGGTGCTGAGGGCTGCTCTGTTGGTGGTTCTCCTGCCAGCGCTCTCAGCCTTGGGATGGAGCATCATGAAACTGTAAGACTTTAAATTTAAAGAAGGCAGTGGGGTTTTAGCAGCTACGCAGAGGTGGCAAACAGAAAAGGCAGCTAACGGCCAACGCGCATTCTAAGTGGAAAATTCCACAACTGGTAGACCTGGGAGACAGCTCCGCAGGCTCCAATGTGCTGGTGAGGCAAAAAGACCATGTGGGACCCAAAAGTGCATGAGGGGCTGTGAGGCAATCGGAGGGCATGGGTGCAGCCTGTGTCTTTGAGGGCCTCAGAAATATCCCTATAAACTCCCGTTTAGAAAGACTGAATGAACTGGACATACCAATGTGGGTAAGAGGGAGGGGAGGCTCAGACAATGAGGGGCTGTCCAGTGAAGGTGGCCACAAAGAGAAGCTTAGGGGACAATTACCCAGGGAACCCAGGGGCACTGAAGGTGAGACACCCCCCCCACTCCCGCCCCGCACCGCTCCCCCCTACCAGGAACCTCTTCCTAAATCCCAGTTCAAACACACTTGGTGGAAAAGCAAACAAACCCGGCACAAAGATATTCCTAAGAAGAAGGTAGGATGCCAGGCTCTTTCTTCACAAAGACATTTGTCAACAAGTGTAGACTGATAAAACATCTAAGTCAGAGCTAATCCAGTTGAAAGGGATGGGCCTTGAGAAAAGAGATAAGCACCCCAACCGTTCAGCCCCTCCATCCTCCTACACTCCCCCCAAGGGCTCTACGCAGTGTGATATGTCCTTACTTCCGCCTGGGCAGTGAGGGAAGGCTGTGCTGGTGCTGGTTTGTGGCACAGCAGGAACAGGTCCCTGAGCACTCACTCCTGCCGGTCCGCTGTCGTCGCCTGAGTCCCTCCATTCATGGAGTTCCATTTCTTTCTTTCTCTTTTTTTAAAAAAGATTTTAATTTATTTTTAGAGAGGGGTATAGGAGGGAGAGAGAGAGAGGGAAAGAACCGTCAAATAGTTGGCTCTCGAACACGACAACCAACCAATTGAGCCACACCAGTCAGGCCGAGGTCCCTTTCTTGCCCAAACCCAAGCAAACAGCCAGTAGAACAAGTTGCCCTGGGTCCATTCCAAGGAGCCCAGGTCCAGGGTCACTTGGTGGCCTCAGAAAGAAAAGAGAGGAGTGTCAAAGCCCTGTCTGAGGTTTCACTTTTGGGTGGGCTGGGGGCTTTGGAAGTGGGGTATAGCACTATCTGCTCGGGAAGCTTGGGTGGGCTGCAGGGGAGTCAGAAGGTCCAGGCGGAAACCTGGCCCTGACTTCTCTAGGATAATAAAACTCCTCTGGGCCTCAGTTTTCTCACTTGGAATATGGAGTAACACTTTCCACCCTCCCAGCCTTGAATCAGAACCTTCACGTTCTGTGACAAGATGCCCTGAGTAAATGCTACTCTTAGCCTGGCCCCTAGAAGTCCCCTGGCCCACTCTGACCCTTGGTGGGAGTCTCTGGGTGTCTTCGGGGTGTTGGGGACATCTTCGTAGTCCTTCCTGAGCCTCTTCAGAATGAGTGGCTGCCCGCGGAATGTCCTCCCACACTGTGAGCTATAGGAAGTGGACCAAGGCTGAGAGGAACTCCCTGTGGCCGCCTCACCTGGGTCCCAGACATCTACGGACACGACAGAAATGTCCTGAGATACTGAAGAATTCACCACACCCTGACAATGTTCCCCTTAGAGCATTCCCTCGAAGCCCTGAGTCACCCAGCTCCTTCGCTCTGGGCACCCTGCTAACTGATATATACATAATATGTCTTTTCAGTGATCATATCTCCCCATGGACAGAAGTCAGAAGTCCAACCCTCTCAAGTCCCTCTTCTATCACTATAGCATGTCCTTGGTCACATGTTACTTGTTAAACTTTCTCTCTCTCTTTTTTTTTTTTTTTGTCTATGGAATAAGGATAATAGCATCAACCTTATCAAGAGTCCATGAGGCTTACAGGCGATAATGTGTCTGTGAAAGGATGTAAATTATCTGTATGTGAGAGTTCCTCCCCAGTTGTTCCCTCTTCCTGCCTTTTGGAGCCAATTCAGGCTGGGCTTACTCAGTTCCACAGCCTCCCTCAGCCTCTAAGGAAGACACCCATGGTCAGAATCGTCCTGTGGCAATTGTGATGCAGAATTGGGAGGAAGGAGGAGAAAAGGGATCAGGGGCAAGAGCAAAAGAGGAGGGAGGTTTGACAGACAGCGGCCACCATGTGGGAGCAAGGATGGTGAGGGAGAGAAAGGGGATTTAAGGACCATCGCTGTGATCTCGGGTCCTTTTGTTAGGGTTGAGGAATTCAAGTAAACTGAGCTGCTTTGAAATGATTATTTATGGGTTGCCATCTTTGATGATGACACAGCTTTGAGACTGGACCACGGGGTGATGACCCTGTAAGTGATGCAAATGTCAGATACTTAGCACACAGTAGGGATACAGCAGGCACCATGATTGGCGCTGTATCTGCTCAGTTATAGATGGTGTTCCTGTGTGCTGTCTCCCACTTCCGACTGGGTGTCTCCTGGTAGCTACGGGAGGGCCTGGGACAATACCTTGGCCCCCCCTACCCCCACCCATTAGACAGGGGGCTCCTTGAGGACAGACACTTGCATTCTTTATTAGACCAGTGACTCCCAGTGTGGGTGCTCTTCTTCCACCCCAGGCCCCAGGACAGGGTCATTTCTCTATTTTGCCTGACTAGTGGCCTGAAGACCCTGCCTGGGTGGGAGGTAAAGGTGAAGGGAGGGAGAGGGGAGAAGCCAGTGCCCAAGATGTTTTCTTCTGCTGTGTGCTGTGGAAGGAGGTAAAGAGAATAACAGAGAAAGCGCCCTGCCCCAGCCCAGCCCCTGAGCTAAACATTCATTCTTAAGAATGAAAAATCTTCTCCCCACCCAGTGGGTTCTCATAAATCCAGGTGAGCCCTGTCTGCTCCTCCTGACTCTGTCTCATGGGGCGGGGCAAAGGCTGAGCCCAGCCAACGTCCTGTCTCGTGGAGCTGAACGTGTTTCCTTGCGTTTGGAAAAGTGGCAAGGTTGGGGGCGGAGGTCATTATGACAACAGCTCAGACACTCCTGCAGAAAAAGAACAAGCTGTTTGTACTGCGGACAAGTCTGTATCTGTCTGTGTGGGTCACGGCCTGGTTTTTGTATCTCAGCCTGGCAGTTGGTTCAGGCTCTCCATAATCTAGTTTGGTTTGTTGCAATTCAGTTAGACTCCACCATTTATTGAGTGCCTACTATGTGCCAGCTACTGCGGTACTGGGTGCCGGAGGGCATCTGCAGAATAAGTTCAGGACGCTGCCTTTAAGGAATCCTCCACCAGAGGGACAGAGGTATGCACGACTCTCTCTGCTGCAGAGAGATGGGAGCTGCCACAGAGGTGTGAACAGGTGCTAGGAAGGCAGAGAAGGCGAACAAAGGCAACGTCTGATTTGAAACTTGAAGGCTGAGCAGGCACTCGAGAAGTGGCAAAGGGCTGAGGTGGAAATAGCATGAACAAAGTGGGGCATGGTGAGTAGTTCTGCATGAGGGAGGGAGGAGGAATAGTAATGAGCATTTATGGAGCACATACTGATCACCAGGCCCTGCGCTAGGTGCTTTGCCTGCGGGTTATCTCGTTTAATCCTCCCAGGTATCTAAGGAGGTAGGCGCTGGTGGAGGAACCAACATCTGGGGGGAGCAGATGGATCTGAACCAGACTCTGAATCAGGTCTGTCTGATTCCAAATCCCATGCCCTTTTTCACGAGGCCAGTGTTTCCTGAATATATTCTATGAAGCTTTCAGGATCAGAGAAGGTACTTTAGGGACGTGTCTGACTGTATTTAAAATATATTTTGATCAACACACACTCAAATGTGTTATGTAAGAGAAAATGTTTTCCTTCCATCTCTGTGTGTATTTTTGAATTTCTTGTAAGAGTGTCATCGATTAGAAAGAGTGCACAGTCTGCTCAGGTCTATCCCTGCAAACCTGTGGAACAGAACACACTCCCACGCCTACCACCCTCCATTACAGGGCAGGTGGGACTTCGCGTCCATTATAGCCGACTAAATGCACACGGGCTTATCTCTTTTTCCTCCAGAAATGTCTGGGGAATAAACAATAAACATACAAGTCTTTCCAAAGGAAAGAGTTGAGGGGAGGGCATCTATGGACAAGAGAAATCCCCACCAGTTTCTGGAGGAGTGGCTTCAGCCGCAGTGGTGACTGAGGAAGCGGGGCACAGGAGGATGCAGCCCAGGGTGCACATGGAAGGGTCCTCAGCCACCGAGGGGGCTGGTCCGCTCACAGAAGCTTGGCACTTGGATATGCCGGGTGCATTGGAAGGTGGGAAGAGAATGTGTGGCTGAAAATAGGGGCTTAGTTGAAAGTCTGTAAATGGAATAAGAAACTTTTCTGACCCTTGTATACAGATTGCTCAGCTATGCCCCTTGGTTTCCCTGTCCCCCTAAAATGGAGAGTCTTTAAAGAAATTAAACTGCCTAAGCAAGACGAGGCAAGCTGGGTTTTAAGGTGGCACCCTAGAATATAAACCATGTTACAGGCCGACGTTTAGAAGTCCCAAAGCATAAAGATCAGCTCGCTCTGAGACAAAGCCTGCCATTCTACTCTTATCTGTGTACACAAAGCTGCCAGAAATTTCTGCTGCTTTATTCTTAAATATAAATGGGTAATCATAAGGGAGAAGCTATTTAAGGAAACCTGAAATATGAACTAGAAAGAATCAGATAAACTGAAAACAAGACCTCTGAGGAAACAGAAACAGTTTATAGGTAAAAAGAGAACTTCAGAGAATTAATTCAAGAAGACACTGTATTTAGAAAACATGAGTAGTGCAATGGAAAAAAAAAATTAGAGAACAAAAAAGTCCCTGGAAATAAAAATATAACTAAAACTCAGGGGAAATGTTGAAAGTTAAAGTAATTTCTCAAAAAATAAAGAAAAAAAAGAAAAACAGAGTTTTATTAGAAAAAAGATAAGAGACAAAAAGTAAAACTATGCAGGAGGTCCATGTTTGATTAATAAGCATTTCAGGGAAAAGGGAGAAATGGGAGAGAATTTTCACGTAAACAATTGAACAGAATTTCCCAAACCAAAAAGACTCAAGTCTTCAGACTAAGAGAGCTCATCAAGCCCCCAACCTGAAGAAAACACAAAATTTTGAAATTTCAGAATACCCAGGAAAATGAGGAGGCATCTCTTCAAAGTTTCCAGAGAGAAAAAGTAACCTATAAAAGAACAAAAACCAGATTTCCGCCCTGGCTGGTGTAGCTCAGTGGATTGAGCGAACTAGGGGGTCACCAGTTGGATTCTTTGTCAGGACACGTGCCTGGGTTGTGGGCTGGGTTCCCAGTGGGGGCTGCCTGGGGGGCAACCACACATTGATGTTTCTCTTCCCTCTCTTTCTCCCTCCCTTCCCCTCTCTCTACAAATAAATACATAAAAAATCTTTAACCCCCCACCCCCAAAACCAGATTTCTTACCAGCAGTGTTGGGTGCAAAAAGACAATGGAAAAAGGTCTTCAAAATTCTGATGGAAAATGACTTTTAACGTAGAACTGAATACCCAGCTAAATGGTCTATTAGGTACCAGGCCAGATCAAAGACATTTGTAGATACGTAAAGACTGAGAAAGTTTACTTCTCAACACACTGTTCCGTGGGAAGTTATTTGAAGATGTGACACATAAAACAGGGGAGAAACCAAGAAAGGGGAAAACATGGGATTTTTGTCAGCTTGCCGCTCAGCTTGGTATGCAGTTTTATTAATCTGTGTATTTAGTATGTGTTTTTTCTTTGTTAGGGTTAGATTTCAGGGATATGCTAGCTCTGTAAAATGAACTAAGTTTTCTATCTTTTTATTCTCTGAAAGTGTTTGCACAGGGAATAATCTCTTTCCTCGATGTTCGCCAAAAAGAAAAAAAGAAGCCCAAACCCAACAAACCAACCCATTTAGATCTCTGTTAAAAAAAACAACTCTTTGACAATATTTTCTGTGTTTTCTTTCATCATTGTTTTGTGACCTTTGTGGCAGGTCACCGTGCTCTCCAACATTCATTCTTAGCCTTCCTTTATTTGAAATAATTCAATTCGCCAGGTTAGAAATTAAACTTCATAGGCCCTCTTGCAGAGTTTGGGCGAGTGACAGAGCTCGGGCCAGTGAGAAAACACACATGTACTAAATGGAGTTTCCAGAAAAGGGACTTAGCTGTCCCTTTGCCCTTCTCGCTTCCTCCTGCCCGGAATGTAGATAGGATGCCTGGAAGTGGCGAAAAATCCCGTGAGCACTAGAATAAAAGCCATTTGCCAAAGATGGTGCGGCAGGAGACAGAAGACGCTTTGGTCCTGGATGGTGTCACGGAGCTTCACGTCGATCCAGGACTGCTGCCCCCTGCACTTCCTGTTGCATTAGAAAAATATATCCTTTATTAGTGCAATTTACCAATCATTCAGTTTTCTGCCTTTTTTTTTCCCCAGCAAACTCACCTTCCACTGATACAACCTTTAACCTCAGAGCTGCCACCTGGAGCACAGAGGTTTTTAGAGTCTATGAAAAGGTATAGAGCTTAATGACATTGGAAACTGTCCCTAAACTCTATCAGTCTTCTCCCCATTCTTATATCCTCTTAAAAGTACTGGAAGAAACATGTCGACTTTCTTGGCATCCCCTTCCTGGTTCCTCACTGTGAGCAGAGGCGTGACCTCTGGGGTTGTTAGGGACGGTTTCAGATGTGCATCTCTCAGCCCGGTCCTGGCTCTCTGTCTGGGACTGACCTAACCACAAGCAGTCTGTGCTCTCTCTGCTCCAGCCTCCTCTAGGCAGGGAGCACCCAGGCAGGCCCAGCCCCTGCTTTGGAGGACTTCAAGCGTCCAGCTGCTCTGCTGTGAGTGGGTGGGGAAGGTCAAATCAAGGGAGAAGGAAAAGGAAGCCTGTTTGGGCCTTGGGTCTGAGCCACATGCTCCAATCCATCTGGACCAGTAATAAAGTTGATGTTTTAATCCCTGCTTGTCTCCTGTGACTATTTCTCAGTTGGATCAGAACTCGGAGAAGCGAGGGGTGTGATGAACTAGCACCCGCAGACCCCAGCATCTGCTGAATACTTAGCCCCAGTGGGAAAAGCCACAGTGAGATGAAAACAGTGATTTAACATTTTGATATTTATTAGACAGTGCTTCTCTCTACCTAACTGGTTCTATAAAATGCGTATCAGGTTAATTTTTCTAGGTAAGAGCCTGGGTTAAGAGTGAGAAGGCTCTTCTGGACTTCATGACCACTGACTTGCTCTGGGGCTTGACTTTTCGGGACTCTAGTTTATCAGTTATACAATGAGGGCATTAGACTGGATGATTGATAGGGGCCATCCCAAGCTCTGGTATTCTTTCTTTAAAAAAAATCTTGATTTTAGAGAAAGGAAGGGGGAGGGAGGGAAGGAAGGAGAGAGAGAGAGAATGAATCATCAATTTGTCATTCCACTTATTTATGCATTCATTGGTTGGTTCTTGTTTGTGCCCTGACTTGGGATCGAACTACCAACCTTGGCATAGCGGGATTATGCTCCAGCCAACTGAGATACCTGGCCCGGGCTGATATTCTGTCAATCATTCAACACATTTTTACTGCGTACCTGTCGAGTGCGTATGTGTTGAGTGCTGTGCTGGAGGTGGTTATGTAACATCGTACAAAACAAATATGACCCCACCATCTTGGAATTCAGAGTCTAGTGGGAGAGACAGCCATCAAGTAAACACACGAATCAATCTCTAATTACATTTCGCTCTTTCGTTTGATCAAAGTTCACTAAATGAGCGACTGGGTTGTGTATAACATTCCTGCTAGTTCCCACCCACACGGAGGGAAAGCCGTGCTGCCTGGCCGGCCCAAGGGCCGCACCGGTGGTGCCGCTGGGTCAGAGCAGCTGTGCTCAGGGAGACGTAACAGAAACCGTCGAAGGGCTGGCCTTTCCAATTAAACACAGGTCAAACATTGTTTTTTAAGTTACAAATTGATAACATGCTTGCTGTAAGAATTCAAGCAGCACAGAGAAAAAAATAAATTGAAAAGAAAACCTCTCTCCCTTTCTCCTTCTAAGCTCACTTGGAAATAAAAACAATGGTTAGGTGTCTACCCTGTTGGCAAGTTGCATACTGAATTGTAGGCTCTGGGAGGGCAGGGATGGGACAGCCTGATTCACCGTGGTCTCCCTGTGGGCGGGGCTCAGGAAATATTTGTTGGCCCAGTATGTGAATACGTAATAATCACATATAAAGGCTCATATATGTTTTTTAAAGATCAACGAGGGGATTATGTTTTTTCTTGTACCTTGCTTTTTTTTTTTTTAACCTAAAAATCCATAATGGACATCCTTCTATGCATCATTGCCTAATTTATCCATTTTGCTTGTTGTGGGTTGAATTGTGTCCCTCCCAAAAGAGATGTTGAAGTCTCGGTCCCTGGTACCTGTAAATGGGACCTTATTTGGAAATAGGAACTTTGCAGATGTAATTGCGTTCAGATGAGGTCATACGTGATTGTGGTGGGCCCTCATTCCATGGAACTGGTGTCTTTATAAGAAGACAAGAGACAGGGGCACAGGGAGAATGCCTCGTGATGAAAGAGGCAGAAGCGGGTACTATCAGCCAAGGAACACCAAGGACTGATGGCTGCCACCGGAAGCCAGGACAGGCAAGGAAGGGTTCTCCCCAGAGTCTCAGAGGGAGCCTGGCCTCAGCTGAACTTCGAGACTCCAGAATTGTGGACAATGCATTTCTGTTGCTTTAAGCCACGCAGTGGGTGGCGTTTGTGACAGTTGCCCTGGGGAACAGATATACTCTTCTTAAGGGATGTTCAGGTTGCTTCCAATGTGGACATATCATAATAATGCTGACTGAGCAGTGTGACTGACTGGGTCCTGTTTGGAGGAACGAGCCTAGGATGTGTTAGCCCCTCCTCCTGTAGAAACCCTTGAAACAGTCTTGGACCCCAGCTTGGTGCCTCAGTCTCAACTCATACCTGGGCAGGGTTGCCAGATAAAACACAAAAGGCGTGTCACATTTGGGACATACCGATTCTCTGTTGCTTGTTCGAAATTCGAATTGAACTGAGCACCTGTATTTTTGTGCACTAACCACGGCAGCCCTAACTCTCCAGCTTCCCGACTGTAATCCTGAACACTCTCCAGCTTTCTGACTGCAGCCCACACCGTGTCTAAGGGAGACCAAAGGTTCAGTTTTCCACAGCAGCTCTGGATCTCCTAGTCCCGCATCCCTGGCAATCACCCTGGGTTTGTCAGTGCAACCTAGATGTCCTGCGGTGCCCACCTGCCCCAGAACCACGGCAAACCTCTCTCCTGCCCACATCAGAAGCGACATGCTGTTTCACTCCACCCCACCTTTAAAAGGGCCATTCATGGCCCTCTCCCTGCAGCCGGCCCTCTCCCCCCCGCCTTCTCACCCCCCTGGGCTTGGAGAAGACAGATGTGGCCCTGGCCCTTAGGGAACTAACTGATTGTTTCCAGGTGTGCTGAGTGAGAAGGGAGAAGGAAGAGAGCTGAGAGCCTGTGACAGCTGTGGGCAGGGTCTCCCAAACATGCTTGTTGGAAATGCTATTTCTGGTCAGAATCCGTGGTCTCTAGGGAGGGGCCCTGACCTGGTCTGGAGGCTCAGCGAAGGCCTCTGCAGGAGGAGATTCCTGAGCTGAGGCTGAAGGCTCAGAAGGAGTCAGGCAGGTGGGGCTTTGGGGGCTGGGTTGGGGTCCAGCAGAGGAAAGATCACAAGCAAAGGCAGTGAGGAGGGAAAGGTGGGTGTGGTTGGTTCCAGGGAGCCGAGAAGAAAGAGGAGAAAGAGCTTAGAGAGAGCAGATGAGGCCACTCTGGCCGGGTCTTGTTGGCTGGTTAAGAGAAAAAGCAATGAGCCCTGGCCGGCATGGCTCGATTTCTTGGGTGTCACCCTGCAAAGCAAAAGGCCGATGATTCGATTCCAGGTCAGGGCACATGCCTGAGTTGTGGGCCTGGTTTTCAGTTGGGCGCGCAGGTGAGAGGCAACCAATCGATGTTTCTCTCCCTCTCTTTTCCTCCTACCTTCCCTTCTCTCTGAACAAATAAATAAAATCTTAAAAAAGGAAAAAAGCAATGAGATGGCCCTTGAGGCAAAGACTGCCTGAGCCTTTCCCAAGGGATTTTTCCTTTCCCTGACTCTTGGCCTCTGGAAGTGTCTACGTTGCCCCCATCCTCACACAGCTCCACCCCCACATCCTGCACTCGCTCACCCAACAGTGAGTCTGGCAGGAGTTGTAGGCCAGATGCCGTGGACATTAACAGTGTGGAGGAAGGGGCCAGGGCGCCGTGATTTGTGAGAGATGGGTGTGGGAGTTCACCAACAGGTTTAGAAAGTCTCCCTATTAGACAAATGATGCTCGAAAATACTGTCTTTGTGATTGAGAAGACGCTGCAGTGTTCAAGGGTGTGTGGTAGGCATACCACTTGTCCTACGTGGTCTCTGCCTTCTGAGTGGACGTACTTCTAACGAACAAAAGGTGGCAAAAGTGAGAGGATGTCACTCTTGAGATGGGGCTACGACTCACTGTGACTTCCACGTTGCTTGCGCTCCGCCTCTGTGATGCCTCTTCGCCGCTCTGAGCAAGCCGGCTGCCAGGCTGGGAGCTGCCCTGCGGAGAGGCCCACGTGCCAGTGAACTGAGTGCGGCCTCTGGCTAACAGCCCTCGAGGACCTGAATTCTGCCAACAAGCCCGTGAATGAGCTTGGAAGTGGGTCCTTCCTCAGTGGAGCCTTGAGAAAACTATAGCCCTTGACGACACCTTGATTTCCGCCTGAGAGACCCTGAAGTACAGGACTCAGGTGAGCTGCACCTGGATTCATGACCTTCAGAGACTGGGAGATAATGAAGGTTGTGTTAAGACCCTTGAGCTTTAGGGTAACTTGCAGCAACAGGCAACTAATACAAAAATATAACGTGGAAAAGGCCAGTCATATTTACCATTGTCTTAACATGTAGATTCCCATGAGCTGAAACCATGGTGTGCGCATGATTTTTTGAAACCTTCCCTTTAACACTTATCAGTTTGCAGAAGATATTGTACACGGGGGGACCATGGTCTGTGCGTGTCCACCAGGGCCCACTCAGAAAGCAGAAACCACACCAGCTACCTTCACGGAATTTAATGTGAAGAATCGGATCACTTTATTGTAGCACAGTATGGTGTGAAAGGTGAAAATCACTGATAAGCAGTAATCAAAATCACTCTCAGAAAATCCCGTAGATCTTTAGGACCTGGGGCCTTAGAAACTCAAAAGCCAAGCACTATTTAGTTTGGCGTTGCTCTTACTATTGCATTTAGGCTTCTCTTCCATTTCTTTGGGGGAAACGGAGGCTAAGAATCTATTTTGAACAGGCACAGACAGACTCTCTCCCTCTCTGATAGACATGGTTGGTTGAATCAGCTAGCTGGGTGGGCGTGTGAAGGCGACACATTGTATAGTAAGAGCATTTCCGCGCTCCCATCACACTGATACAGCTGTGGGTTTCCAGGACTGATTGCCCATTGTGCTGATGTCCCTGTTTACTAAACCACTTCCCTCGTCTGGTTCCCAGTTTTTGACCTTTAAAGAAAGACTTCAGTGCATGCATTTATGCAGATAACAGTTGGCTTCCGTTTGAATTATTTCCTTGGAATAAGACCCAGGAATGAAATTATTGGGTCAAAGGAAGGGGAAGCTTTATGGGTGTTGCTGGGAATTGCTTTATTGCTTTCAAAGGAGTGATGCCGACTCAACAGCAACAATTTAAAGTGTCTGAGGGGGTAGCTTCAGGGCAACAAGTTATTTACTCGGAGGAAACCAGCTTCCAGGCCCTTCAGAAACTACCTGAAAGGGTTTGGAGGGCTTGGAGATGCGGAAAGAGGGGCCTGCAGTGGAGCCTGGGCCAAGAAGCAGGAGGTCTGAAGGTCTGATGCAGAGGGAACAGGGCGAGCAGGTAACAGCACTATGGACAGCTGGTCCTGAGTTCCAGTCCTGACTTCGATACTTAATCTTTCGGAGACATTTGTTTTGTCATCTACAAAGCAGGCACTCTAGTCACACGGAGCCTGGCAGGGGTGAGATGAAGATGAATTGGTTATTCCCTGGTAAGGGGTTAGACCAGCACATGGGACTGCGCATGGTCAACACTGAATGCATATTAGGAAGGACGATTTACTGCCATTTCTATTATTGAGTGCCTGGGCCTCGGTTTCCCTCTCTCAGTCCTGTCTCTGCAGCGTCTGACTGTCTCTTCCTCTGTGTTTCTGCACAACACCCCACCCAGGGGCCTCGGTTTTCCCTTTGGATTCCCTCCTCTCTCTGCGGCTAGTCTTGGCTTGGAGACGTTGAGTCAGACGGTCTGTGGACGCCCCCTTGTGGACGACCAGCTTTCTTTTGTTCTTCCCCAGCTAATGGGGAAAACCAGCCCTGCACTTGGGGGCGGGTGTGGGGGGTTGGGGGTGGGGAGGAGAGAGAGAGAGAGAGTGTGTGTGTGTGTGTGTGTGTGTGTGTGTGTGTGTGTTGGCGGGGCGAGGCCTCTGTTTCTGCAGATAAAACAGGAAATGGCGTGGCATCCTCCTCACCCGCTGGCGAGAGGATGGGTCTATATGTCTCCGTTGCGCACACACGTGGATGGGAGTGGCATGCGCTGGTTTGCGTGTGTGCACGTGTGTCGAAGCTCGATGCCACTTTTCTTGTCACGGGTGTCTACTGGGGTTCCACTGAGACTATGTGTTTTGAGAAATGAAAGCACTGTGTTACACGAGGCCGTTATTACATATAGCAGCATGTAAAATAATCATGCCATACTCAGTTTATCCATTCCCTCATCTGAATATTCGGTTCCACAAATATTTATTGGGTGACGACTATGTGCCCTGTCTCCTGAGGTCTGGGGAGACAAGAGTGACGCAGACAGCGTCTGTTTCTGCTGTCCTCCAGCCTAGTGGGTGAGAGACAAGTGAGTAAACCATTGCAGTACAGGGGAGTGGTGAGGGTGCCAGGGGGGCTGCCTGGAGGAGGTGATGCTGGAGCTGAATCATGAAACTGTGGGTGCTCTAGCCTCTCCCTGCCTTGAGGCAGAGGGGTGGGTGCAAAGAGGACTGGTGGGGGTTTAGAAAGATAACTTTTACCCCCAACTCAATGAACACGTCCCTTCCTTTGGGTCTGTCTCTCCCTGGGTTAAGCCAGGGTGGGGGTTGGCCATGATACTTATAGTTTCTATTGACTTTGATGTTTTCTGATCTTTTCTTCCCTCAGGCTGTGGAATTCTCTTTCCTTCTACTGTTCTGTCATACTCCACCCCCTTCCCTGAAGAAATGAAAACCAGACGGGGTAATGGAAAGCAGAAAAACATTCATATACGCATGCAGGGCACGTGCATGCCTGTGCCTGCACACACACACGTCCCTCCATCCCCACCCCTGCCCTGCTGGAAACCCCCGGCTGCTTCCCGGGTCACTAGTGACCTGACAAGGGTGGGGTGGAATGCCGGTGACGTCTCAACAGACCAAGATCCTTCTATACTTGGCTATGGGTGCAGCGCACATAGCTCCCCAGAGCCTGCTTCCAGATCAGCCAGGTACCCACCTGGCAGGGCTGCTGTGATGACCCGAACTGACCTATAGAAGTGGCCCCCCACTCTCTGGAGCACTTAGTGGGCTTTCAGGAAAGGGGAGTTAAAAAGCAATGGCATTTAAAAATATGTAGCGTGGGTCAGACAACTGCCTCTGCAGGGGAGAAGGTTTTGATGAGAACGCCCCTTTGACCTTCCTGGTGACGATAATCCAGGGGAGCTATCGGTCATGCACCACATTCGCTCTGGTTGTCTCTGTTCTCTTGTGCCAGTTGGAATGCAGCATATTAAGTGAGTACCTTTGGCCACGTTACTTAACCTTGCTGAGCCTCAGCTTCTCGTCTATAAAACGGGGCCCTGACAGTAGCTCCCTCCCCGAGCGCTGTGAGGGTGCACTGAGGTGAGTGCAAAGGTGCAGAGGAGGGAGGTGCTCAGGAAACCCACCGTGACTGCGTTGGTCAGGAGAGGCTGGCGGGTGGGTACCCAACAGGCCCGAGAATGAACAGTGGTTGAGAGACGGTAAACACTTGTCGTTTATTTCCGTGATGGTCCCAGGAAATACCAGTGGGGCTCATTCCAAGACCAGGTTGCTGATAGCACTGCCATCTTCGACACGTGGCTTCCAAGATCATTTTAGAATGTCAGGCTGAGGGGGCGGAAATTCAGAGTCAGGCGTGGCCCTATTGCAATGGGGTTCAGGGGAGTGGGTGGTCACGGAGATAAAGGAGTGGGAGACGAGGCGAGGTAAGAGACAGAGAAGGGTGGGGAGGAAAGCCTTAGGTCCCCGGAGGAGAGACTAGAAGAAACAGGAGAAGGGGAAGGGAAGGAGTCTTTGGCTGACCCTACCCCCATCCTTCTTCCAGAGGCCTGCAGGTCCCCCAGTTGTCACCTGGCAGCTTTGTTTCCTGGAGGTCTGCCCACTCAGGGCCCAGCCTTCCACACCCCTGGTGCATCGAGAGGCTTAATCTCCGCTTTCTACTTTGTTTTCCTTCCAGGAAGGAAGTGGCTCCAGATGCTCTGGGTGGGACCTTCCTTGGCTGGGATCACTGTTCCCAGATTTCTCATGATTCCTGGTGACAGATCTGGCACCTCTAACCAGCCTCAGAGAGGGGCAGAGCCTTGCTGAAGAATGCCCCACACCCCAGGAAATCTGGGTCTCTGAGGCTCGCTTGGAGCCACCCCAGCCCTCTGGGGGCCAGATCTGTCTCCAGAGAGACACAGGGACAGTTCAGCTACCAGGCCTGGTAGGCACCTGCTGTGCACGCGGGGTCAGGGGCGGGGGGCACCGGGACTCTGCACTCAGGAGCTCGCAGTGGCCTGGGGGAATGAGACTCACTTCAGATAACTGTAAACCCTGGGAAGCAGGCCCGCAGGAACTAAAGGAAGGAGAGCTCACCGTGGAAATGTGGCTTGGAGGGGGTGACACCTGCAATGGGTCATGAAGGAGACGCGGGAATCCTACAGGTGGTGATGGCTGGGAGGGGACTTCGAGGGGAACAAGGAGCACGCACAAAGGTGGAGAGGAAGGGAAACGCAGGCCTCCCTGGGGGAGCCCAGACCGGTCCAGTGTAGCTGAAACAACAGGAGTGATGGAAGTCGTGGGGTGCTGAGGCTGGGGGGGTGGTTGGGTTAAGTAAAAGAGGGTTCCTATGGGAAGTTTGTGTTTCGTTGCGCAGCCAACGGGGAGCCTCGCAAGGGTTTTGAGCAGAGGAGGAGTAATAAGGAAATGCTGGTCTGCTTTTCATGTGGGACACGCCTGCCCAGCTGCCCTTGCCCTGTCGTGAGATCCTCTGGCCTTCGGAAGTCAGGCCCAGAGTGGCACTGCCCACGTTCGAGGGGCCAGAAGACTTGGGAGCGGGAGACCTTGCTGCTGGTCTCCAGAATGAAGTCAGGCTCACTCTGAAAGGGCAGCGGTCCTGGAGGGAGGACCCGGGAGGCCTGGGCTGGCCTCTCAGCTTCAGCAGCCTCCCGCTGTGGGCCTTGGCAAACGCCTGTGGGCCTCAGTTTCCTCAGAGTGACATGGGATAGCATGTCCCGTTACCATGAACTACTACTGCTCATGGTAAAGTGAGGTGACCACCTCGGCTATCTTATCACTGTGTTCAACGAATATTGGTTTCCTAAACATTGGGACCAGCATGAGTGGGAGGAGGGGCAGAGGATCAGATATTCGGTGCGGCTACCAGCTCAGTGTGGAGAGGCCCCCCTGTGATTTTCAGCCAGTGCCTGCCCTGGTTAGGGGCTCCTTTACCTGCCTTCCTGCTTACCTGGTAGGAGAGGAGTGAGGAATAGCCTTCAGGATGGAGGATCATTTTGTCAGATTTTGTCTAAAGTCCACAATGAGCGACGTGTTTGGACCACCCACCTCCTCTACTGGTCTCAGAGTGAGAGAAGGGGACCCCTGGCCTCCCTCCTCTAGACCTGGCAGGGAGTGGGAGAAATGGGCAGATCTTGGTTCTAATCCTTGCTCTGCCCCTTACCAGCTTGTGACCTTGTGCACATTAGTAACCTCTTCCAGACTCAGTCTCCTTGACTGTAAAACGGGAGTGATAATAGTCTGAACCCACAGTGTGGTGGTAACGGAGTGAGCTAATGCGGACATAGTTTGTGCATGACCTGTGCATATTAGGAGCCCCTCAAATGTCATTTTCCTTCCTTCCTCCCTTCCCACCTACCTGCCTTTATGGAGCATAGGATGGCTGCCTTACAAGCAGAGCTCTGAGTGGGAGACCATGGGTGGTTGGAGGCAGCTCCCCTCTGCCTGGAACCCCTCTGGAATCCCAGGAGCCAGGAGAAAACAGGAGGCAGGTGATTTCACCCCCAGGCACAGGCCTCTGGAGTGGAGCTGCCCCCGGATCCCCTCCCCTAGGACGGAGTGTGGCTGAGTCAGCAGGAGTGGTTGGCCTCAGCGGGGCGGGAGGAGAGGAAACGAGCTGGACCCGTGCTTCCCCCTTCCTGAGACCAGTTCTCAGAAACACGACTGTCCAGATGTCCCATCCCAGACTCTGCCAGCAAACTGGAAAAGAACCAGTAACTAATTCACACTAAGATGTTAATAGCAATAAGTGAATCAATGATCTCCACACTCTAGGGGTGCTGATAGCTCTTAATGGCTTTCCCGTTCAGCCAAACTGCCTTCTTAACCAACACAGTTCCCCTCCCTGAAGCCCTACAGGGCTCAGCTGGAGTGCTGATGGCCTGGAGTGGAGGCCCAGGTTTTAGCTGTAGTCTGGAGCTGGGGAGCCAACCAAGGGGCTCCGGAACTAACCAGGGGACACAAGCCAAGGAGCAAGGGCAGGTCGAACTGCAGCACTGAGTCACCTGTGACCATCAGGTGTTAGAGACTGGGTCAGAGAGAGTAGGTCAGAAGAGGAGGCCGTGCCTGCGGCCCACGCGCGCGGCCTACCACTGCCCCTCGCCTGAAGAAGGGCCAAGTCGGGAAGGTGGAGAGGAGGTGGAGTGGGAGGCAGGCCAGGCCATGGAGCTCTCCATGTCCAGGAGGGGGCTGTTGCATCCTGCCCATCTTCAGCACAGGCAGCTGAGACCCTTTAAGGTAATGCTGGTCAAACTCATCTGACTCTGTTGTCTGGTGACTGAGGTGGTTTGGCTGCGCACTGTCTTGGGCGTGGCTGAGCAGCTCTTTGGGTAGAACCTGGCTCCTAGGAGGCCTAGGTCTGGGCTGAGGAGTCAAAATGCAGATTCTGATTCCGCAGGTCTGGGGCCTGAGCATCTGCATTTCTTTATGTAAAATAAGATTTTATTTAATTATTTTTTAGAAGGAAGGGAAGGGAGGGAGAGAAACACTGATGTGCGAGAGACACATCAATCGGTTGCCTCTCACATGCCCCCAGCTGGGGGCCTGACTTGAAGCCCAGGCGTGTGCCCTGACTGGGAACTGAACCGGTGAACCTTTGGTTTGTAGATTGGCACTCAAACCGCTGAGCCACAACAAACAGGGCTCGCATCTGCATTTCTTACGTGCTCCCAGGTGTAGGGTGTGCTGCTGGTTCAGGACCACGCTTGAGTAGTGACGGTGGGTGAGTGAGAGTGGGAAGCTAGGGACTCTCCAGGCCTCAGGCGTGTCCCTAAAGAGCTGGCCTGTGACCTCTGGTGTCCCTTCTGGCTCTGACCCTGAGCATCTTTAAGACCGCACGTGGGTGGGTTGACTGCATGCTGAGCTCAGCCACTCAGCCTCTCATTCCGGGTGCTGTCCCAAGCAGGCAGAGGAAGGCGGCTGCCCTTTGACAGTGATTAATAAAAAGAACAGCTTCCCATCACTGAAAACTTAACCGAGAACTTAGACCTCATCACTTATAACCGGCAGAATCGGGCTGCAAGATATACTTGAGGCCTGTGGGAACCTGGGTTTGGAGGAAGTACAAGGATGGGAGACCTTTTTTTATTTGGCAAACATTTCCACCCAGGCCTCTCAGGTGATTTGTGGGGTTGGGGGTCTTACTAATCACATTGTAGGGGCCCAACACAGTGCCAGAGCTAAGGGATCTTGGGCCCACCTTGCCTGAGCTCATTGCCAGGCGGGGAAGCAGGCAGATCGCAGAGACTGAGAGCAGGTTAGTGGCACTGACCCCCGGCAGGGGAGCCAGGCCAGGCCCCTGCAGGATGGCTCCGGAACTCGGGCCTGTCTCGGGCAAACACCGAGCTGTGTACCCCAGGAAGCTCCTGGCCCAGTAGCTTCACCCTCAGCCTCCCTTTCTCTCTCTCTCTGTCTCTCTCTCTGTCTCTCTCTCTCAGGGCTGGGTTCCTGTCAAGGAAACAGAGAAAGTTTCCATTGCAGGTTTGCATGTGTGTGCGCTCGTGTGTGTGTGTACCCGCAGCACGCCCTCAGAAGTGCCCTATTATCTTTTCCTTTTTGCAGAAAATCAGGTCAGTGGTTTGTCTGTTGTTGCTAACCACACAGTGCCGTGGGGAGGTGATCTGAGTGGCCGTGGCCCCCCATTGCCGATGGCTGAGGGCAAGAGGGTGAGGACTGGGAATGCAGCCACCAGGTCCCCAGAAAGCAGCTGCCATGGCCGCTGATCTGGGGAGAGCGTGTATCCGGCCACATCCTGTCTCTCTTTCAGCATTCCTCTCCCTTTCCTCAGGGCTCGGCTGCCTGCCCGGGGTCTGAAGCCTCCCTGGTGGATGCTGTTGAGTAATCGGGGATCTGGGCCTGAGGAAAGGCAGTCACCCCGTCTTCTGGGGTTAAACCAAGGTCGAGTGGAACTCTCCGCACAGGTATCAATAACAATGACAGCAAAGGCTCCAGCTGCCGAGCACTTTCACACCAGTTTCCTCACTTTGCCCACAACACCCTTGGAAGAGGACAGAGTGGGCGTTATTGTTGTGCCCCATGCTGCTGACTCGGGTGTGCGGGTGTTCTGTGTTCCGAGAGAGAGCGAGGTCAAGGACCTAGTTCAAAGGCATCCAAAGTGCAGTCCTAGCCTCACACTCTTCCTCTGGGGCCGTGTGACCTCAGGGGCTTGAAGAGGGAACTTTCCCTGTCACCTTGCAGGTGGTAGGAGGCAGAGGCTGCAGTCTCCTGGGCCAGCAATCCGAGCAGCCTGGCTGGGCTCCGTGGCTCAGGTCTCCTGCAGGCTGCAGTTGCCCCTGGGCTTGGCCCGGGAAGACCCTGCCCCCACCCCAGGCTCTGAGCTTCAACGGGGACAGAGAGCAGAGCATCTTCCGGTCAGGGCAGCCCCTCCGCCCTCTTCTCATCCTGTCCTTTAAGTTCACCACTGCCTTGTGCACCCATCACCTCCCTTCCCCCCACATTCCCAAGCCTTTCTCCACTAGCTTTTCTTCCCTGTTTCTTCTCAGAGGCTCAGACAATAGAGGCTGATGTTCCAACTGCTGAGAGCACAGCCTCCCCTCCCCCTGCAGCCAGAAAACATCCCCTGCAGATCGCTGGGGCCCAGGCTGCCAGACGCAGACCTCTTTCCTCCCTCCCACTTCTTACTGGAAATGAGCCCCTGTCAGTCCCCCACTCCTCTCCACCGCATCCCCCACACCGCCCTGCCTCCTGAAGGGGAGATTCAAGGACTCCCCTGTGGCTCTACTACCCTGTTGGGCACCCCTAGGCCATGTGGAGGCAGGCGGGGCCTGGTGCCCACAGCCTCTTGTGACCTCTCGGGGTCACAGCAGCCTCAGAGGAGCAGCGCGCCCCAAGGTTATGGTGTTGGATGCTGACGTTGCACAGCCTGAGCTGGAAATGACAGAGTGCCTTGGAGGGAAAAACAAACTGGGGTTTCAGTTCCTATGGAAACGGCATCTATTTGCAGAGGAGCTGACATCAGAGCCTGGACCCTGTGCCTGGGGTGGGGGGTGGACACTGGAGGGCAAGGTCCTCTGTTTACTGCCTGGGGCTCTTCCAGGACTGCATGTCTGAAAGGGGCCCCCTACTTTAGCCTTGACTCAGAAAGGCCCATCTGCCCGGGCATGTCTCTGCAACGCAGGAGTTTTTCGGTACATTTTAAACTTATGAGTCAAGAGTGTGGGAAGACCCCAAATTTACCATTCATATGTTTATTCTGCAAATATTTGTTGACCTATTCTGTGCCAGGCCCTGGGTGAGGACAGCCAATCAGGAGTTGGTCTGTACCTGCTCTGTTTGGTGGTGAAAACTTCCCTTCCTGGAAGGAGCTGTGGTCAGAAAAGGTGCAGGGAGGACCCGCTGGGAGGACCGCATGACACAGGTGAAGCAAGGCCACTCCCCTTGCTCTACAACCAAAGCAAGTGACTTCTCTGTTCTCACGTCAGAGTGCTAATTCTTACATCCCTTGGGGAAGAAATTATGCCTAAGCAGTCAGAAGCAGGTGCCTACTGGAGGGGGCATTACACCAGGTATTGCTGTGGGGGGCGTCTGTCATCGCTGTCTGCAAAGGTGTTGTCTTGTCACCACCAACACGAGGCCCTTGCTCTATGTTAGTGTCAGTCGGATATCCTTGATCCAGCCAATTAAAAAAAAAGTTGTTATTTTCACATCCCTTTACTGCTACGAAGACCCCCGCCCCCACCATCTCAGCTAACGCTGCTGGAACAACACCACGCCCATTTTCAGATGGGGAAACAGAGTCTGGGGAGGGGAGGGCACCGGTCACGGTTACACAGATGGTAAACAGTGAAGTTAGTACGGGAATCGGGTGTCAGATTCCTTGCTGCACCCCCCTCCTCCCAGTCAAGGGGCACCTGGTGACTATTCTCCCACCCTGGCTGGCTTCCAGCCCACCTGGGGATGGGAACCAGCTGTGCCCAGAGAGAGGGGGCGGGCGGGAAGGTCTGCTCTGCATCCGTCTCATAGCGGCTGAGTATTAGAAATAGCACAGGCCCCAGCCTTGCTCAAGTCATCTCACCCTTCAGTGCTGCGCTCTCCTTCTCAGGAAAGCAAGGAAGTGCGTGTGGATCTGAGCCATCTACGCCCTCGAACGAGTTCCAGTGAAATCAGGGTTCTTGTTGGTGGCCACGCCGGTGGCCATTCCCCTCTCCATGTGGTTGACTGTAACGGGGACAGGGCAGGGTGCACAGTAGACACCCCTTAGAGCTGCTTAGTGCCTGGGCGCCTCTAACAGACTATTGGGCCCCCAGGGAAGTGCGGAGTCTGGAAGAGTTTTAAATAGGGAAGATTAGGATAGGGGGAGGAAAGTCGAGGAGGAAGAAAAGTTTCCAGGCCGTGGGGTCCTGCTGGGCTCGAGGTGGGTGCGGTGGGATCAGAAGGGGGACCTGAAGAGGTGGTGGGCGATAGCCTGCGTCCACTTTCCTGTGCTCTCTGGCTGGGAAGGGAGGGGTAGAGAAGAGCAATAAACACGTCTGAACATCTGTTGTTAATGAGGGGTTTGGAATTTCTGAGCCAAGGATCAGATTGCAAGGCCTGACGAGGAGACAAGATGTCTAAGAATCCAGCGTTGGGCACACCTCACAACCCTGTGGTGTGTACATTGTTGTCCCCCTGGGCAGGGGGGCGCAGGGGGGCTGCTGAGGCTGGGAAGTTAAGTGGTTGCCTAAGGCCACATAGCTAATAAGAAGCAGAGGTGAAGCTCTTGTGACTACCCCATGGGAGTGGAGGGGAGGGGCTGCATGTGCAAGGGTGTGGGTGGGACAGGGCCATTATTCTCACTTTTTGGAGCCCAAGACTGTCTCGACTCTTAGGAGACCACAGCTCACCTGAGACCCCGTTCTGCTCTCTCTGTTCTGCTCTTCTTGTTCTTTCTTGCTGTCATTCTCCCTGTATACCCCAGGGTGTGTGCACGTATTTATACTTCTGTGTATGTTGTTGTCTATGAAATTGGTGTGCTTCTTTATTTTTAAGATTTTATTTATTTTTTAGAGAGAGGGAAAGGGAGGGAGAAAGAGAGGGAGAGATACATCAATGTATGGTCACCTCTCGAGCACCCCCTGCTGGGGACCTAGCGTGCAACCCAGGCATGTGCCCTGACTGGGAATTGAACCAGCAACCCTTTGGTTTGCAGGCCAGCACTCAATTCATTGAGCTACAGGGCTGTCTGTGTGCTTCTTAAGCATACTGCGAATGTATGTACTTACGAATGTACTCATATCCCAGCAGAACTGGCTGCATAACTTGCCAGGCCCAATGCAAAATGAAAATGCTGGGCCTCTTGCTCAAAAAGTATTAAGAATTTTGAGGCAGAGACAGCCAAGCATTGAACAGGGGCCCTGCGGCGTGCAGGACCCTGTGTGGCTGCACAGGTCTCAGGCCCGTGAGGCCGGCTGTGTACATGGGGGGTACCTTACTTGCATGTGTGCATGTGTGTGCTGTTGTGTGACCGTGTGTGCTCTTGGCCATGAAATCGGAACTCTTTTCTCAGAAGCCACAGGCCGGGCCCCTCAGCAGCTGCCTGCCAGTGCCTATCAAAGGAGAGGTGTGCCGTGTGCTTTATTTTTGGCGCCTTTGCTGCCTGCTCCCATTGTGCCCTGGGAGGCTTTTGTTTTACTGCCTTTGTTGGAAGGGTGACAAACACTTCCCTCCATCTGCTGCCAAGGTGGCCCCACCAGAAACCGCAGCTGGGGGTGGGGCGGCTTCCTCAGCCCCTCACCCACTCATCCTGCACCTCTTCCAGGCACCAACCCAGAGCCCCGCCCAGCTGACCCCACCCAGACAAGGTACCTGCTGCGCATCAAAGCTGAGGGGGGAGACGGAAACCACTTGGTCCAGCTTCCTCATTTTACAGTTGAGGTGATGGAGACCCAGAGAGAGAAAGTGACCCACCTGTGTAGCCCAGGGAGTCTAGGGAAGGGCCAGGACCCCTGCCTCCCAGAGCACACAGCCCTGCAGGGCTGGCCTGTCGAGGGGCCTGGGTGAGAGGCGGGGCCTGGAGGGGAGAAGGGGAGACTGAGCTCTTAGCAAAGACCTGGTTGCTGCCTGGCTGACAGGTGGGGGCTGTATCTTTGCTATTTGATTCTCCCTTCTCCCAGGAGAGAGCTCTGCATCTAGTAGGTTTTGAAAACTGCTGGCCGGCACATTTGGAGAATGCTGGCCTAATGCGTGCCACAAAGTAAGGACTCCATTTACCTGGTTGGTAATGAATACACAGCTGTTTAGTTGGCTGGTGGAGTCAACTAAAGAGCAGCAGCTTTAGAGGCCAGCTAGAACTAGTTGAAATCACTTGGTAGCTTTAGCATATGGTAGCTGTGTGACTTTGGCAAAGTTGCTTAACCTCTCTGAGCCTCAGCTTCCTCATTGGTAAAACGGGACTTTGATAGGGTTGCTGTGAGGATTAAATAAGACATGATGCTTGGTGCAGTATGAAGTACATGATAAAGTCCTAATAAGGCTGCAGTTATTCTGGCTAGCGATGTCACCACAGGTAAGTCACATAAACCTCAGTTTCCGCATCTGTTGTCCCCAGCGCATCATAGGCCCTCAGGAAATGTGAGCTCAGCCCCGCTCCTGAGCTAGGCCCCCTCCATCTCCTCAAGGTCTCTTCCACCCGAGGCTCTGTGATTTCTACACTCCCTTATGTGACACCCTCCATCCCCCACTGTCACCCAGACCCTGTGACTCTCGAAGCATCAGCACTCACAGGCTCTCAGAAGTCCACGAGCTCCCCAGGTTTGGGGGTCAGGGAGCATGGGAGGGGGTGGGGTCCCTGTAAGGAGGCTGGGGGCAGAGCAGGTATAGTTCTTGGACAAAAACCCAAGTCCTGCCTCTGACCAATGATTGAAGGGTTCCGAGTGGGTCTAGGCCAGAAGGTCTTGTTCTGTAGAGGAAGAGGAAGGCCGACCGGTGTCTCCATGATCCACCCAGGCTCAGTGCTTCCCATCGTTCTCCCTGCTCTTCTTTCCCTGGACTCTGAGAGGTTGCCAGCAGCACCCCTCGGCAGCTGGGGTCCCTGAAATGGGAGTGTGAGGAGAAGGCGGGTGGTGGCAAGAAACGTTAGTGCAGGCCAGACGGCACTGTCCAGGGGGTGAGCTGTAGGGACAGAGGCCCAAGCTCTTGTGCAGGAGACAGAGCTGGTGCCCTGTAGGTGACTGGTTCTGGGCACCTGGTTTGACCACAGGCCTCTCACCATGCCACAGAACGCGCTCCACTGCCCCCTAACCCCCACTCCCACCCCTGGCCTGGGAAGAATTCTCCACTCTGTCTTTGCCTGTGCTCCTGCCCCTGCTGCAGTCACTGGAGGGCGGTTTGCATAAACCGTGCAAGACGAATGTGCGTGCGTTTCCAGGCCTCTTGTTAAACATTGGAAAAAGGTTTGGGGGCATTTCATCCGCAGCATCTGTTGAACTTCAACAACGTCAGCTATTTACTCGGATCAAATATAAACTGTTCTGGCCTAAGCAGGCTCTGACCCAGGCATGAGAAGATGCAAGTCGTGTTTCCTCATCTGCCCTCCCACCCGCGGGCACCAAGGCCTGACCTCGGGCCTATTGCGCCACCAGGAAAAAGAGCCGGTCAGAGCTAGCAAAGCTGGACCGCGCCCTGTGCCCTGCGCCCTGCCCCCTGCTTCTGTCGGGGCATTTACTTTCACACACAGAGGAGACCTCGGGGAGGCCAAACTTTGTAGCGGTCACCGTGACAAAAGAACAACCCAGCGAGTGAAGTCCCTGGGATCAGTGAACAATAGACAAAAATACGGTTACGTTTGTCCTCAAAATAAATGTGGGAGGGAAGGAACTGACCGCGGCCGCGAAGTCTGAATCACGCACACAGCGGAGCCTGTGGGAAAGTTCACGTCCCCTCTTTTCTGGTTTCAGACGAGCCTGGTTGAGTTGCTTTAGTCTAGGGCTGCTTTGGCTGGTGAGCAAGGGGGCTGTGGAGCCTTTTCTGCAGTGGATCCCTGGTCTGGGTCTCTTTCTGGGCCTGAGACGAGAACGCAGGGGTAGGCACTGGGGTAATGGTTAATGTGGCTGCTACTCCCTGCCGCACCCTTTGGACATCTGCCGCCATGGAGTGGGGGCTGGGAGGGCCAACAGGGTCCGTCTTTTGAATTGAAGGAGAGGCCTCACTGTCTTTCTCGCCCTGGGGTTTTTCTAGGAGCTCAGACCAGGGAAGCTGGGTCATTTCTAATCCCTTTCCATCAAAGAAGGCCCACCTGTCTCTGAAACTCATACAGCCCCTTCCTCCTCACCTGGGACTGGGAGGCCCTGGAAGCTGTGTGTGTGTGTGTAGGTGGGCACATCTTTCTACCCACTGAGAATGTTCTCCGAGTCCAGCCCCAGTCCTGTAGCCCCTAGAAGCCAGCCCTGCCTCACCTGCCCTGCCTTCTGCTCCCCACTCAGATCTGCTCCCCTCCCTTCCTCATGGTTTTTGCCTTAATTCCCACCCCATCACTCTTATAGGTCTGCTTCTTCTCCCTCCGACTGTCCACCCTCAACACAGAAATGCAACCGAGAGCTTACTTTCCAGACAGGATCCTTTCTTTAAATGTTCCATTGTCTGATTTCCTTTGCACCTGCTGCCATATTTCTATGGCACTTCATTCTCCCAGGCCAATGGCATGGATGAGAACTGTAGAATAGGGAGAGGGGACAGTTTCCATAGGGGCCCAGCCACAGCAGAAGAGGGATGGTGCCTGCCAGGGAAGAGCTGGCAGGGTGTGCCAGGACGGGTGCCAGGTCGGGGAAGATGTCTGGAAGGGAGCTTGGAGCCTGGATTCAAGTTCCAGTGTTGCCAAGAGCCCCTGGGAGACCTCAGGCAAGCGGTTTCCTCTCTGAGCCTCACTGACTCACCGGTCAGTTGGTGGGAAGGACAGACTGACTGATCTCAAAGGTGCCCTCCAGCTTGACGCACGAAGTGTACGGGGATGGAAATGGGGCTGAGGAATTGAATGTAGTTTCCTTGTGGTTCACAGCTTCTTTGTATCAAACTACCATTTATTAAATATCTCAGTGATTGTCAATGACACTTTTATAAACATTCCCAAGCATTTTACAGACATGGATTCTTTTGCCCCTCACCACAACCCTAGGAGGTAGGGACTGCAGGTATCCCCATTCCCCAGATGAGGAAACAGAGGCACAGAGAGACTAAGTAACCGGCCCAAGTAGCGCAGCGGTGGTTCACACCAGGCCACCTGGCTGCAGAGCCCGAGCTCCTCACCACCATGCTCCGCATTCCAGGCGCTGGGCTAAATGTTCGCCAAGTCCTCTCCACTGTGCAGTTAAGAAATCTGAGACTCAGAGCAGTTGAGCAACAGCTGAAGGTCACACAGCTGGGAAGCGGGAGAGATGAGATTGCAAGTCGGCTGGGCTCCAGAGCCTCTCTTCTCCCCACCCAGCTCCTGCAGTCCTGCCAGATCCTCGGGTCCCTGAAGCAAATTTACCTAATATCCCTATATTGCAATGTGTCTTTAAGCAGGCCAGTTCCTCCCTCTGGGCCTCAGTTTCCCAATCCAGAGAGTGATTGGGTGTTAGACCAGCAGATGTTTGAGGTCCCTTGCAGCTGTGGAAGTCCATGCTGTGTGAAGTGTGGTGCTTCTGGACGAAATGACAGATTTGTGGCCTGGGGTTGTAGGCAGGGACAGTGAGGGGACAGGGGCTGGCGATGGGAAGAAGGGGAAAACTGCAGGAAATGTGTAGGGGCTGTGAGGGCCATGAACTTGGGATGATGGGGCAGTGTATGAAGGAGAGAGAGAGGAGGAGAAGGAGAGAGAGAGAGAGAGAGAGAGAGAGAGAGAGATGCCCTGGGGGTGCCTCTCCAGTGAATCCGTTCCCTCTTTGCAGGGGTCCCCCAGAGCTCAGGGCAGGCATGTGAGAGTGTTGGGCATGGGAGGAGGGCCAGGCCAGCCACAGGCCAAGGTCAGAATGCCTGAGATACAGCAGTGTGGGGAGTTAGCACTGCTGGGGGCTTCGTTGTCTTTGTGAATACTTGGAGACGCCCAGTTGTTTTAGAAAAAGTATCTGGAGCCGAGCATGCTTGTGCGGTTGGCCTGTTCATGGCCACTCTGTGACATTCCTCCCCTTTGGGAATGGAGGGTCCTTTCCCACCTGTCACCTCATTAGGATGTGCACACCAGAGGGCTCACACCCACACACACCAGGCACATCCCCCTCGGGGCCCCACAGGCACCCTGGGATCACCCCTCGCCCAGTGCGCACGCAGTTGTAGCACATTCAATGCTGCCGCTGTGCTGGATCGCTGCTCCACGCTGCCTGTGTCCCCGCCAGGCTCATGCCTCCCAGGCCACCGGTTCCTGGCTTGGGGGCTGGCGGACAAATCATGCCCCGTGCATCCCTTGGAGCAGTGTGGCGTAATGTGCTTATGAGATTAGAGAACGGGCTTCATTACCAGGCAGGCCTCATTTTTCACGAGGCTCTTTTCTTTTTGGAAAATTGATGGGATCACCTTTTGCGTGAGTACCTCAGCCCCCCAAGCTATGACAGCATGAGTCTCCTTCAGATCCCTCCACATACGTTACAGGTTGGACTAACCTTCTGTCTGGCCTGAAGAAATCAGAGTTTTGGGCAGACATCAGGGTACCCAGTGACATGGATCCTGGGCCTGTGTGGCACACTGGCTGTTCCTGATCCCTGCTCCTCTCTGACAAGTGTCCACACCATGGAAGGTCATTGCTGCAACTGTGGCCAGTAGGGGGGACTATGGGTGGCCTGGCTCCCAAGCACCCAGCAAGGTATGCGGCAGCCTCTCATATGGGTCCCATTCCAAGCCCCTTAGTTCAGTGTGCTGAAGGCTGCACTTCCCGACTGACCCGGGACAGATGAGCACACCAGTGAGAGTTCCCGCATGTAGGGGTTCCAGGAACAAGTTGGTTCCTTACAGAGCTCTGCTCAGACCAGTGTCCCTGGGTCACTGCTGATCACGAGAGCTTTGGTCCTGTTCCGTGCAAGATGGACACACTGCAGGTACTTCCTGTTCTCCTACCTTTCAGCCTCTGGGGCCATGTGGTTGGACGGGCTCAGAGCATCTCAGAAATGAAGACTGGGAGGGGAAGAGGGAAGTGGGGGTGGTCAGGTGGGGCGTGGGGGTTTGCAAAACAAGAACACACTCATTTGTCATTTACCAAAAAAATTTTTTTCCTTTCTTTTAAAGCTCTTGTTTCCTCAAGGGAAAAACTTTTATTTGTGTATGAGGAAAATGTGCTCTTTTAATGAATTGAAAACAGAACAGGATGACATTCTTTTGTCCCTGTGACAAAGAACAAAGCAGCAGCATATTAGCCTCTGGCAGCCAGCATTGTCACCCATGCCCTGGCCCCTAGCCTTGCTCTCTGCCCTCTCCTCCGTCCTAGCAGAGCTGAGAAACGAGAAGGTCTGGCCACACGTCATCCCCCCCTCAGAGCCTTGGCTGGGAACGTGGCTTTGGCCGTCTGGCGGCAGCCAGCTTGGTCTGCAGGAAACACACCTCTCCCCTTGGAGAGGCAGCAGGCGAGAGGGAAGTGTGCTTTTAGGGAGGCTTCGAGGCTGCCATTTTTGGCTGGCGTGGATGATAGTGGAAAAGGAGAGATGAAGGGAGGAATTCAGAGAGTTAATTGACCCATTGGCATCTCCCTTCCCCTACTAAGAAGTCTTCCCACCACCTCTGGTCTTGGAGAGACACAACCTTGTTTTCTGGAAGACCTTGCTTCAGCCCTTGAAGGTGCATTCTGAGGGCTCCCCAGGCCCTTGTACTGCCCTAGCTCTCACCAATGCCTGTCCCGTCTCTTTAGGAGGTGTGAACTTTTTCAACTTTCACTTTTGGCTTTTGGTTTGAGGGACAACAGCTTTGGTATTGGAGCATTGCCGGATCTGGTAGCTTATCAGCCACGCCTCTGCAAACTTGGTTGAGGTAGCTGGGATGGGGCTGCATCTGTCTTCCGTGACGTGGGTTTTCACCACGAGATAAACCTTAAGGGCCAGAACCACCTTTTCCTCAGCAGCTTTTGGGTCCTGAGTCATGTCATCTGCTTCCTGTCCCTAGCCCATGGGCCCTGGGAGAGGTCCCTCAAGTCCAGGCAGAGGAGCCTCTATGGGGAGAAGGTGGTGGTGGTCTCGGCCTCCACACTCATTGAGGAACGCCGGATGTGCCGGCAGGAAGACCACTGCCGGATCTGCTGCTGGCTGAGGCAGCCCAAGTCCTTGAAGAGCTTGAAGAGGTCATTGCGAAACTTGACGCCGATGAAGGCGTACAAGAAAGGGTTGACACAGCAGCGGACGCAGGCCAGGCTGTAGGTGACGTCGTAGGCAATGTTGAGCTGCTTGCTGAGCTCACAGCTGCTGGTGGTGGTGATGTTGAAGTTGGCCACCGTCTGGGCCAGGACCACCCCATTGTAGGGCAGCTGGAAAGCTATGAAGACCACCACCACAGCAATGATCACCTTGATGGCCTTGTTGCGTTCGAAGTTGCGTGCCTGCAGGAGGGTGCGGATGATGACAAGGTAGCAGAAGCTCATGGCCACTAGGGGGATCAGAAAGCCCACCACCATCTGGGCCACCTGGATGGTGATTAAGGCTTCCACGTGCTCGGTGATGAGGGAGCACCGCAAGGCTTGCTCGCTGCTGCTCCTCTGGATGCCGCTGTACAGCAGCTCCGGGATGGCCAGCACTGTGGCCAGCATCCAGATGCCCACGCAGGAGAGCTTGCTGATGAAAAGTACCCGGGCCCGGTGGCGGTGGGCCGAGATGGCCTGGACAATGGCCACATAGCGGTCAATGCTGATGCAAAGGAGCAGGAGCATGCCACTGAAGAAGCTGATCTTATAGATGCCGAAGATGAGCTTGCAGAAGTGGACACCAAAGGTCCAGGACTTGGCTGCGCTGTACGCCCAGAAGGGAAGGGTCACGAGGAAGAGGATGTCCGCCACGGCCAGGTTGAGCAGGTAGGTATCCGTCATGGTCTTGAGCCTCTTGAAGTAGATGTAGGTCAGCACCACCAGCCCATTGCCCAGCAGACCCACGAAGCAAATGACAGAGTACATGATCGGGAGGAACCAGGCCTTAAAGTTCCGCACGTCCTTCTTGAAGCACACGGACTCATACAGTGTGTAGTCCACCGTGGTGTTTTCTCCAAGGTAGTCGTCCGTGACCTCATCTTGGCACAGGCACACCTGCGGGGAAGGAAGTAGGGGAACATGATCCAGCTGAGCTTAAGTGGGTCAGACTCTCGCTGACCTGGGGTTGTCCGGAGCAGCGATTTCAAAGTGTGGTCAGCCCGTCCTCAACATTACCCTCACCATCCATCCCCTGCACATTCTCGGGTCCCACCTGAGACCCATGGCATCAGGATCTCAGGGAGCCAGACCCAGGAGTCTGCTTTTCTAAACTTTCCAGGTGTTTCTTTGGTTTGAAATCAGGGCTTCTCATATTTTGACATGTATATGAGTTACCCGGGGATTGTGTTAAAGCACATGACCTGGTTTACTAGGCTGGGGTAGGGGCCTGCGGTTCTGCCTTTCTACCAAGTAGCCAGCGCCTGATTTTGCCAGCTCTGAGAGGCTTGCCCTTACATGTGCCGACTGACAGTGGACTGGAAATGGTCTGGGCTTTGGGGTCAAAGGAGCGTTGAGACGGGAAATGCACTCCGTCTCTCTGAGCCTCAGTTTTCTCTGGGAAACAGAGATGAACGCTGTCTCCTTCCCACGGTTGCTGGGAGGCACCTGACCCAGGTTCAGGCTCCGATTTGTCTGCACGGAGGTTTTATTTTGTGGGAGCTGTGACTTTCTTCCTGAGCCCCCTTCAGAACCTGGTAGAGAGAGCTTTCCAGGAGGGAGCCTACAAAATACCTCAGCGTTTGGAGGAAGATCCACCTTGGGGTTAGGGTGGAGGAGGGCCTAGGGAGAGAAGAGAGGAAGGCAGAAGCTCTGTCACGAGACCCTGTAGCCCTGGTTTGGGGCAAGCTGCCGCGCTCATGGGTGGCTAGCGATTTGAAGACTTTTACAGACTCCTGAGGCCTGGGGCACAGTGTCTGGGGCACAGCAGGGGCTCAGGCAGCACGTGCCCAGGGCCCCAACTCCACTCCACCTCTCAAGCACGAATTTCGGCCCGCAGGGCCGCCACCTCCTCAGCTGGGACCGAGTCTCTCGGAGCCCCTTGGAACAAAGCCCAGCTCTGTCTCCTCCCGCCTCCTCCCACCTCTCTCCTCTCTCTTCCTCCTAGTCTCTTCAGCAGATCCCAATCAGCGGGGCTCAGCTGCTCAGTGCTGTTTTTTCAAAGCCTGTCTGCAGAGTAGGGTGAGGGTTTCATTGGCCTGCTGTGATTTTTATCAATGAGGGAGGGCTCCCGAGTCTGCTCACGCCTCCGTGCACAGTGCCGCAGTGATGGCTGAGCCGGCTGAGCCCGGGCAGGGCTGGGGGCTGGGGGCTGGGCTGGGAGCTGGTGGTCTCTCCCCTGGGCATTGGGGTCTGGACAGCTCAACATGGAGGATTCTCATACAGTTGGGGAGCTGGAGGGGTTTTAAAGACAAGGAAAGGGAGGCAGGCACTCGGAGAAGCAACGTTGCTTGTGGCTTGCTCCTCGTGACAGCCTAGTCTCCCGACTTCCCTGTGCCCTGTTTTGTCTTTCTCGCTTTCGATTCTGGATCCATCGCAGTTCTGTGTGGGGGACAGGGTGAGGAAAAATAATGGCCAGGAACCTTTTCTTTGGGTATTTTTTTTTCAAAAAGTCCTTTTCCCTCATCTGGGTGTGATTGCAGCCTGTGAGTTCATGGTAAAGCCCAAGGCCTCAGGTCTGGGGCTGCTGGATGTAAGGGGGTTCTGGGCCTTCCTGGAGGACCGTACACCCGGCCTCTGTGAAGTGTGCTCACCACCACTGCTGCCTTTTCTTTTTCTCCTCACCAGCGTCCCTCTCCATGAGCCACCGGGCTCGATGCCTCTGCAGCCCACAGCCCCACCACATCCTGCCCCGTCTGAGCCACCGCCACCCACCCAAGAGAAGAATGAACTTCAACCCGGCTTTCCCTCAACCCCTCCCCCACCTTCCAGCCTCCTCTGGTAGTAATACAGCCCCTCTGGAGGAGTCCTGGAAACAGGGAAGAGAGGGGGGAGGGAGTGGTGATGGAGAAGGGGGCCAGGCTGTGGGCTGCAGCCCAAGCTCCAGGGGGCCTCTGGGATGAGGTTTTGGGAACAGTGCCCAGTGTGGGGCCCGCCTCTGGCCAGAGCTCCTGGAAAGCTGCCCCTCTGGCCTGCAGACCTGGGGAAGAGCCAAATCTGAAGCACTGCCTCTCCAGCTCTTGTCCCAACTGCCCCTTCCCCCTCCAAGACAGCTCTCACCCCCAACAACTAGGGGAGAGTCAACTGCTCCAGTTACAGTGCCTTCTAACTCTGGCACTTTGATGAGGGCAGATTTACTGTCTCCTCTTGTGGGATCGAGAAGCAAAGCCTTGGAAACTGGAGGCGTTTCCTCCTGCAGAGCTCAGGCCCCTATAAGTATGTGCATCTCTTCAAGCCCTCCCATCCCCACAGCCCTGGGCCCCAAACTCCCCTGCAGTGGGGTTCAGATGGGTCTCTATTTCACAAAAGGCAACTGGGCTTCTAGGGGAGCTTTAGGCTGGAGGTTGAGGAGGGAGGCAGCTTTGGGGTGCTAAGATAATAACCAGGCCACCACACCAAAGGTTCTTCTCTCAGCTCACTAAAACATGGGAAGTTTTACAAGCACAGGCATGCAAACATACCCGCAAAGCTCAGTAAGCCAACAGACTTTGCTTTTTGCAGCTCCTCTCTAAGAGTTCAGTCGGAGCCCACATCTCTGTCCCTTAGATGGGGATGTGGGAAGTGGGTGGGGAAGGGGTGGTCACTTATTTCCCTCATGTTTAATTTAAATGGAGTAAATGCTCTCTAGGGTCACTCAGCAGATAGAGTGCGGGGCGACCATCAGCTTAACAAATGGTGAGGGGGTTAGTGTCCGGGTCTGTTTCCTTCTAGCAAGCACCCAGCTGCTCCATCAGAACCTCGGACTTGGGAGAGGTGGGTTTGGGGACAGGGGTGTGGAGGAGGAAACGGACCTTACCTGGAAAATGACAAGGAGAGCCACCACCAGCATGCTTTTCATTGGCTTCCCTGCAGGAGACAAGGCGAGAAAGTTGTTGCTTGGCAGGCACAGCTCCGTGTTCTTAAAGACAGTCGCTGACAAGGATATGCTGATGGACCTCTCATCATAAGCCCCAGGCACTGCCTTTGCCGAAACAGATTGTGCCTCGAGGCCTCTGCCCAGCTGGCCTGCCCTCACCTCCTCTTCCTCCACTTCGAGGTCCCAGAAAGGAGCAGGTTGAGACCCCAGGTTAGCACAAGGCCTGACGTGTCACAGACGTCAGACAGGCTCTGGCCGCTCAGCTCTGCTCTGTGGCTGAGCTGAGGGCTGGACCTGGAACTTCTTTTCCCCCAGGGCTAAACAGGAGGACAGGTCACAAGGTAATTTGTGTTGAAGTCTTATGTCACCCAACAGCCTGAGAGCACTCCGAGGGAAGGGACTATGCCTTCTTCACCTTCGTAGCCCCTCTCCATTGCTCAACCCACAGGTGGCCCACAGGGGAGTCTGTGATGACAACAATGAATGCCAAGCCAAGATCACTAGCCCTATTGCACCTCTAATCTCAGTAGGGACAGGGAAGTGGCTGGGACTCTGCATTAAACACCTTCTGGAGCTGTTCCCCCAGCCCCCCACCCCACCCCAGGGAACACAGGCTCCTGCTTTCCAAGAGGAAACAGCACATTCCCAAAATCTGTGTACTTGGTCACACCACCACCTGCTGGAAATCCTTCTGCATGACACCCAAGTCGCTGTAAATTCCACCCACCCCAATCCTCCCACCCCAAATTGCGTAAGGTAGGGATTCTCGCTTGGGAGTCCCTGGGGGATGGAGGAAGGGCATCAAGCCACAGAGATAGGTGTATCTCCCACCTCAAGCAAGTTATACTGCACACTGTTGGTAGACAGGTCTTCCTGAAGCTTGACTCGGATGCAACCATACTCCTAAATCCTTAGGACCTTTGTACCCAACCCTAGGGAGGAGCCCCTGTTGCTCAATTAGCAAGGTGGTCAAGCCCTCTGCTGTCTTCCTAACCTTCCTAACTGTGTCTTTTATTTCTGGGGACAGGCGCCCCCTGGCCCATTGTCCCCAGCTTGCACCTGAGTATTTGCAGCCCTGGGAAGAAATGAATGGCTCGTTGAGCAGCACAGAGCTCTTCTCTCGCCGCCCCTTTCCTTGCTCTCCGCATCTCTGCCTTAACAACCCTCTCCTCAGGGCCCAGTGAATGCACAGCTCGTCCTCCACTGACTCATCCTGATGCGAAGCGCTCGAGGTTTCTTTAAATGCATGAGTCTGTCGGTTACTCTAGAGAAAGCCTGTTCTGACTGTCAGTGAGAACTGAGAAACCTCAAAGTTTTGATAAGTCCCAACGGGTGAAATAATAGCAAGAACTGTTTCTATTTTACTCCGTTAACTCCTTCTCTGGGGGCGCTGCCCCATTCTATTTTGCTACTATCTAGGGTAAGGTGTAGGAGTTGGGTGTGTGTGTGTGTGTGTGTGTATGGGTGTGTAGGTGACTTCTCATTCCAGGTGTGTTGGAGGTAACAAATGAGCAAGGATCTTGCAGGACCAGAACAGGCCATTTTCAAGAAAGGTAACTTAGGGGAACCAAATGGGAACTTAGGGGAACTCTGGTATGTGGCACAGGGGCCTGGTTGGTGGCCATGAGTCACATCGTTTCTGCCTGTTACAAAGTCATAAAGCAACTATCTTTGGGCAGCACCTTGGGTGGGACAAATGAAGTAGGGAATCTCAGGAGCTTGAGGCATGGTTTACTTATGTGTTGGGTGTTTTCTCAGTTCTCGAGTTTATAGTAATGATCAGAATGAAAAGAAAATTCCCTAGAATTCCAGCCTGAGGCTTCAGTGAGAGAAACTTCCTTTTTATCTGGAAGGAGGAGCTCTCTGGTTAGCTGCTCTCCTAAGCCCTGAACTTCTACTCCCCACATTTCCCAGGCCCTTCGGGCCACCCAGGGAGTCACAGCTGCCCATCAGCTGGCCCCAAAAGCCACCCAAAACTTTTTCTTCTTTGTGATTCCTTAGCTGCCAATACAACTGTTCTCTTTTTTTGGTCAGTAGGGGAGGGAGGGAGGAAGCAGGGAAGTGGTAGGAATCTGGAGAGGAGGTGAGAGCCTGGGACTCTCTCTCAGACAATAGGCAGGGGTGGAGGAGAGCTGGTTGCCTTTTGCAGTCACTGTGATAATTCATATTTATTGGGCCCTCACTATACCAGACTATTTCCACGTATGGTCGTTTCCTTCTCACAAAAGCCCCATGAGGTGGGTACTGCTACTATTCCCATTTAGCGATGAGGAAGCCGAAGCACAGTGTGATTAGTGACTTTTCCAGAGTCACAACTGGCTAGCATGGAGATGGGCTTTGAACCTGTCTGACTCCAGAAACGGCAGTCCGAACCGCCCTCCTGTGCTGCTTCTTAGTCTGTTTGTATCTCTCCTTCATAACGTCCTATGAGCTACTCCTTGTTATCCTCATTCTATATTTCAGAAAATAGAGGCCCAGAGAGGTTAAGCCACTTGCTTAGGGTCACACAGTTGCTAAGAGATGGATGTGAGATTTGAATGGAACTCTCACCAAAGCGTGACCCTACATTTCCCATGAGCCTGCTCCATATGAGGGCCTCCGTGGAGCATAAAGGAAATCCTCACTCCCCCATGTCAGAGTGGTCACCCAGTTCTGTTGCTTCTCTCCCCAACATCTCAGAGGTAGCCCTGTCTGCCCTGATACAAGGCTTTGCTGCCCCCTTGCTGCTGCAGAACTCCTGAAATACAAATCTCATCCCTTAACTCAACTAATTGAAAAAACAAAACAACTTCACTGGCTCCCCATCACTTTCGGGATAAAGCCCAAACTCCCATATAAAATCTGAGGGACCAGCCCTGCCCATCTGTCCTGCCTCCTTTCCCCCCTCCCTCTTTGGCATGGCCAGAGCTGACCATCTGACAGCCCATAGGCTGAGCCCCCAGGATGCTCTGTGTGCCTGCACAGACTTTACACAGAATTAGGTTTGGCGGCCTTCAGGTGGGGCTTGCACCCTCTGGTTCACACTGCTCCCCTCTCCTTACTCCAGCTTATGGCCATTCCCACATTTACCTTGTTGGCCTCTGATGGCAACTGAGTCTGATATCACTGTCCCATCTGGGACCTCTTGCTCCTTCAGTGGTTTGTTAACTTCTACACACCCTTCCAAACCCAACCTACTGCTCCCCTGACTCAGGTTCACTGTTGCTTTCTTTGAGCTGTAGACGCATTTTGCCCATTACCCCATCAGCGCTGCCTCTCACTCTGCACTGGCATAGTGACATATGCATCACCTTGGCTGGTCATGGCTGAGCTCCCCGATCAATGAGAGTTGCTGGAAAGAAAGTACCAAGCAAAGAGGAGAGATTTCCCAACAGCTCCTCCAGGCTGCAGCATTCCCCTCCTCCCCGGCCAAGCTCCCAGAAGGCCAGGAGGGGTTGGCCCTGAATTCCTTCTGCACCCCCTTCTGCTGCCATATCTGGCCAAGCTGTGACAGAGGAGTCTCTGGCAGGTTTGTTTATTTTTCTCTGCTTGGGAGAATTCTGAGGTCTTAGGCCATACTTCTTTTCTTTTGCTTTTTTCCAATCCTAATCAGAGGATATTTTCATTGATTTTAGAGAAAGAGGTACAGAGAGAGACATCCATGTGAGAGAGAAACATCCATTGGTTGTTTCCATATGTGCCTCAACCGGGGATCGAACCTGCAATCTTTCCGTGTAGAGGATGATGCTCCAACCAACTGAGCCACTTGGCCATGGCTGGGCCACATTTCTTGAAGGTGGGGAAGGCACCTCCGGCTTGCTCATTCAAATTATGAGAAAGGCCAGCTCAGCCAGGGTTTGGCATTTTCATTTTGTGTAATAGAAACTCAGCCCTCTCACCCACCCCTTACCCCCACTGGGCAGATGAAGAACCTGCCCCACCAACGGTCCAGAGACTGTTTTGAGCAAAAGCTTCTCAGTGGCTTTCCCCTCCACCACCAGTATTTCAGGCTTGGCCCCGTATTTTGGGCTTGGCCGTTGGGGTTCTCTCAAACTGAGCAAAGCCACAAGAACACCCCTTTCTCCTGGGCCAGAGGTGCCCTCCCTCCCTGCATCGAAGCCTGTGGGTCTAGCACCCCCAAAACTTGGTCTGGAGGAGGATCCTCAGTGGTGTGCTGGAGCTGGCTTTCACAGGCTCGTAAGCCAGTGCTATAATCTCTCTCTGGTTTGAGTTCAGTCATTTCACGGCTTGACATTGGCTGGAAGCTTGAAATCAGCCATGGTGGGAAACTTTACACTATGGAAATTGGCAAGCACTACAAACCAGGGCCATTGTCCACCCTGGGGAGCCTGTTTTCCAGTGTTTGCCAGCCCACCCCCGGGACACGGCTGGGCTCCCTCCACGGAGGTCAAACAGAAAGTCAGGAGCAGGGTCTGCAGTGGACGATGACTGCATCCTGTGACTGTGGTCAGCGGGGACAGATGGCTGGCGGGTGGGGTCAGAGGGTAGGCTGCTGGCAGGGGAGGAAGCTGGAAGAGATTTTAAAACACCAAAACCGACTCAGAGTTCTCGACATCATTTGTTCACTCCACAAATATTTTCTGTTCTCCCCCCCAAAATACCTGGAATTCAGAGATGCAAGAGTCATACCCTGCCTGTCAGGAGCTCAGTCAGTGCGTGGGGGGGTTGCCACGGCTGTTTGCTGGGTCCACCCAGGTTTCTGGGGGGCAGGAAAGGCAGAGATGAAGACAAAAGGCTGTGGTGTGGTGGGGAGGTTTGTGAGGACAGCAGAGGGTGCACCAGGGAACCTTCACTTTTTAAAGCCAACCCCTTGTGGCTTTGAGGCCACTGTGGTGCTCGCTTGCTGGTGAGAAGGAGCCATCCAGGAACCTAGCCTTTGTAACCTCCGCGGGGTCTGACTCCATGGCTGAGATTTATCGATGGGACATCTGGAGCTAGACGAACCCCTCTGAACCCCTCAGGGCTTCCCGTATGCTCTCCAAGGTTAGATGGGAGGATGGGTTTTATAAAGGGGAGAGTCATCTGCCTGGGTAGCAAAAGTGAGTAAGTGAGGGGAGCTGTGCTGGAGGCCCCAGCTGTGACATCTCCAAGTTGAATGCCTCTTGGTATTCCACCTGATGTTGCCGCCCTCCCCTCCCCGCCAGGCTTTCACCTGCATCAGGCACCAGCAAGGCTGGTGGGATGTCCGGTGGAGACAACAACCCAGCTGGCATTTGCATGTATAGTATCATTTGCACAATGCAGTCACCTTGAATTTGCTCCTCCTCCTAAAACCAAGAGATTCTAATCCCTGTTCAGCAGGGGAGGAAGGTGGGAATCAGAGGGGGAGTGGAGGGTCCAGAGCCCTCCGAGAATTTCTCCCTGAGGAACAGGTCTAGAGAGCCTCACTCATCACCCCAAGCTGAGGTGAGGACAGGTGCTGTCCAGGTCCCTGGCAATCCCAGCCTTGCCACCTTCTTCAGTACCACTGTTCTGGAAAGCATGACTTCAATTCCTCTGTCTGTCTTGGTACCAATGGGTACCCCCTCTCCCAGGTCTGAAAGGTGCACCCTCTGTGCCTGGGAGAACAGGGTGGCATTCTGACTCCCACCAAAGCAGAATGGGACTTCTTTGGTCCGCTTTTCCATGCCTTCCACCCGCATCCTCTGCATCCCCTGCCCCCTTGCCACAAATTCAGTCCCGCTGTCAGAGCGACTCTGCGCTGCTGTTTCACTCACCCAAGTCCATGACCCTCCTGGGCTCTGAAACCGCACAGGAAGGCTGTGCCGCGGCTTGTGCTCCCCTGTCTGGGGAGGAAGTGGTGTGTGCCCCTTTTAAGTAGCAAGAGGAGCCACCCTCTTTCCAGCCCCTTTCAAACGTAAAGGGTGTGAGAAGTGACAAGAGTGCAGTGACAGAACGCCAGCCCACTCACTGGTCATAGGATTGTGAATCACCATGTCATTTACATTCAAAACTCCCCTAGGCAACGCCACAGAGCGAAGGCAAGGGCCCAGCCCAAGGTAGGGGACCTGGGCCATGTATTGATTCAACATATTTATAGCCTGAATTCCACATGTGGGGGAGTCAGAGACCCACTGAGAGCTGTGTCCCCATCTTTTCCTCCCCCAGCTCTGTGTCACAGGGCACTGCATATCCTAAGCTACTTTGTCCTCTGGCTCCTGGGTGGGTTTGGCCCATGAGAGGCACTGACAGATGATGGACGGTAGAAGAGAAGGGATAGGGCCAAATGTATCTTTTCTTCTTTTCTTTTTCTTTTTTTAAAAAAGATTTTATCTATTATTTTTAGAGAGAGGGGAAGGGAGGGAGAAAGCAAGGGAGAGAAACACTGATGTGTGAGAGAAATATCTTGCCTCTCCCATCAGTTGCCTATCGTGCGCCCCCTACTGGGGACCTGGCCCACAACCCTGGCACGTGCCCTGACTGGGAATGGAACCTACAACCTTTCTGCCCACAGGCCGGCACTCGATCAACTGAGCCACACCAGCCAGGGCCATTTTTCTTTTTTTTCCCTTGTTTTTCTTCTCTTTTCTCTCTCTTTTTTCTTTTCTTTTCTTTCCTTCCCTTTCCTTTTCTTGTTTTTCTCTTCTCTCTTCCTCTAGTTCCTCTCTCCCTTTCCTTTCTTTTATTACAGCTTTCTGAGATATAATTCACATGTAAAATTATCCCTTTTCAAGTGTACCAGTCAGTGGTTTTCGTATATCCACAGAGTTTTACAATCAGTTTTGGAGCATTTTTATCACTGCCTCCTGTAAAACCTCCCCTACTCATTAGTGATGACCCCCTCCCCTCCCCTCCCCTCTCCTCCTCTCCCCTCCCCTTCCCCCTTACCCCCAGCCGCTGGTAACCACAAATCTACTTTCTGTCTCTACAGATTTGCCTATTCCGGACATTTCACACAAACAAACTTATACAACACGTGTCCTTTGTGTCTGGCTTCTTCCGCTTAGCATACTGTGTTCGAGGTTCCACTGTGGTACAGCAGGTATTTTCTCGTTCGCTGTTAGGACCCAGCAATATTCCAATGTATGACAGACCACCTTTGGTTTACTCATCATCCTGCGTACATTTGGGCTGTTTCCACTTTTTGGCTATGATGAGTAATGCTGCTACAAATAACACAAACTTTGTGTGAACATGTGCTCTTGGGTATCACGCATGCCTACAAGGGGGATTGTCGGATCACAGGGTAGCTGCATGTTTCATGTTAAAGACCTTTTTTTGGCTGTATTTTTTAAAAACAATATCCATGTCTCCATTATTTGAAAAGAAACATTTTTATTTTTTATGTTTTTATATTCCTTTGCTTAATTTCTAGATTGTAACTGAAAATAAATAAAAAATCATGTATTTTATTATGTAAATGTAATACATGCAAATTTGCAGCGTTTTTATTTTATTGTATTTTATTTTGCACTTCAGCCCACATGAGGAATGGGTGTATCTCTCAGATACACATGACCTGTGCTGTGATTGTTTCAACTGCGACCTCCGCAGGGTTAATAATTTGAGGCGCTCTCAAAACTGTTTTCCAAAGTGGCCTCACCATTTTACCTGCTCATCAGCAACGTGTGAAGGTTCCACATTCTCCACAAAATTTGTTACTGTCTGAATTTTTTATTCTAGCCCTCCTGGTGGGTATGAAGTGGTATCTCATTGCGGTCTTGATTTGTATGACCCTAATGATTAACAACGTTGATCAATTTCATGTGCTTATTGACCATTCGTGTATTTTCTTTGGTGACATGTTGATTTAAATCCATTGCCCATTTTGATATTGGGTTATTGTCATTGGTTTTTCTCATGGGGAAGTACCTCGGTCTGTCAGGAGGCGGAAAAGGCAAGGAGAATGTATGGGTAAAAGGCTTTGCTGGAAATTTCAAGAGAAGGAATGGGTGAGGCAGGGGAATGAGCTGATGCGGTCTGGGATTGGCTCTGGGGTGCAGGGGCTGCCCCCAGTTGTCTGATGCCTGGCCCTGGGGTAATTAGAGCAGAGACCTATTGTTTCCTGGGGTATAAAAACCAGACAGAGGAGGTGGTTCGGAGGACAGGCTATGCATTGGTTGGTTTGCACATCAAAGGCGTGCATGAAGACAAGCCGTGTACTATCTCCAAGAATTAGGCCCCAAGATGTCAAACTGAAACAAAATTAATAGAGACCTGTCCTCCACAATGTGGTATGTGCTTTGAACCAGTAATTGATATGCTATGCCCCAACGGCTAGAATTTCAGGAACCAAGGGTTGGCTCCTCTCAAATCACGCCCAGTAACTCCAGTGAAATTTGTTCTGCACCAGACCTGGGGCCTCTCCCCAGAGTCTGGGGAAATATTTCTACTAGAAAACCCTTTGCTGAAGGTTCCACAGGACCTGCATCTATGAATGTTATCTATCACTTCCTGTTTCTTATGCTTAAGGAAGGAGTTACCTTATTTTTGTTTCTTTTTCAGAGTACAGTTGTCTGTTCTTTAAATGGTCTGATCATTATGAAGGAGCTGGGTTGCTGGTAGAACCGGGTATAGGTAGGGGGGGAATGTGGCTGGAACTTGAGGTGGCTGCTTCTCTTTGCGTGCTGATGCCTGGTGATACAGTGAACAGGTGGCAATCTCAGCCTGACAAAGGCAAGACAGCCAAGGGTTCAGATCCCTCAGGGCTAAGGCCTGGGCCAGGTTATTTGTTTTTTATTATTGAGGAGTAAGAGTTCTTAATAGATACACATTTTAAAAATATTTTCTCCTATTCTGTGGATTATCTTTTTTTAAAAAAGATTTTATTTATTTATTTTTAAAGAGCAGGGAAGGGAGGGAGGGAGAGAGGGAGAGAAACATCAATGTGTGGTTGCTTCTCAGGCGCCCCCTACTGGGGACCTGGCCTGCAAAGCAGACATGTGCCCTGACTGGGAACTGAACCAGCAACACTTTGGTTTGCAGGCTGGTGCTCAATCCATGGAACTATAACCAGCCCCGGGCTCTGTGGATTATCTTTACCCTTTCTTGATGGTGTCCTTTGAGACACAAACCTTTAAAACTTTGAGGTCCAACTCATTTCTTTTTCTTTTTTTACTTGTGCTTTTGGTGTCACATCTAAGAACTCATTGCCTAATTTGGGTTCATTAGGGTTCATTGGGTTCACAAAGGTTTATTTCTACATTTTCTCCAAAGAGTTTTACAGTTTGAGGGCTGACATTTAGCTCTGTTCCACTTTGAGTTAATTTTTGCATACCAAGTTTCCTTCTATTCCTAGTTTGTTAGATTTTGTTAAATGCTTTTTCTGTGTTGAGATGACCTTGGGTTTTTTTTTTTTTTACCTTTTTCTATTAAATATGGTGTATCCCATGGATTCCTTTTGTCTGTTGAGCCAACATCGAACTCCTGGGATAAGTCACTTACTTGGGCATGTTGCTGGTTCTGATGTGTCGGTTAATATTTTGTTGAGGAATTTTGCATCTACATTTATGAGAGATATTGGTCTGTAGTTTTATTTTCTTGTGATGTATTTGTGTAGTTTTGGTATCAGGGTCAGTCCAGTTGATGGTTTGTCAATTTTGCTGATCTTTTCAATGACCAGCTTTTGGTTTTACTGACTTCTCCTCCTCCCCCAGCATCCCCCTAGTTCATCTATTTCCACTCTAGTCTTTATTATTTCCTCTTTTCTGCTTGATTTAGGTTTACTTTGCTTTTTCTGATTTCTTAAGTCAAAAAATGAGATTCTTTACTGAGACGTTCTTTTTTTCGAATATAGACATTTATAGCTGTACATTTCTCTCTAAGCACTGCTTTAGCTACATCTCATAGGTTTTGATATGTTGTGTTTTCCTTTTCATTCATCTCAAAGTATTTTCTGATTTCCCTTATGAGTCTACTTTGACCCATTGATTATTCAGGAGTGAGTGTGTTGTGAGTTCTTCCAACTTTCTTCTATTATTGATTGTGGTTAGAGAAGGTACTTAAATTTATTGAGATTTGTTTTATGACCTAACATGGTCTATCCTGGAGAGTGTTCCATGTACACCCGAGCGGAATGTGTATCCTGCTATTGTTGGGTGAAATATTCTATGGATACCCGTTAGGTCCAGTTTCTTCATAGTGTTGTTCAACTCTTCTATTTCCTTGTTGACCTATTGCCTAGTTGTGTCTGTTATTTAAAGGGTATTGAAGTCTTTCATGATGAATGTTAAATTGTGTGTATCTTATTTCTCTTTTCAATTCTGTCAGTGTTTGCTTTGGATATTTTGGAGCTCTGTTGCTTAGGTGCCTATATGCTTACTTGTTCTGTCTTCTTGAAATATCGACCCTTTCATCATTAGAAAATGTCCTTTATCTCTACAAATAATTTTTGCCTGAAAGTTTATTTTGTCTGCTATCAGAATAGCCTTTCCAACTCCTTTTTGGGTACTGCTTGCATGGTATATATTTTTTCCCTCATGAGGATGTTTCTTTCCCCAGCTAGCACCTGATGGACACCCCTCCTTGGTCCTAGATATGCCCTATTTTCTGGACTGTGGTAAACACCGCCTTCTCTCTGCATCCCTCCAGCTCTAGGGATGATGGCAAATTCCTGCTGTTACTAATCTCTGGGTGACCTTACCAGCCCTTGTTTGACTTCTTTGCTCTTCTATCACCCATATAACTGGCTCCCTTTGTTAAATTCCTTTTGTTTAAAATACCTAGAGGGATCTCATTTGCTTCAACCCTGACTGATACATGGTGATTCCTGTCCCCCAGGAGTTTAAGGTATATAAGAAGTCAAGGTTAGATTACACCTCTGTTGTCTACAGATATGATGAAGACCAAGCATGATGTGAGGCTATACCCAAAACAAGGGAAGAAAATCCAAGATGGAATAGGAATGGAAGAGAGATGGACAAGTAGATAGAATAGCTTTTCTTCTCCCCAGAATTATGAAGAACACTCAGTTGGGGGGTAGTGCAGTGACCTTAGCTCTGTACCAGCTCCTATATGATCTTGGATAAATTGGTTCTCTTCTCTGGCCCTCAGTTTTCTCAAGGGTACGTGAAGAGATTGGACCACCTAGGAGATACCTAAGCTTTGGCATCTGAGACTGAAATGCAGAAGTTTCCCATAGCATTCTGCCCATTGCTTAACCACTATCTGTTATTCCAAATCTCCCAACAGAGACATTGGAAGCCCTCCCTGAACTTTCCTTCCAGCCCAAAGGTCTTGGCTACTCTCATCATTGGCATGAGGAATCCACTGGCTTCTAGGAATATCAGCGATCTCTTGAACTAGGTGGGAAGGACCCTCAGGGGTTATATTGGGACAGGTGTTGGTAAGGAAAGACAGAGAACTTTAGTGTGGAACTATTCCAGAAGCTTCCTCCTGGAGCCCTATTCTATGTGCCAGATGCTTCTAAGAAAAAATGACTTTAGAGGCAGAAGGACCTTTGTTCTGGTCTTGCCTCTGTTGTAACTCACTATGTGACCCTGGGCAAGTCACTTCTTCTCTCTGGTTCTTAGATGCCCATCTAAAAAGTAGTGGAATTAGACCATATAAGCTCCAGGCTTCCTTCTCTGGATAATTCTTATTGTCCTCAAGGATTTTCTTGGTTCTCCAGCTGATACAGGCTTCTGCAGAAGGTCCCAGATCAACAGTGTCTACAGTATCCAGGGCGGGCCTCGAGAGCTTTGTGGTAGATGCAACATGTTATCAGGGAGATAAAGGGCTGCTCCTGATTCTAATCTCAGCAGCCTCAGCTTGATGCTAAGTGGTGGTGCCCAACCCAGACCCTTTTCCTCTTCCCACTGTCCTTCCCAGCCCCTCCAGCTCTGGTTGCATGGATGTTGCCCACTGTGGCCTGGGAGCTTATAGTTTTAGTTTCTTGGCTGGTTTCTGAGCTAGACAATGGGGATTCCCTAGTGTTTCTCAACACTGATGGTGAGCTCTCCCTCTGTGTGTTGGCATGCTGTTAGTGACTGTGAATGCACTCTCTGTGAGAGGGACAATGGAAGGGGAATCCAGTACAACTTTTCAAATCCCATCCCACCCTTTGGGGCCCAGGCAGGCCTACCTTCACTGTCCTCCCTCTTCTGGACTGCCACAGCCCTGGACTTCAGGGATCCCCAAATTGACATGTATAGCCATGGCATGGGAGCTACTTTTCTATTCTAGAACAGACTTTGTGCTTCTTTATAAAACAAGAATGTGCTGTGTACTATTATGGTAGTCTTTTAATTGCCTCAAATTGTGCTGTGATTTAAAAAAACAGATTTTTAAAAATGTAGTTTGGCACAGTTCAGTCATGGGTGATAGCCTCTGTCACAGGAGATTCTGTCTCACCCCTCTCGTTAAGGGCATGTGTTGCATGCCTGGCAAGGGACTAGAAGCCGGCTCCTTGAGACTGCTGTCTCTTGCCCCCTGGAGAGTCTTGAAAGTCAAAGAAGGGACTCGAGTGAAGCCACTTATCAGTGCTCAAAGGCTTAGGAGAATGGGCACCATTGTGTCCAAGCTGTGGCGAGGATGTGGTTTGTTTTATAAGTAAAGGCAGCTCTCTGATTTCACATCCTCCATTTGGAGTGCCACGGGGACTCCCAAGTGTCTGAACAAAGGACATGCCTGTGGGAGAGGCAAATGCATTGTTCTTGCTCATTCCTGGAGCGTCTTTGGACCACCCTGCCCTTGTTCTGTCAAAGACTGATTGCCTTATGGACAGGCAGGCTATTGAACACTGAACACCTACTAAGTTGGTGCTTAATAAACTTTTGATTGGTTGATGAAGTGACTTGAGCTTTTTCCTAACATGCCACAACTCCCTCCACCTTGTCTGTGGGAATCCATTTCTTCCTTTTCAATTCACTTTGTTGGTCCCTGGCCAGGATGCTCAGCTGGTTAAAGTGTCATCCTGTACACCAAAGGGTCGCAGGTTCGATCCCCAGTCTGGGCATGTACAAGAGGCAACTGATTGTGTTTCTCTCTCACATCTATGGTTCTGTCTCTCCAAAATGAATTAAAAAAACCCAAAACAACCCATATCCTCGGTGAGGATTAAGATTAAAAAAAATTAAATCCCTTTGTTGGGGGCTGACTGAGGATCTTGGACTTGGCAGCAGCTTGAATAGGACCTGTATCATGGCAGAGCAGAGAATAGCCTGCTCGCAGGGAATGGACCCTGGGATACCTGCTTTGCTTCTGCTGTGACTTCATTCAGCAAATATTTGATGTGCACATATGTGCCATCGAATACAGATACAGAGATGAACACCCATGCTCCCTGGCTTCACCAAACTCACATAGAACGTGGTGGGTGTATCAGTCAGCTCAGGCTGCCGTAACAAAATACCACAGACTGAGTGGCTTAACAAGGGAACTTTATTTTCTCACAGTTCTGGAGCTTGAAGTCCCAGATTAAGGTCCCGCTGGGTCAGCCTTTTTTCCTGGCTTGCAGAGTGCTGCCTTCTCACTACGTCCTTACATGGTCTTTTCTCGTATACTCAAGGGCTGAGAGAGAGAGAGAAACTCTCTGATGTCCCTTCTAAGCACATTAGTCCTACTGAATCAGGGTCCCACTCTATGACCTTATTTAACTTAATCCCTTCCTTAGAGGTTCCGTCTCTAAATGCAACCACCCTGGGGGTTAGGTCTTCAACATATGAATTTGAGGGGACACATTCATTTCATAACAATGGGGGAGATGGAAGGATAAGGAGTCATTATTCATAAATAATAAAAGTGTGAGAACATGCACTAGAAGGTAGACGCTAAATTCAGGAAGATAAAGAGGAGGATGCAAATGGAGAAGAACCTTCGGGAGCTTAAACTGTGTTGATAATGCTCAGTTTGTGGTGGACAGATTTCTCCCTGTATTATTCTTTGTACTTTTATGTATTAAGTATTTCATAATATTTAAAAAACAGTGGGAGACAATTAGAAAACAATGTCGTGAGAGCTAATGTTGGGGGGCTGGCAAAGTGCAACATACCACGGGAGCACAGAGGAGGGGAGCCAGGGAGGCTATGGAAGGAGTGGCACCTACAGGGAGGAGTGACCCAGGCCAAGAGAGGAGAGCAGTGGCGCGTGGTCAGTAGCAAGTGCCAAGGCAGACACTGAACAGGTTGCCTCCTTTCTCAGAACCGCTCGGTTTGGAAGTTCAGGGGACTGGGGGAGCTACGCCGTTCAACATGGCCTTCTTCCACTAAGCCGTGGTCAACTACTGGCCAAGGAGCAGGTCAGTTCATAAAAGACAATGTCTCCATATTTGTATGGGGTTTCCACATGTCTAAGCACATTCTTATATCTTATCTCATTTAACCCTCAGGGTTGCTCTGTTTGGTGAGTTTCAATTTTCCGATGAAGGAAACTAAACTGAGACTTCAAAGAGGAGAAGTGGCTTGACCTTTGACTCCAAGCGAAGGGGCTTTTCCTACCATTCCAGACTGAGGCTAGGCGCGACCTGAAGGGAGGGCTCGGGCCATGAATGTGCCATCCCTGCCTGGAAAAGATGCCCTCAGACAAAGTCTTGACCCTGAACCCTGCCCTGCTCTCTGAGAGTGTGCGCACTGTCTTTGGGGAAGTTGTGTCCATGAACTAAGGTTTCTGAGAAGGAGCAGGAATGAGAACCTGAAAGAAATCTTTATGTTCGTCCACTCCAACCCTGACAATTGGTGACCTAGGGGGAACCCCCCATAACTTAGCCCACCGTCACACAACCTCCTGTTATTGTAAGACAGAACAGGGTATGTCTTGGACAGAAGGAAGCAGACCCAGAGTCCCCTGGAAAGAGCCAGACCTGCAGAAACTCAGTCCCACCTTTCCTGCCCATGGAGCCCTGGTCAGAGCACCAATTTCTTGGCTCTACCCAGAGTGGCCAAAGGCTGCCAGTCCCTCTGGCCTTGTTGTTCAATGGCAAAATTCGAGATCACACCGTTTAACCCCTGTCCCTACCTCTAACCCCTGTTTCATTTATTTGGGTACAACCTATCCCAGGTGATGCCAAGGAGAGTGGATGCCTGCCAGTGATGGGCAAACCAACAGGCAGGTCTGGCATGGATTTAGGGCCCCAGCCGGCCAAGGACACTCCAAACTTGAGAAAGGTGCTGCTTTGAACTTACCTAGAACTTTGTACACAGAAAAATCTAAAAAAAAAGAAGCTCTTTTAATTTCAGCACCTGTGTCCATTTCATGCTATCTGGTGAGAATTAGGAATTATACTTGGTGAGAGACTATAATCTTTTTAGGGTTTACAGTCTTGTAAAGTTTTAATCTTCATCAGGAAAAGACACAACAGGTGTGAGGTGAGGGGGTTGTCAGGCTGCAGTGGGAAGGAGGTGGCTCTCCAGGAGGAAGAAAAGGGAGGGAGATCTGGACCCAGGCAAACGGAGACCTAAGGTCACACTGACACCTGTTGCCACGGCCTGGTGGCAGTTTCCTGTCACTTGTCAGGATGCGTGTGCACAGAGAACACAATGGGCTTGCCTTGACAAGAAGATGCTTCCTGTTTTGCTCCGTGGGTTCATTGTTGGGCATCAAGAGGAAGGGTTTATAGGTCTGTGTTTTTCACATTGCCAAGCTCCGGGAGGGAAGGGGTGGGGGCGGGTGAGGATGGGGGTCTGAAGGCAGGTGAAAGGGAAAGCAGGGGAGCATTAATTATTCTTCTAAAATTGCTCAGCAAAACCTCGTGCCATTCTAGTTTCTGAAACTGGGGGAGAGGGTGGGGGCCAGCCATACTGTCCTGCTGTCCCCAGTAGCTCCAAGCCAAAGCCCCTCTGTGTGGCTGGGGGTCGCCCAGAGTCCCCTTAGCTCTTTTTTTCCCTCGGTGAGACCTGGTGCTGACTTCAGCAGTGGCCTTTATCTTAGCTTGGCAAGGGGGCAAAGGGGCAAGGGCTATGGAAAACTTGGACTGAAATAGCCTCTGTAGTGAAAGCAGGGGCAGGAAATGATGATGTTGGCCTCGTGGCCAGCGATGTATGAGAAATCGAAAGTCCACTCCCACCCCTAGACGGAGCCTGTTACTGGGCCAATCCTGAATATTTCCCAAGGAGGTTTGTGCATTTTAGTCATTAGAAAGACCAGGTGTCTTTACGCGTGCCTAGCTTCAGACTATCGGTTACGGTGGAAAAGAGTATGGGGTTTCAGTCTCAGCTCAGCTAGCCAAGTTTCCAGAAGCCCCTTTTCTCTTGTTTCCTCCTCTGGGGATTGAACCAGATGACCTTGGATGTCCCCTCTGGTCTCACACTTTGGGATTCCATGGACCCTCTCCTGGGGCAGGGGATGCTGTAGAGAAGTGCACATTTAGGAAATCCCGGTAGAGCTCTGGTCAGAAAGAAGAGCTCGGAGGAGTCCTGAAACCATCCTGTTCCTTCCCACACGGCGGTTTAAGGAGCCCATGCTGCTTCCTCCTCTGTGGCCTCTTCATGGGGTTCATGGCCCTTCGTGCCCAGCCCGTTCACTAGCTCTGGCCTCAGCCTCTGACTTCCCACCTCTCCTCACTCTGTACTCCTACTGTTCTGGACCAGCGCTGCCTTCCACCTGAAGCACTGAGCTCTTTAACTCTTCTGGGCTTTTCCACACGCTCTTCTCGCAGACTGAGATGCCTCTGGCTGCTGGATCTCCCCCTATTGGATCCCAACTCATCATTTCAGACCCAGCTGAAAGAGCCCCCACCTCCTGAAGAATTCTTGACACCTACGCCCACAGCACGCCCTCCATGTTGCTAGGATAGCACCTCTCAGTCTAATTTGTATCAGAGGCATGTATCCATCTTTCTCCCGCCATCAGGTTACAATTAAGTAGCATTTTATTTATTTCTTAGATGCTTAACATAGCACCAGGCATATTCTTGGTGCTCAATCAGTGAGTGTTAAATTCAGCTGGAGCATTTTTCTGTTGATTTGACCACAAACAGCTTCTACCTAGAGCTCATGAAATAGTGGTCACTCGTTGGTGCAGCTAGGGAGGACTTGAGCAGAGGAAGGAAGCTTTATGGGCCTATCTCTAGCTATCTGCATGGCCATCTGCCTGTGTTCCCCCGAAGCTAGTGTCAGCTGTGGCTTCTGAGTAGAGTTCACAGGTCCCTGTTCCGGGGAAGCTCCCAGGCTGATAAAGCAGGTTACTAGTTTCAAGGATCTTACCTGTTGTTTGAAGAAGAACAGGAGCTAAGACTTATTTAGCACCTGCTGTACGCTAGACCCTGAATCAACTCAGTTAAGTTAATCTCACAACCATCCTGCGAGGTAAACACTGTGATGCCCATTCGACAGATGAGGAAATAGAGACTCAAAGAAGTTAAGTCTCTATTAACCCAAAGGATGATAACAGCCCTTAGCAGAGAACAAGGAGTGGAACTCCCCTGTCTATCCTCTTTCCTCTCTACAACACAAGTTGGGAACCGGGCACTCAACTTCACAACCAGTGAAAGCCCCGAAGTCAAAAGCCTCTGCTGCTGCTAGTCAGCAAAAACGGAAATTCCAATGCAGCCCTGCTGTTCATTTAGCACTGACTTCTGAATCAAAGTCTTCAGGAGTGCTTCTGATTGGTGGAGAGCAGGTCACATGACCACATCCTAGCTGCAAGGGAGGCTGGGAGCCTTCGTTCTTGATTTCTACTTGGGGAGGCAGGACCGTAACAAGAGAGTTTCCTCCAGAAAGAGCTATGCACACAACGATGGGCAGTGTGAATGTGACAGATCTCCACCTCACCGATTCACCCTAAATGCCACACCAAAGGAAGTTGGTTGAGGGGCCTGAGCACATTCCTCTTTCAAATCCTGCTCCTTTCTTAAAATGCAGTTTGAAAAAAATATTTTTTATTACATAATTTTTGAGATCATTTACATACTATAAAATCCTCATATTTTAGTGTATGTTTCTAGGGGGGTTTGCAAATGCATACAGTTGTGTAACCACTGCCGCAAGCAAGATACAGTATGTAACAGTTTTATTTTACCCCCCTCCAAATTCCCTCCTACTCAGTGTAGTCAGCCCCATCCTCCACCCCCAGCCCTGCAACTGCAGCTCTGGTTTCTGTCTATAACTTCTGGAGCGAAGCCTTTTTAAGCAAAGAACAAAAATAGGGCTGAGAAGATTCTACAGGTCAATAGAAATACATGCAAGTCAGTGGCTCCTTTTCCTTGGCTCCTATTCCAGGGGTAGAGAAAGACATGGATTATTGCAGATCAAATCAAATGGTCAAAAGTATAATTTCCTTGTGAATGTCAGGCTTGGGGCTTGAGCAGGAAGAAAGATGAGGTAACTGTCACGACTCCACTTCACGGTAGGAACGGCCACTTAGAGTGACAGGCAAACAGTCCCTCTGACAAAGGCAGTGCTGCCCACAGGGCCAGGGAGAGGCAGGTCTGTCTCCAACCTTCCACCTGCACTCCTCCCTGTCAGGTGAAGAACTGGCCCAGGGCGTGTGCGTGTCTCCACTTCCGTGTCGTGTGCCAGGTTTCAGGACCCAGAGACCGGTAAACTCAAGAAGTGGCCGAAGGCGGCTGTTTATGGGGGTGGGGATTTAGACAGAGCTCAGCTGGCCGGCCGGGGAGTAGGAAGAGAAGGGCAGTGAGCTACAGGTCCAGGCTGGGTCTGGAGGCTGGCTGGAAGCTCTCCAAAGGAGTCTGAGAATTCTAAACTTGAACATGGCCTTCTAGGTCATGATAAAATCTATTTTTTCATTATGGAAACATATATTTTCAAAATGGGGTAGAACCCATTTGGCTGAATAGTTTATTAGCTTGGTTTGGATGTGGCTGTCTAGGTATGTGGCATGTAGGTCTCTGCTGGTGCTCTGGCCTGGGCCCTGCAATGTTCCAGTAGGCCTGAATGAGATCTACTGAGCTTCCTTGGAGTGAGGCACCAAAGGCCCCCGAAGGCTGGGCTCCCGGGGGGCAGCCCTGCGCCCCTCTCTCGAGGAGCTGAGAGAGGAAGAGAAGAAAACATTTACTGGAAGATGCCCATGTGCCTGAATCTGACCTGCGCCCTTGCTCTCCCATCGTCTCCTTCAGGTCTCTCAGCTGCCCTGCCAAGTGGGCACATCACTGCCAATTTATGGATGTGGATGTAGCAGCTTAGTGGCGTGTAAGGGCCTTAAGTGTTTAAGCTGGGATTCCTACGCAGACCCGTGTAGCTCCAAATACAGCATCTCCCATGCTGCTAGTAGAGAGTTGCAACTCGCGTCTGCTCTGCCCCCAGCAGGAGCCACAGGGGCAAAGAGTCAGTCAGTCACTCAGGTGGCTCGGAATGAGGCCTGTGCCACTGCTTTCGAGTGGGTGGACCCTTAAGTTTCCAGAACCTCCTCTCTGGTTGACCCTACCTTTGTTTAAAACAGACAAGGGCAAGGTAGAGGGGTCTAGGGCAGTAAGAGTGCAAACATGCAGGTAAAGAAGGTACATGGGAGTCCGCGCTGGGGACAAGAGGAAGATGGAGAAGGGGAGGGTTCTGTGCAAAGAGCTTTGGTTTTTGAGTAAGTTCTGGTTTCAAACCCAAGTCCCACCACTAACTGATTTTGACTGAGTCGCTCAAATTTCCAGACCTCAGTTTCGGTATCTGTGAAAATGCGAGAGATAATAGACTTGTTTCTGAGAGTCCCTGGCGGGGATGAAATGATGTGGAACCCATGAGGCATCTGGCCCTGAGCAGGTTCTCGATTGCGCTCACGTCTCTCCCCACTTTTCCTCTTGTTCAATTAATCGTGGGGAGCCCATTTGGGCATTTTTGTAGATGTCTACAGCTGAGAAATCTAAAAATAAACTCGAATTATGGTGGGTTTAGCGCAGCGGTCCCTGGTAGGCACTTCTGTGTAAATAGCAGAAGTGAAAAAATAAAAAAAGGAGTTAAAGAACCCAGATCATGTGGGCGTCCCACAGTGGAGTGGCGGGGGCGGAGGGGGGAGGTTTGGTGTTTTTGTTTTTGTTCTGTGATGATGTGGGGACTCTCCAGGGACATGTGTCACAGAGCTGGAAGCAGAAGAAAGGTGAAGGCATGGCAGGTGGGAAATTTGATTCTGTCCCTGACGTAATAAGGCAGGATTAGGGAAAGGGGTGTGTGTGTCGGTGAACAGGTGGAAAAGAGGACGCAGCACTCAAAGGTTTTGCCCTTCCCACCTCCCGGTGCCAAGTCACAGTTGGGCAAGTTCCTTAATTCATTTTCAGTGAGCTTTTGAAGAAAGGTCACCTTTGGGGGTTTGCCTCATTCCTGAAATGTTAGTACGTCAGAGACTTGGTGGAAAGGTCGTCCTCGTGTGTTTGTAGTTTACAGACACTCATGAAAAGGGAAAACAAGAGGCTGACTCACTTGACCATGAGCCCATACTGATGGGAGTCGCAGGTTATTCTTGTTATTTTTATTTTTAATACTTTCCCTTCCTTAAATCTAATTTTTCACCGTTTCTACAATCCACGTTTCATAGGCTCTGTGAGATGACAGGAACTCCCCCAAGGTCCTCAGTGGGAGAGCCAGGACTTGAACTGGCTGCCTCCATCTTTCTATCACACTCACATTAGCCACTCTGAGGGAATGGTGTGTAGGTTGAGCTTGGGACCCAAGGCCTGGGGAAGCCAAGTCATAGCAACTTTTGCCCTGTAAGCTGAACCTCTGCAACTCTTTTTTCTTTAAAAAAAAAAAAAGATTCATTTATTTATTTATTTTAGAGAGAGGGGAAGGGGGAGCGAAAGAGAGGAAGAGAAACATCAATGTGTGGTTGCCTCTTGCGCACCCCCTATAGGGGACCTGGCCCGCAACCCAGGCGTGTGACCTGAGTGGGAACTGAACTGGCGACCCTTTGGTTTGCAGGCCCACGCTCAGTCCACTGAGCCACACCAGCCAGGGCTGCAACTCTTTTTCAAATGAACATGATGACATTATGTACCATGGTTGTTACCTTTTAAAAGGAGTGAATAATCCAAATAAAAACAGTGTATCATTCCACATATTTGTATTGATCTATAAGTCTCTGCAGGTGACTTTATAAAGAATGAAACCAAGTTGTCTACTGTTCCCCCTGCCAAGAGCCAGAGGGAAGGGATTTAAGCTGCTCTAAGGGGCTTTGGGAGAGATCCAAGGAGAGCTTCCTGACTGTAGGGGTCGACAAATGTAGCAGTGGGAAGTGACACCTTCCCAGTCCCCTGAGCCTCCAGCACCTTGTGGTGTTTGCCAAGTACCTCACCTCTTACTGGCTGCCAGTGCCTGTACTCCTCCTTCTGGGGCCAGCTCAAACACCTCCCCTCAGCCTTCCCATCATCGTCATGGAGAATCATGGCCTTTTCTTTTCTGCTCCACAGAGTGATCCGGGGACCTCCAGTGAGCACCCATGTTGCTTTTCCCGAGTTAAAGCCAAGCCCTTGAACTCCTCCGTTCCGAGATCTCAGAAGGCTGGGACGTAGTCCGTGCATCTCTATCACCCATACCTAAGGCAGCACCTGCTCATAGTCAGTACTCACAGAGGTGCTGAACTTCACAGCAATGAGGTGGTGGTGGTTTTAAAAACCTTGTTAAATTTGAAAAGCTCACTCTTCAATGTCAGCATGCATAAAAATAGGTACTTTCACACTCTGTTGGTAGGAATGTAAACAGGTTCAACTTTTCTGGAGAGTAATTTGAATTACTTAGAATTTTGTATGCCTTTTGCCTAAATTATTTTCTTTTATTTTCCATCCCCTCCCTACCTCTCTTCTTTCATTTCTCCCTAAGAGGTTAATAAATGGCTTGGCATAAAGATATTGCTATTGTTATATTCATAGCAATGTTTTCTTAAACAATAGCACAATTGGGACTAATATTAATATGGATTCTGTTAAATTGTGGTTGATATATATGATAGAATATCATGTAGCCATTACAATCGATGATATATCAATTCTTGTTAACCAAAAAAAGCAAAGCGACAAAGCCAATTACAAACTAGAAAGCATGACCCCAACTTCGAAGAAACATAAGGGTATATCCATGGGAAATCACCCGGAAGGCTTTCCACCTAAATGTTTAAGCTTTTATTGGGGTGGTGGGATTTTATATGATTTTAACTTTCTTTTCTTGTCTTTTTTCTTCTCTGCATGTTCTGCAGCGAACATGTATTCCACTTAGAACATGGAAAAACATTTTAGTTGATTCTTGAACTAAACAACTTGGTCCTCAAGTTTTGAAAACTGTAGAAACCAAATCAAAATGTAGGAAGTCAGAGTCGAAAGGCCTGTTGGAAAACCTTTGGGCCAGAGTTTCTCAGACTTGCCTGCATATTAGAGTTACCCGAGGGGCCTTCAAATCCCTGCAGCTCAGCCCGCCCCTGATACCAATAAATCGAAACGGCCAGCAATGGATCGGGGCCCCATGGTGTGTTCCGTCTCCCCAGGTGTGTCCAGCACAGCAGCGCCAGCCACGTGTAGCTGTTTAAGTTTAATTAAAATTAAGTAAAAGGAGCTCTGACCAGGTGGTTCAGTTGGTTGGCGCTTCTTCCCACACACCAAAAGATTGCAGGTTTGACTCCCGGTCAGGGCACATGCCTAGGTTGTGGGTTCGATCCCTGGTCGGGGCATAAACAGGAGGCAAATGATCAATCAATGTTTCTCTCTCTTTCTCTCTCCTTTCCTTTCTCTCTCAAATCAATAACCATATCCTCAGGTGACGATGAAAAAAATTAAGTAAAAGTAAATGAAATAAAAAACTCAGTTCCTTAGCCATACTAGCCACATTTTAAGTGCTCTATTATCCTGTATGGTTAGTGGCCACCATACTGGGCAGTGGACAGTGTAGCTCTAGACCTACCCCTCAGTTTTCAGGAGAGGAAACCAGACAGGCGCCTGGCCGGTGTGCACCCTCCCTGTAGCAGGCCTGATGGTCGTGGAAGCAGAGGGTCCCTGTGCTTGCCTCTCCCGGCCTACAGAACAGACCTGCCCAGGCCAATGATAACTGTGTGCCTAGAAAGCTCCTCCTGCTTTCTTGTGTCTACCCTGTTCTCCTCGAACATGGGATAGCTGTGTGCCACATAATTATCCTCAAGGGCTAGACAGGCCCAGGCCTTCCCAACCTGGTTCAGCCCAGCCAGGACAGCAGGCAAGCTGTTTACATGGAATCCAGATGCTCGGCGGACAGCAGAGCAGGGCTGAGTGTTTTCCACGGCTGCTGAGAGAGGTGAGTGAGCTGAGGCAGAATAACAAAAAGCCACTTCAAAAACACACCAGAAAGAGTCAGAAAGCAGAGACAATCAGAGGTTTGAGACCCCCCCTCCCCGCAGAAAAACCTGACAAGAGAGCAAAAACAAGTCACGGGAGCCTCTAGTCTTGCCGGTTTCGAGATGTCGCGGTTGCTGACTTAAGAACGGGCCTGTCCCAGTAGTTCTGAGAGGAGGTGGGAGCTGAGGTTGTGGGGGCTCAGAAACCTCACCTGAGTTCTGAGAACTGTGTGACTGGGGTGGTGGGACAGTCCCTGAACACACTGTGTCTCTGGGAAGACAGCGGTGTGTGGCAGGGGCAGGGTCAGCCTGCCTGGATGAGTGTGGGAAGCAGAATCCTACCCGGCCACGGGCTCCTGGAACCTGCTGCCTCAGCAGGTGAGGCCCCCATGGACATAGTCCACCAGGGAATTCAAAGGCTGGTCACGTCCAGGAGGCTCCTCCTCAGGACCTGACCGTGAAGATGCCAAGCCAGAAAGGGAAGCCTGGGGCTCCCTCACCCCACCCCATTTTCCAAACTCTGCTGCAGGGCTGTGAAACATGGAGAAGGGAGCCCTGCAGTTGGAGGACTTGAGCTCAAGTCCCAAGCATTGCCCCTGACTTCCTCGGTGATTTTGGGCTGGTCAGCTTACCCCTCTGGACCTTAGTTTCCGGGCCTGTAAATTGTAGACCAGTGATTTTCAACTGGTGTGCCGCAGTAAAGGGGGATAAGTGGTGATGGAGAAAGACGAGACTTGGGTGGTGAACACACAGTGCAATGTACAGATGATGTGTCACAGAATTAAAAAAAAAAAGAACCTTTAAAACACACAATACCTGACAATACTTGAAAATTGCTGCTCTAGACCAATGGTTCTCACCTGGACCGCATATTGTAATAACCTAGTGAGCTGCACAAACAAACAAAATTCTAATTGTTCTGGGATACAGCCTGGGCATCAGGAGTTTTAAAAGCTCCTTAGATGACTCCAGCGTGTGGCCAAGATTGAGAACCAGCAGTGTGTCCAGCGCTTCTCATGCACAGGCATCGCCTGGTTAAAACGCTGAGTCTGAAGCGAGGTCTCAGGTGAGGCCCCGGGACCACACTGGAGTAAATCTGTCTTCCACGTTCACTTTGCTCTGACCAGCAAGCTCAATCCCAAGCTCCAGCAACTCAATCCGATTTTGGTTTTTGTTTTGGTAGCTGGAGGTAGTTGCATATTTCTGCCAATAGACACTATTGTTTCTAAGTTCTCTTTCTTCCCTCTCGCAGGAATCATTTACATTCTCACTCATTATTTCCATTTTGACTGGATGCTATGGGTGTGAATGACACAGGGATCTTCTCTTCAAGGGTAGAAAATGAAAGATAAAGCCAGACTGTGATGTGAGTTCAAAATGAAGCAGTGGCCATTTTTATTAAGAGAGTTGAGAGAGACTCCATGTAGCTCATGATAATGTTTTGTTAACAAAATATTGAACTCCATCTCTGCTGGGCACTATTTAAGTGCTTTACACAAGTAATTTAATCCTCACAACAACCCACGCCACATACTGATAACATCTCTCAGTTTACACACAAGGAAGGTGAGGCTTAATGAGAGCGATTTCCTAAGCCAGGAGCAGTGCTGAGATTTGAACTCAGGTCCCTGGGTTGACTACTAGTTCACATAGGGGCATGGGCAGTTGAGCTGCATGCTTGATCAGACTTAACCAGACCCAACCAGATCCAACCAGACTCAGTCTCTTGGCACTAAGTTGTTGTTGGCAGGGGGAAAGGGGTGGGGTGGAGTTTGCACGATTTGGTCTACTTAAGCAATCTTTCTGCTAGCCTTCCACGCCTCTCCCACCAGAAAGGGGCAGGTGCAAACAGTTTTCCCCCAGCTCCTGGGCTGGCACCTGGGTTCATACTTTCTCCACTTGGCTTCCTCTCTCAGCCTAAACCTCTGCTGCTCGCATCTTTTTCTTTTCTCTAGGGGAGCAGGCAGGATATCCAGCTTTGTGATGGTAACCCCAGCCTCCCCAAACAGTGCTACCTAGGTGGTCACGTGAGACTACCACTACTGCTGCAAACTCTAAACTTCTCTGATTCCACTGGGTTCTTAGCTCAAATGGTGGTTAACAGCCCAACCCAATAGTTTTTCCAACTTGACTCCACCCTTCTTGTCTCACCTCCAGATATCAGGGCTATGGGGTTGGGGTGGGCTGGGGGGTGAGAAAGAAGAAATGGAGACTTCTTTGCTGCCCCACTAGATCATGAGTTCCTGGAGACAGAAACCTTCTTTTCATTTTTTTATCCCCAGTATGGAATATGGTGTTGGGTAGAGAGATACTCAGCATAATAGTGTTGATCAGATTAATGAATGAAGGTGGATTGGGTACATTTCCTCACTGCATAGGATGAAGAGCAGCACCGGTAGCTTGTCCTGCTAGGCCTCACCTGGCACAGGCCTCAGCTTGGGAGGGCCCCAGAACACTGTAGGTACCATTGCTGGGGAATCTTGCTTTTACCACATCTTCTCGGGTTCTGCAGCAGCTTAGGAAGGTGAGGTTTTCTGACAGAGCCTGACCCCTTGCTGTGCTGGGGGAGTTGTACCAATAGAATGCCGACTTTTAGAGCAACCAGGGGAGGCCCGGGACTACTTAGGCAGCCCCGAGATTGTAGAATGGGAGACCCATGGGAAGAGGAGACCCCTCTCTCCTTTACCCTCCGGAGAAAGGATCATCTTATTGTAGTGTATGTTCTTAAAATTGTGTGTGGATATCTAACCTTGGGGTCTGGAATGAGAAAAGTGAGGCATGCAATGTACATGGAAGGAATTCCTCTGCAGATGGATTTTGTCCTGTAATTAGAAAAGAAAAAAGAAAAAACAAATGCAAAGAAAAGAAATCAAATAGGTACTGAGGAACTAAAGGTGCTCAAGAATCCAAAGCGACTTTGCATTGGCTGTTTGGACCCAGCCAAGGAAATGGTCCCACTTATTCAACCTGTGTACTTAACTAAGAGAATGTTGTCAAACCAACTCCTTAAGATTCCCTCTTGTCTCTCGAGTCTTATGAGAAATAAACCGATGCGAGGCATGTCCCCATGGCTGAGGGGCCTGTTGCATAGGGAGAGGGTCCAGCAGGAGGGGCAGAAATACGGAGAGGTCCCCACGAGTTCTGACTCTGGATTCAGAGGGGGACTGCTGTTGGAGTCACATCACTGCTATGAACCCAGCCCCCTGCCTCTGGCTCTCCCAGGGGCCTGTGTGGTTAATCCATGCACACCATCGCTTCTGAGCCATCCAGCTCAGGGGGGTGTAAACCGGCAATTGGTGCTACTTCGATCCCCTCCTTCAACAAATAGCTGCTTTTCTTTATTTTAATTGCTAGGGTTAGAGTTCATGATTGTGTGGAATCAGGGTGGGCCTGGAAGAATGGGTTCATTATTTTTTCCACGTAACAATCATTGCTCCCTGAGAGTCCATCTGCTGCCATTTCCTTTACCTACACGTTGTTGACCGTGAAACCTATTTCTTTGCTTTGACCTCCCTCCTTAACACTAATCTCACATTTCTGACAACAGCAACTAAGAGAGAGAAAGAGAATGGAAATGGCATGTAAATGATTGAAGGCAGCCTACGGAAGTCATTCAGCAATACATATTCAGAGACTCCATTTCCAGGGGCAGGAGCTGAGGCCACAGGAGGGGCGGTGATTTGCCTAAAGACTCATAGACAACGAGTGGCAGCACTGGGAGCAGGGCTGCCCCCTTAAAGCTCTGGATAGAGCCTTAAAGTCATGGATTCTGACTTTTTCGCGTCTTCATGGGTTGCTATCACCAGGCACAGCCTGCCTTCTCAGAAGCCTTTGCCCCTTACGGGCGGGGACCTCCCCTGTATCCCTGCACTTCCCAGACCACTGGCGGGCACCTATTGGGGCACAGATGGGTGTGGGAGTTGAATCAGGTGGTTAAATCTGACTTTCAAGACTCTCAGCCATAATCAGCGTTGAGACAGGCTGCTGGCCCCACCCAAGCCTCTTCACTCAACTATGTCCAAAAAGGCGTTGCTCAAATCTCACTTATTTAAGAAAACTGTTCAGAACCACACAGTGTCTGAATTTTGGAGCAATTCCTTCCTGTTTTACTGTTATTTAGCACCTTCTTTATAAGAATTTACATGGGGCAGGGACAGTGTGGCGTATTGGTTTGGAGTCTATGGGTATAAATTAAGCCCCAGGCCCACCGTTTTCTAGACGTGCGGCTCTCAGGGGACTCCTCTGAGCCTTAAATTTCTTATCTGCAAACAGGCCCCGGATAATTCCTCTCCGGGATAATTCCTCCCCAGTAGGCTTGTTGGGAAGGTTGAGACAAGCCAGGCAAAGTGTTTCGGGTGGTGCCAGGCACTCAGTGCCTTCTATTATTCTCAGGCGTTTTCAAAACAAAGTGTTTTGTTCCTCCACCTTCTCTGAGGATGGTTACCTCACCTGTGCACCGGAGGAAATAATATGCAATCTCGGTGGATTGTTATGACAACCAAACGAGAGAGTACATATAGACATGCTTTGTAAATTCTTCAAGTTTGGGTGTGAAGTGTGACTGTCCCCGAGATTACACAGCTGGCAGGAGGAGGCGCCCTGCTGGAACAACCACACTCGCCACCACACACAGGCACCGACCAACACGTAAACAAGCACGGAGTCACACAGCAGTGCCACCGCCAGCAGGGAACGTCCCGGTAGCCTGACCCCTACTGGCATTCGGGGGAAATTGGGTTTTGGTTATTTCAATAACCGCTCACTGAGCCCTCTTGGCCACCTGAGCAAAGGTGGTGGACAACTGTGAAGGACATGTGGCCTTCATCCTCAGGAAGTTTACAAAGTAGCAGGGGACAAGTGTGAGCGAGTGTTATTGTAAACAAGGCCGAGTGACACCAAAGAAGTAAGGACAGATAGACTTCCAGAAGGGGAGCCTGGGAGCGCGAGGGGATTTCGTGGCAGGACCAGCACGTGAGCCGAGTTCCGAGACGCGGTCGGTGCATCAGTTTGCGGGGGGCTGCCCGTGGCAACAAAGGGCCACAGCTGGGGTGGGGCATGCAGCAGAAATTTATTTCCTCGCAGCGCTGGAGGCCGGGAGGGCTGATTTCTCCTGAGACCCTTCTCCCTGGCGTGCAGATGGCTGCCTTTCTCACCGTGTCTTTACGGGGTCACATCTTTCTCTGTGTTGTCTGGGTCCGAATCTCCTCTTATACGGACACTAGTCATATGCCATCAGGGCCTACCCATGTGACCTAATTTGACTCTAGTTACCTCTTTAAAGGCTCCATCTGAAGCACATTCTGAGGTACCAGGAGTCAGAACTTCAACACATTTATTTCGGGGGGCGGGGGGAAGCACAAGGTGGCCTATAACAAGTAAGATTTTTTTTTTACATTTGTTCATTTCCAGTAGTACTCCGAAAATGCGAAATGTTAAAAAGCACAAAAAGGAAAATAAAACCACTAAGGGATTACCATATCCATCCAATTTTTTCAAAATGAAAATATACCTTATACTATAGCGCCTGTTGTTTTGTGACCTGCCATTTTCACTTGACAGGTATGTCATGGACTTTCCCCCTTGACGTGAACTATTCTTCCTCAGCATCACTTTTACTGGCTGCATAGTAGTTCACCATAAGGATCTATTCAGTTCACAGACGGTGGGGTTTTGACTGGCCAAGGCTGGGACAGAGGAGAAACAGCCTTCTGGGAGGGACTGGTAGCAACTCGATGTGAAGAGTAGTCGGCTGCAAACTAGCACTAGCCAGAGATTTCTCAGAGTCAGGTAAATTACACTTATAAAAAAATCTATAATATTTTTTAAAGAGTATTACTTGTTTTTAAAGATTTTATTTATTTAGAGAGGGGAAGGGAAGGAGAAAGAGGAACATCAATGTGTGTGGTTGCCTCTTGCATGGCCCCCACTGGGGACCTGGCCCCCAACCCAGGCATGTGCCCCAACTGGGAATTGAACTGGTGCCTGCACTCAATCCACTGAGCTACAGCAGCCAGGGCTAAAAATCTATAATTATTTCGCCTGTGTGTGTGGGAGGGAGACTAGATGGGAGAGGGGGCTTCTGAGAAGTCCTGAAGGGTCCCAAGGATAAGCCAGCTGTGGAATTTTTGTGTGATGAATTAGAACCTCTGTTAGACCAACCCTCCAGGGCCACTGGAAGTCAATACTGGACTCCCTGGGATGAGGCTGAACTTGATGAACACTTAATAGTTTTAATGGAGATGCTGCTTTTTTTATGAGTGACTTTTAGTGGTTAGTGATGGTTGCTTTTCCCATCTCCCTCCTCCCTCTTTCCTTCCCCAACGTTCATCCTGGATGAGGAGGAATCTTTGGTAAAACAAAGCTGGGAGACAGGGATATTGTTGGTAATACAGATTTGTCTCATTTCACTTTTTTTAAAAAAAAATTTACTTATTTATTTTTAGACAGAGGAGAAGGGAGGGAGAAAGAGAGTGAGAGAAACATCAATATGTGGTTGCCTCTCGAACGCCTCCTACTGGGGACTTGGCCCGCAGCCCAGGAATGTGCCCTGACTGGGAATCAAACTGGTGACCCTTTAGTTTGCAGGCTGATTCTCAGTCCATTGAGCCACACCAGCCAGGGCCCTCATTTCACTCTTAAGATTTTGAAGGATCCAAAAGGCAAGTTTGAGTTGGACCAGAAAGACTTCTTGGGGAGAGAGGAGACAGGGAGAGCGGGGAGGGAGCCTAAGTCCAGTATGCCTACCAACCCACTGTGGATTTCATATGATCCAGAGCATTATTCAATGGGCAAACACTGCTGAGCCCTACTAGTGTCAACAACCACTACTTAGAAATTGTGTTCATAAAGCCCACAATGACTTAGGTTTCATTTGCTCCACCGTGCAAGTGGGAGAGGAAGAAAGTGCGGATGACATTCTTGTGATTTGGTCACGAAAGCCACAGAGCAGTTAGGAATGCAGAGCTGTGGGCTACAACGTTGTTTCTAAGACAACCATTCTCAAGTGAGAAAACCAGACGCCAGGTGTCTTTGGGGGCTCTTTTTATAGAACAGGCAACCATTTCTAAAGCGTTAGGAATCTTACCAGACCATTTTGTTGAACGAACGCATCCAGCCAGCTGGGAACAGGTTTATATTTTGGTGAAAATCTGCAATCTGCCACCATGTCACATCTGATTCTTTGAACTGGATTTTTGATGGCGAGTGGCACGCCTCCCTCCCCAGCTGCGGGGCAGAGAGGCCTTCTTCTGCAGTTCCTTCTTAGGGACTTGTGTTTAAGGACAATGGCTTGCATTTTGGAGACCATGTTATCAGTTGGCATTACCAGGACAAAAGCAGGCCTGCTGAGCTCTGTTTTACTGGCAGGAACAGGAAAAGAAGGAAGAGGATATTACTGTTTAACTGTGAATTCCCTGATGGTGGAAACTGTAAGGCTTTCTTCCGGCAAGGGATTGCACTGACAGCCCTCGCTAGTGCTGAGGGCATGAAAGGGTTATGTCAGTGCCCGTGACTGTCAGAAGCCCCCTCTGGAGTGAGGACATGGGGAAAGTGAATCTGGGAGGGATGGGACTCACTCCACACCTTTAACACATCCACATCATGAAACGTCCAGGTAAGATCATTTGCTACAAGAAAAGATTGATCACGTTGCAACAATTCCCCACATGATAGCTCTCAATAGACAGTTCTTCTCATGTAGTTTGTTATCTTTTTTTTAATGAATCTTTGTTGAGACTGCACTGTGTGCCAGGCTCTGTAGGAAAACCGCACGGGCGGGTCTCGAAGACGGATGCACATCCCTTCACTCTGTGCTGTGAATGTTTCAGTGTCTTGCACAGCCCACTCCCAGTGCCTAGTGAGAGAGTCATACCACCCAAGAAAGTGGGCACCGCTGCCTACGAACGTGCCCACATTCCACCAGGGAGTCATCCCGGAGGCTGGCAGTCCCTCTCCAGGTGTTTGCAAAATAGTACAAACAAGGCTGTTCCTTGCACCTGAGGAGGAATCCCGGGACAGTGACATGCCAAAGGCTCAATGCGGGCAAGGTGCCCAGGGTGAAGGTGGTCATCGGGACTTCGGGCGTCATCCGATTATGAAAGTGGATTCTATTTAATTCACTTTAAACAAAATAGGAAGGCCAGTTCCACCCCAAGGCGGAAGATGCTGTCCGTGGATGCAGAGTGAGATTTGAGGACCAGGAAGCAAAAGTGCCGCCTTCCCTGAACCTGGTGACTGAGGTGGCACCATTGCACTCCACTAGTTACCCTTCATGAGTCACTCATCTCTTACCCTCTCCGAAGGCAGCTTCTCTTGGGAGAAAGCGGGGTGTCACTAGTGCCTCAAGGTGCTAAAGCTCGGGGCTCTGGGGTGGACGAGGAGAAGGTGTGAAGGGAAGGGATGCCTGTGTGCATGACACAAAAGACAGAGCTTGTCACAGTCCCTACTGCATGTGAACTCCTTGGGAGCAGTGGTTTTTGTGTTTTGTTCATTGAGGTATCCCCGGCGTCTGGAACCAACCTGGCCCTTCATTGGAGCTCAGTAAATCACATAGTTACTGAGTGATTCTCCCATGTTTTGATGAGCTAGTCCTTTTAGTGAGGTGGTTGCTTCATGTGAAGCTCTATAGGGAGAAAGTGGCGTGAGTGTAGGGTGCTTGTCCTTAGGTCTGGCCATACGCTTGCCCTGTCACCACTTGGTATTCATTCATTCATTCAAGGAACGTTTACCCAGCTCTTCTTCTGCAATACACTGTGTGTATCAGTCATTAGAAGCACAAAGATGAAAGTCAATAAATGTTTCTTTAAACCCATCATGAGCCGGGCTCTGCGGATACCATGGTGACTCAGGTTGGGACCACACCTGTTGGTAGGAGACACAAACTGTTAAAACCACAGATGTGGAGCATCTCACTCCATCTGGAAGTGGAGGTGCTAGGAACAGCTTCGTAGAGGAGGGTACCTGTGGGCTGCAGCTCGCTGGCGGGGTAGGTGCTCATCAGGCTGGGGCAGGGCTTGGGGAACTCTCAGGTCGCATGGGTCAAGCCTTAGTGTCTCTCAAAGGCACGCTGGGGCCACCTCCCAGCCATACCTCCTCACTCACCACTTCCCCACCTCCCAAACCTACTGAACACATCCTTCCTTCTCTCTAGTCCTTCACTATTCACTCCCACCTTGGCTCATCCCAGGACCGGGCACTATAGCACAGACATGTGTTATTATCAATCCCAGTAAAATGGAAAAACTGTTCCCAGAGCTTGGTGACATTATTGGTGCTGGTATAGCTAGGGAGTTGCGACTCCCACTTAGCTGCAGCTCCTGGTGGCTCCCTTGGAAACTTGTTGCGGGAGGGGGAGCAGGCTGGGCAGGATTAGGGTATTTCTGGGCTCTCTGTACCGCTGAAATACCAGCCAGACCCCAACAAGGACCAGTGTGTGGTGGCCCATGTGATGGCATGACACAAAGACACCGTCTTCGACAGCCAGAATATGGCAACAGCACCTGCCCTTCATTTGGAGGAATCCATGCCCAAGACGGAGGCCCTTGGATGGGGCGTTTTGGCGGTGCATGGGCCTGGAGGGTATTTCCACGCGCACAATTTGTTTTGATCTAGTCATCCTTTCAGGCCTTGAGCCTAGAAACGTCAGAAGCTGGTCACATGGCTGCTACCAGAAGATCGTGTTAAAATGCAACTAGAAGAATGGTGTTTTGATACTTTAAAAAAACATCAGCTGCTAACCTTTGTAGGATTTTCCCCTTCCCAGGGTAAAGAGAGAGAAGAGGAAGTGAAAACAGGAGGGGAGAATTTTCTTTTGGTACCACTTGCCTTGTAGACAACAACTAAAAAATCCCCTTGGGTTTGAACAGCGCCTTGTACTTTTTGGTAGCTGGGCCCTTCCACGGATTGCCTCATTTGGTTCTCAGAGCTCCCCCACGTGGGAAGCAGGATTCTGAGCTGCCCCAATTTCATTCTCATTTGTAGACCGAAGGCACTCCTGGGGCTGGAGGCAGGGGCTGGGGACTGGATATTCCAGGAGAAGGAAGTAACTCTCCAGAGCCATTCTGGAGAGACGCTGGGGGTTTCGGAGTTTCTTCAGGAAAGCTGATCAGAGGTTCGTCCATCCTGAGGGAGAAAGGTCCCTATGAAAGGCAATCTGAACTGGCTGTCCTCTGGGTGGAGCCCTTCTGTCACGGAACACTGGAGTCGGGTTCCCGGCACTGAGTCACCATCTGATGCTGATCTTTCCCAGCCCAACTATGGGACTCTCCTAGCTGCTGGGAATCCCCTACCCCAAAGTCCAAGGCCTTTGAGAGCTCCTGATTGCAGCAGCATCTGTTACCAAGAGAGGGGCGTCTTCCTTCGAGCCTGTTGCTTTCATGGACCTCATGACAACTCAGTGTTAGGCAATCGGCCAGGGACAGTGGGGAGAGCGGGGTGGCAAGTGTGTGTTACATCCTTGATCTCCGGGAACTGTAGTGTCCAGGCACAGACAGATGGGGACACAAACACCACATGAGGACTGGAGGGTAGAAGAAGGGGTGCTGGGGGAACTGAGGCAGCTCAGGTTGGAACCCTGATGCCCCAAGACAGAGCCCACAGCCCAGTGCCCCCCTTCTGGCATTGAAAATCAGCAATGAGTGATCTGATCCACAAGTGTGAAGGCCCCAGGGGGCCAGTGGGTTTGACACTGGGAGGGCCCAGTGAATTCAGGTTGCCATTCCCGTTGCTCTTTGGATAAGACTCTGTCGTGTGGCTTCACAGAGCTGAGAATAGTGGGCTGGGGCATAGAGGGCGGACTGGAGACTTTCTGGGTGGGGGGAACCTCATGGTGGCCTTCTCCCACCTCCCGTGGGTTTTGGTTTGGTCGGGGTTTGGGAGTTTGGGGCCCAAGGAGAAGCTGGGGATCGGGGTTGCCGGAAGGGCAGGGGTAGTCCTCCCTTTCACTGACGGAGATCCAATGCAGGAGCCTCGTACTCCCAGCAGGACTGAAAACCATAGTGTCAGAATGGAGAACAAGGCTCTAGGATCACTGCACAGAGAGACAACTCCCCCACCCCCCAGACTGGTTCCTATGCCTCCCAGTCAGGAGGAGTGGGTCGAGGTTGAGATTCATCCTGAGCTGGAAGTCAGAATCCTGTGGACCAGGCCCTTGGAACAGCCCCCACCCCCTCTGGCTTATGCTCCTCCTTTCCATCTCTGCTCCACACCTCCCAGCAGGGCCTGCCTTCCTTCCCATGATGCCCTTCTCTCTGTCTCCCATTGCCCTTTCAGAGACAGCACTCCCATGAAGCCCCCCTGGTGTCCTTGCCCAGGAGCCCACGTCTCCCTCCTCTGACCTCCCCTGGCTCAGGGTTTGACCCTTGCCTAAAGCAGTCATGCATTTCTCTCCTGTCTCTGAGATTTTAACCCTTTGGACCTAGGCCCTGGTGTCCCTCATCTCTGAGGGTGCCCCGCCTCTGACATGAAGCTATCAGTAATAGCGAATGAACATGTGCAAAAGATCCATCGTGGGCTCCTCGGCTTCCATCTGCCATCTTTTCTGGAGAAGAGGCAGTTGGTAGGTCTGTTTCTGAGGCAGAGGTTGGGGAGAGAGCTGGGAAGGGACATTCCCAGCAAATTCCCCAGGGATCTGGGAGAGCTGAAATCTGGTCAGGGTCAGGACTGAGGCCCAGGGGCTACCCAGCCGGGGCGACTAGGAATGACAGAGCAGTTTTCTGGTCTGGGGCAGGAGGAAGAGAGCAGAAATCTTTGCCAGCGTGGTCCTGGCATTGTAGGAATTTGTCCAGCCTCCAGGCTTGGCAGGGGGGCTGGCTTTCAGGTGAGGCCAGGAGGGTTCCACTCAGGTATATTCCAGTTTCTTGTGTCTCTGTAGAGTGGGGTGAAGGACAAGGAACACAGGCGCTGGGCAACCTCCAAAGGTGGCCACCTTTGACCGCAGAACCTTGTTTTCAAATGGATAAAGCTCAGGTACAGATTTGCTTCAACAACTATTCACCTACTTCCTTCTCCTCTATCCAGGGTTCCCCAGGGAGAGGCCTTGGGTGCTGAGAATGGTGGGCAGAGACCTCGATATGAAAGGGCTTCCCTGGTGTCCCTGGAGTTTTGAATGTGGACGAACAGGAAGCATCCTGTTTAAAACTTACATAAACAATCTCGTACCTTTTCTGAAGTACCATGGAGTGGGAGCGGGTGGTGCCCATGAGGGGCTGTGAGCAAGGGAGTAGCCCTTGGGTGGCTGCCTGGCCTTATTTTAGCATTGGACCTACCTCTGATACCCAGAGCTGGGCCCTCCACAGCTGGGAACCTGCTCTGGTGGCCTCTTGTCCCTTCTAAGTCACCCACACATACCCCAAGGGCTGCAGGAAGCCGCCACTCAGCCCAGCCCTGCTGTTGAATCAGTCTCCATCTCCTCATTTTGATGGCAGCCTAGATTTGTTATTCTTCAAAGATCATCTCTTGGAAGGACACCAGCCTCTCATTACAATTGCCTGGGGCAGCTCAGCTAATCCGGCATTCTCTGGCTGGTGTCTTCTCTTCTGGCCTGGGTGTTCCAACACCCCTTCGGGCACTAACAGGGTGTTGGAACAAAATAATTAAGCCCCATGAGTTGAAAGGAGACTTAATTTCCATGTATAAACTTTGGTTTCTTCTCTTCCTGGGTAACTTCAAATGTATTAATCCAGGATTATTCTTTTTTTCCTTTTGTAACAGGTTTGCTCTATAGAAGTAGTGTTTTTTAACTGTAGTTTTCATTAGAGTGTAGGATGTGCGAACTTAACAACATTAAAGGTATTTTTCCTGGCTTATTATAAAACGGTAAGCTATATTCAACCTAGTCTCAAAAAGAGAAGAATAAAAGGTCACCGCTAACTGATCACAAAACTACTGGACCCGGAGTCCGTGTTTTCCTTTCCAGCCTCTGCTTAGACGCAGAGTAACCGTCCCCTGTCCTCATGCGCATTGGCCTTTGAAAGGAAGCACCTAATCTGATAGCAGGTGCCTTGCCTCATGTTGTTACATAACCTTTCCTACCACCACTAACACACAAAATACCTTTAGTATCATAATGTATTTAAGCCACCTCCTGTAGCTGAACATTTGGTTGCTTCTTCTTGAACGCTTTGAATCAAGCTGTTCACCTGTCTCTTCTGGGGTCTGCCAGACCCTGGGGGCCAGGTGGAGCGGATAGGCTCGCTAGCATGGTGGGACTAGCAGGTTCAGGTGTGTTCCCTCACCTGGCGCTGGGCCTGACTCCGGCCAAGCGGTCCCTGCCCGGCTCAGGGGCCCACGAAAGTGAGCTCCCCTCCACTCAGTGGGGGAAGGGAATTTCCAGGGCGCACGTGTGTATCTGTGCAAAGTTTTCATTCACGAGGGCACTCACTCACTGGACTCTGGCCGTTTTTATAGGCCTATCCTTCCTCAGCTGAGCAGCAGGGGTCAAGTCGTGCTGAATGTTTTGTTTATACTGGTGTCTAGAAGGGTTGGTAGCATAGAATAAATGCTCCGTAGTTGTTTGTGGGGAGAATGAAAGTCAAAAGAATGATTCACAGCTCACAGGGAAACATGTAAGCCACCAACCTCTGCCCTTTCCCCCAGCCTGGATGGTGGAATCTGATACATTGTTCTGCTTTTGCGAAGGAGGGGGGGCTTTGACTCAGGGCAAAAGGCCTCTTCTTTAGATAGCTTACTTCTCTCCTCTGGGGAGAGGGGCGCCCAGCACCTCTTTCCTGGGAATCCTGGTCGGAGTTCTCCGCCCTCCACCGCCATTTCAACCGTAAAGTAATGACGGATTACTAGGGCAGGGTCACTGTCCTATCCGCTCCACGCCGCTTTAGGTCACCCTTTGTTTAATGGGGAGGCCAGCTTGTCTCAGCTTGCCCGGGACTTTCCTAGTTTGAGCGCAGCAAGTCCCCGCTCGGTCCCCGGTAAATGGGACGGGTTTGCCCTCGTTCCCTGCATCCAGTTCTTAACAACGTCCTGTAGAGGGCGCAGGAGGCACACAGGGGAGGCAGGCGCCGTGCGAGACCCGAGCGTTTGCTGCTCGCCCAGGTGGGTGGTAATATCTATCACACCGTCCGGACTAGGTTTCTGCCTCCGGCCAGAGTGACTCATAAAACAGCCCCTCTCCTCGTCTCCTCCCGCTCCCGCAGGGAACGCCCGTGTCAGTCTCCAACCTGTTGGAGAAGAGTTACCTGGTCCGCCCAGCAGGAACGCTCTCTCTGTTTTTTGATCCTGAGAAGGCAAATCACTATCAATTGCGGTTCGTCTCAGGCTGCCCAGTGCGCTCTCGCTCTAACGACCCGGCCGGCAGGGCAGCATAGCCAGAGCAGAACAGATTGGCTCGCTTTTCCCCCCAAGTGTCTAGCAACTACTGTCTTCTCCTGGTTTACAGACCTACCTTAGGAAATGAAGTGGGAAATCATAAAATTTATGGTCAAGTGGGTGGCGCTAATGAAAAAATAGTCTTGCTCCAACAGTCCAGTAAGAGGGAAGACCCACGCAGATCCTGCTTTGGGCAGTAGCCGGCTGTAGCCAACGGCAAGTCAGCTACTCTGATTCTCCTGGCTTCCCTGGTGCCTCCTGGGCATCAGCCTCCTGCTTTGGTGCATAAAGAGTATTCTTGTTATGTGTTCAACGGGGTTGCCAGGTGTTTAGAATAGACTCTACCATGGTGGGATCGTTTAGCAATTCTCCTGCTTGCTCACCCTTTGTTGGTAAGCCACATACTTCGGGCGATAATTACTGTTCATTAAATAGGCCGTGAGAACTGTTTTGTAAGGAGCACCTGGCTGAGAACACCAACAAAAGGATGAAAAAACCCAGAGCTGATATTTACAACTCGGAATGTCATCGGTGTGGACGTTTGCGTCTGCAGAAGTGTCCGGGAAGGGACTATAGGCCGCCAGGCTCAGTGTTCTGTAAAGAGAAGTTATTTGCTTCCAAGCCCTTCTTCCGCTTAACAACTCATTTAAAAACCCAGAATGGTTATGAGAATAGTGTTGTTTTTAGAGAGTTGAGGAAGAGAGAAGGCCAGTCGGCAGTGAGTGCGAGTGTGTGTCTCACAGGTGGAGGTGCTTACCGCCCCCTCCCCAGCCTGGAATGAGGCAGAGCTGGGTGGGGAGCCCGTCTCCACCATGAGCTGATTGTGTGATCTTCCGCAAGTTAGGTAACTTCTCTGAACCTCAGTTTTTCATCTTGAAAACAGGGATGATATTTGTAGTCATCCCTCATTAGGTGGTGGTAAGGGTTAAATGAGGTAATATGTGCAAATGGCTCTGAGCCTGGCTCCTGGTGGAGTTCAACGACAATTTGGTGAAAGGTCCAGTCGTTCCTTTTTTCTTAACTCCCAGCCAACTGCCTATTCTGTTCACCTGCCGTTGCTTCAGCTGGAATTGTTCTGCGGTTAAGTTATCGCTTCCTTGTATTTCATCAGTTACGCCCATTGAATGGGTTTGGGTGTTCCCCAAGTTTTCACAGGTATGTCTTGAACTATCATCGTCATCACCACCCCCACCAACAACACCAGCTGACATTTACTGAGTATTTACTATGAACCAGGCATTAGGCAAAGGTTTTTTTTGTTTTTGTTTTTCAAGGGAAAGGTGATGAATTTGTTGCCCGCCACTTGCAGAGGAGCCGAAAGTCGGAGGCAGCAGGCTTTCCCAGAGAGATAGAGATGTAGTCATCTGGCCAGCCAACCAAGACCAAAGATGAGGCCCGAATTAGTCTCTTCCAACAAAGGCTTGGAATCAGTTTTAAGAGGTGAAGGTAAGGGTAGTGATAATGTGTAATAAGTATCACACATATTCATTAATTGTAATTCATGGAGTCTGATTGGGTAGCCTCTGAACTAAGCCACTTAAGGTTAGGGATGTAGGAGGGGCCACAGAAAACAAAGAAATTCCAGTCTGGCAGAATTTATCGGTCCTAGGTGTGTCCAAATTCGGTCTCCGCACCAGACCTTCCTTATTAACAGACCCCTTCTTCCTGAGCTCCTGGTAGTAAAAATAGTATCTCTTCTACTTGAGTTCTGTGAATTTTGGTTCTGCTGTGCTCTTGAGGTCAGTTAGCAGCTAACCATGCCTGCTCAAGCCTCTGGGATCCGCCTGATCTGGACTGGTCTGGTGGTCTTCAGACAGGATAGTAAGAAACTAGGGACATTCATTGACAAATGGAATGAGGGGGAGACAAAATAATTAGACAAGGCCAAACAATTTGAGCGATTTATAGCCAGTTAATGGATCACAAGGTTTTATCTTCCCTAACCAAGGACACTTAGGAGCATATTCCAGACCACCCCTGGCAGGCTGGCCTCAGTCCTGGCCCCTCTTCAATGAAGTTCTTTAAAAATAAACCTAACCAGAAAATAACCCTGACCCCTCATACACACATTTTGATGAATTGAAGCACACACTTGGAGAGCTAATGAATATTCTGTTAAGACCCACCCCTAAGGTCTCCCCTAGGATTCCTGCAGGCCAAAGAAAGATAAAAAGCCTCAAGACAAAGGACCCAAGGCATGCTCTCTTTTTCTTTCTCCTAAACTCTAAGGGTTTCCATTGGACTTGCAATCAGGGGAACAGCAGGCAGCAGCAGCTCATCCAGGGCTGACCCCCTGCACCTGTCTCCAAGGCCCCTTTTCCTCTGACTTTCCAGTGAGCTGACAGCAGCCCGGTCTTGGCTCACTCCATTTGCTGTGACTTTTACCGCTCAGTGAGCCAAAGCAGCGAGACCTTTGAAAAGGTCTCCAGGGCTCACAGATTGACAGGAAACCACAACGGGTAAAATGCAAACAAAACACTCCCTCTGAGACAGGAGGACAGTTCTCTATGCGGCACACGGACTTGTATGGTGGAGAAGTTCATCGGCTGTGTGTTTGAAATCTCCCTCTGTTTTCATTTTGGTGGTGTGGAGAACTCTGAGGAAAGGAGGTGAGGATTCGAAAGGGAGTCATTTTTGCCCGTACATCTCCCATTATAAGAATACTGGTCTCCAAGTAGATTCTTTTGTCTTGAGTCCTTCCTGTCCTTGATCCACAATGACGAAATCCTTAGGACAAATCTTCAATCTCCACATCACTTAGCACCTTGTGCTACAGCCTGAGGCTGAAAGGTGATTCGTAGGAGTTGATTGATCAACTCTGGCCCAAGATGATATAGATTTCATCGGTGAAATGGTCTACTCTAATATTAATTTCAGGAATTAGAAAGTAAGACTCAGAAGGATGTAAGCCCATGGGCGTTAGTAAGTGCTTGACAAATGTTGGCTTTTATTATTTTTAGGTGATGATGGGATTAACTTTCACTAGCTTGCCCTTGAGTTCTCAGCTGCTGCTGACCTCGGGCTGAAGCTCCAGGTATCAGGAAACATACTTTCTTCCTTTTAGTGCCTTTTCTCCAAAAAACTTTATCCAAGCTACCATGTGGGACCCTTCGGATGAGTCTGGATGGTGTGCAGACCTTTTAAAATAATGTTCTCTCAAAAAGAATGTGTTTAAGTATAAATATAACGAGTAAAAAGAGCTGTTTAAGAGTATTCCTTTTATGGTAAAAGACAATTGTTTTGCATTTACGCTGATACAAAGTTCCCTTTTAAAATCAATGATTAAAGTGGAATAAATAAGTCGATTCAAAGAAAGCTGTTAAGTAATAACGGTACCGGCGGTACCTAGAAACTCTAAAAATTGTGGCAGTGGTATGCACACGACCGAACTTTGCTCTGTATGACAATGTTAATCAACACTCATTTTGTGGAGTTTGCATCTAATGTACGGTTGTAAAATCTGTGTGCTTGACAAGACCTTGAGATCATTATAGAACAAACCTCAGAAACAGGCGGTTTCTGAGGTGTAGAGATTTGTGCCTTGATTAATGCAGTGCGTGGCGGAGGAGCTCGATTTTACCTTGTTTGAGAAAACAGTGGTGCTTTCTAGTGGTCTAGACCTCAGACGCACAGAGGGGTAGTCTCTTATCTCCAGTGCGCCGGGAGATGCTGGAAGAGACTGTTCTGTGGCAGGATGTCAAGGGGCACCTGTCTTGAAATATGCCAAAGTCTTTTACTCGGAGGAGAATTAAATTGGTTGTATTTGACATCAAGGTGTAGAAGCTGGGCCCAGGGGATTGAAATGACAGGGGGACAGAGTTTTAGCTCAATGAGAAGAAATATTTTAGTTATTTAGGCCTGAATGTCAAGGAGCCTGAGGTAGCGTTTCTTTCCTTTCATGTGGCTCATTGGCAGAGCCCCTTTATCTGCAGTTACTATCTCAGTTTTATTTAAAGGGCAATTTTATCATTTGGGAATTTCCCCTCCCCACATAACACTTCTTACTCCTGAATACAGGCCGAAGAATTTTAAGAACTTTTTTGGTGCTCAATGAGAAAACATGTGAATATAAGCCAGCTAGTTTAACTATCTGTTCACCACAATATATATATATATATTTTAATCAGGCTGTTAAATACTTAATAGACTGGGATTTGCATTTTAATCAGTTTTGAACAATATGCAGTAATTATTGGAGAAGTACATAGGTCAGTGTGATAAATTCAAAGTTCCATCATTTCACACTCAGAAAGCTGCTATTAAGAGTTCATAGTTTGGACTATAAAATGCAGAATTATTAGGTTGAAGCAGGTGAAACTATCATTTTGTAGATAAAAACCTACACTGGCAATTTCATGTGGTCCCACCTAGTATTAAGACATTTATTAACAGTTTTATAACTACTACTATTTAGACACTGTTTTCTACTAAACTCAAGAGGTTTCTTTACTATCCTGACCAAAGAAACATCACCGTAAGACACCTTGTAATTCAGCATGATTTCTTCTACCAAGGCTGAGTTCATTTTAGCTTATTACACTGGGGATCTTTCATCTGTAAAGACGTTAAGCTCTCTAGTGAGCCAATCATGAAGGAGGCCATTGTTCCAACCAGGTTTGCCCAGCGGTGAAAGCCACTCCTGAAACCAGGTGGGGAGACTGTGTGTGGTAGTGCTTGGGGGTGGAAGGGAACTTTCTGAAATGAGGACTTGCCGAAGCATAATCCCAGCTTCACTGAAGCCTGTTCGACATGAGACCAACGCTTCAATTTAACTGGAGGCAACAGGAGTTTCACATTGTCAGCACCAACTGTCTAAAATCCCAAACTAGCATCTAAATGTGAAGGATCCAGACTAAAAATGTGGAGGGAATCAGTGCGACTTCAGATTCCTTTTTCAAATATAGTGGATCGAGTGTCATTGCATCTTTTTTCATAGGACATTCATATTACCCTGTTAAAATGAGGTAGCTCCTAGTAAGCTTTCCCAAAAGCTCCGCTTTACAGAATACATAATTTTCACGTTCCATAGGTGAGCCGCTTACACATGGTTGTTGACAGATGAAGATACGAAATTGAAACTCCTGTAAGAAAACTGGGGGACTATGCGGTGGTTCCCCTCCCTCACATTCAGTGTTAAAAATTAATAGAAATTTAAGCCCTCAAACTTCATTCATATTCAAAGTAAATGCACTAAATATCATGGCTATTTGAAGCAGTAGGGGACAGAGACAGAAAGTAGTTCCATTTTACCCTTGAAACAGGCTCAGAGTTGAAGCGACTTGCTCCATGCCTGCGGAGGAAGAAAAAAAATAAATCGGAGATCTCACCTATAACCCACATTCTCCAAGAAACTAGGAAACAGCTTGAACGCTGGTGGTTTCTACGTCTGTTGCTCTGACAAGGGGGAGTTTTAACCATGTTCCTCCTCACGTCCCGCGGTTAAGAGCTGTCAAATCCCATCTGATTTAACTTGTTCCTCAGCCAGCTGCCATGGCCCGAGAAAGGCAGGTATGCGTGCTCTGAGTGCCGTCTCCAGCTTAGCAAAGGAACCACTTGCACCCACTTAGCCTCCAGTACCATGAATACCCCGACATCTTGCTCCTCTGCCTGGTTTTGACTACTAGGGAGGGTACCAAAGAGGACATCTAATTTGTTGGGAACCAGATGCTGAAGTTCTTAGCCCTGCGAAGCCTAATTGATCAAGTAGATAAATTAGTTCTTTGATTCTCAAAAGAAACAAGAGGAAGATTCCAGGTTATCATGTAGAAAAACAGGCTGTTCCCACCCAACATCATTCCCTTCCTTCCTCTCGGTCTCAGGAGGCTGGACGCTGACGGAATCACACATGGTCCGTGAACTCACTAGAGATTGTCCCACCCACATAGGGAGTCCTCCCTACATAAGCAGGGGGCCCATACATTTTATTGAGCCACATCTTTCCCAAATACGACTCATAAATTTCTTTGTATTGCTCATAGACATATTTACTTTTGGAGTAAATGACTACCTATGTGACACGACCATAATGTAAGGAAACTAATTTTCACAAGTGTCTTGCACAAACAGTGTAGCACTCTGGGTGAGAAATGACTGTGAGAATGCACCTTTGTAACGGCTGAATGACCACCCCAACCTGTCATTGCGTTACTCTAACAACATCATTTGCTTGTCTTGTGTATAAGTATTTAGTGCATTAAAAACACTGAGACTTTTTTCCTTTTTTTAAAATTTATTACGTTTGGACCTTTAAGAAACATATACCATTAGATATACCACTATTTAGTAAAAATCTACTCTAGTTTTTGGGAAGCATACGTGTCACAAACCATCTTGCTCCTAGTCTCTTTTAAGACTTTACTAAGTTTATCAAAAAGGTTGGCTCTGATCTATGGGATCCTGAGCCTTGAGGTTTTGAATGTTTCAATTATAGTAAAACAATTTCAAGTGGTTGAACTTAATTCCCATCTGTTTTTCTCCTAGAATGGGCCAATCATTTTGAAGTTATATACTCCCTTGCAAGAATACTTAATTCCTTAAGCTTTGTGATCTGTCTTTGGAAAACGTGATAAAAAAGTAATTTCTTTTTTCTGTACAGTAAGGATGAATTTACCAGAACACACCCAATATGTTATAACAGAAAGTAGGAGAGTGTATATACGCCATGTTCACGTCAATGACTAGTTCATTAGCTAGGAACTACTCTACAGAGACTACTTCTCAACCAGCACGACCCAAGTGTAGCTGTAGGCACACTCGACACTTTAACATGACTCTTGGTTATCTGACATTGATTACAAATAAAGAAGGGTTGGTGCACAAACATATATTCATACATGATCACATTTTCAGGAAGCTACTCTCTGAGGAAGTAAACAGGGGAGGGAACTTTCAGGAAGCTGCTGACGGGGACTGAGAAGGTTTAAAGCTATGGCTTTGGTGAGCACCCCAGCGAGCTGCAGGAAGGCATTGAAGAGTAGATTCTGCAGCATCAAAGGATAATTCTCTAAAAGAGGGGGGCATTCTCTTAATTCATTTAAATTCTGAGGCTTTCAGCAGTTGAGGGCTGGAAACAAGAATGAAGGAGAGAACCATCGTCACAACCACGTAAGAAAGGCGACTCTGCCGTGTGGCTCATGGTGCTACATGGTCCGGAAGCCTTTGGTGGTGTGATATGGACAGAAAAACATCAGCACAGAAACCACATAACACCATTAAAACTCAAAAAACAGTTTTTCATTTAAAAAAGTACTTAGAATACATAAAACAAGGCAACATTTATTCTTTTTTCTCATCCTCCGGTGTGGGGTCTGTCGGGGGCTCCTCCACCGTCGCGCTGTTGCTCTCGGAGCCCGTGTTACTGTCGCTGGTCCCTTCCTCGGCCATGCTGTCCACCCCCTCCTGTCCACTCTCCTTGTCCTCAGGAGTAGACGTGCCTTCTTCACCATTCTGCTGGCTTTCTGCCGTTTCTTCAAGGTGTGTCTCCTCTGTAATCACACATTTGTCCCTGTTAGTTCTAAGACAAAAAATTACTCTTCTAATGATGCCGAGGATCACGCTCCACTGGCCAATATGGGAGCCGCCAACCGCGCACGGCTAATCAGCACCCAAGATGAGCTAGTGAGACCGAGAAACTTGTAGTGTGTTAGAATCAATCTGGGGCTTAAAAATCGACTTCTTAACTGTAAATTTAGAAAATCTAAATACAGGTCAAGTATTTCAGATGAAAAGTTAGCCTCCAAATTTAGATGTGCTGTAAGTATAAAATACACGTCAGATTCTGAAGACTTTATGAAAGAAAAATGTAAAAAATTAGTACTTTAAAAATACTGATTACATATACACATTATATGAAGTACAGCGCGCAGAACACAGTGATATTGTAGTAACTATGTACGATGTCAGGTGGGCACTGGACTTATCAGGGGGTCACTGTGTAAATTATATAAATGTCTAAGCACTAAGCTCTGCACCTGAAGCTAAAAAAATAATACTGATTGTCAACTGTAATTGAAAAAAAGTTGACTACATATTGAAATGACATTGCTTAGGATATACTGGGTTAATTAAATATATTAAAATTAATTTCACTTGTTTAGCTTCACTTTAAAAAAATGTCATTAGCAGAAAATTGATAATGACACAGTGACTTACATTTATTTCTACGGGACGATGCTGGTGTGAAGCGCTTTGGATTTAATGAGGGAGGAAGTGTGTGTGGAAATGATACAGGGCTGGCATTTTAGGGGCCTTGCTGACAGTCACGTTGGACTGTTTTCTGCAGGAAATTAAGAGCATGAGGGTTTTGCTCTAACAGGTTCAATTTTCTTCACTTTTCCCCTTAGGCTAAGAGGATAAAAATCTGAGTGAAAACCCACAGGCATGTTCTATTCATAGATGACAAAACAGAGACAAAGGACGAGAGCGTTCAGGTGAGTTGCAAAATGAGCAAAGACCATACCAGTCTCCAGCTCTCAAACTCTTGCGTTAACCACAAAAAAGTATGCATGCTCCCAATTTTGTTAAGATAAAAAACATGTTCACACAAAACAGAAAAAGGCTCAAATAATGAAACTTAACATCTGACTATCTGAAATGTTAATCTGCTGAGTTTTGTAGAAATGCTCTACATTCTATTAAATGCTTCCCAGATGTCAAATTGGAAGCTGCCAGTCGAGCACTGAGTGTGCCCGCTACCTCCCCCCTCCCCCCCACCAGCTGTGTCTCCTGCGATAGTTCTGCTCAGTCCTGTTCACACAGTGCATTGGTCAGGGATGAAATGTAAGGTGGTTGTAAAATTTCAAATAGTAACAATTTAATCAGTATTTTATGTAAGTTTTGCTGCTGCCGCCTTTTTTTTCTTTTTCTTTTTGCCTTGAGGAATGCTTTTAATCAGAAAAGTGAGTATACTTAGAAGAAAGAATATTTCTAGGACGGGTTAAACAAACTTTTCTGCAGAGGCCCAATACTAAATCCAGGTTTTGTGGGCTGGGCAGTCTCCACTGCAACCACCCAGCTCCACCGCTGTGGCCCTAAAGCAGCCACGGTGTGTAAACGAACGGATGTGACTGTTCCAACAAAACTTTATAAAACGGGTGGCAGGCAGATTCTGGCCCTGTCCTAGGACACCAACAATGACTTATCTTAAGAGCAATGACCCCATCTTATTATTTAAACAATTTTGGCAATGCAGGTTAAAATACTGAGTACCAGTATCACGTCAAATCCAATACTCAACGACTGTATGCACATTTTCTTTTATTTACCCTTTGGGGCTCTCTCTGAGACAAGTGCTAGAATACTTACAAACGAGGGAACCGAGACTAAGTAACTCCCAAGTCACAGTGCTAGCAGGAGGGGAAGCAGTGGCAGACCAGATGTGACCGCAGGGCTAGCACCCCAACCATCACACCATTACACATCACAGTCCCGAGCTGGAAAGTGACGTGGCTCCATCCGCTGAAGTAACCGGGGCTCGAAGAGCAGGACTAAAGATAACACATCACCGCTGTTTTGCACTGATACCAGCATTTTCAGTGAATCTACTCTGGGGTTAAGATTTGGAAAGAAATGGGTAGTTCGTATAAAGAGTAACCGAGTGACCTCTGAAAAGCACTGAGGAAAAGAAATCAAAATTAAAGACGGCTGTAAAAACTGTGGGCGTTTACTTTGGTGTCAGCTGGGAGGTTACCTGTCTCCATGGGAACGCTCTCATCCTCCTTCTTTTCTTCAGTTTTATTAGCCGCTTGCTCTTCCTCAGGAGCAAGGCTGCTCTGACTGCGCTCTGCCTGCTCTGCTGCCTCCTTCTCCCTTTCCTCCTGCCTTTTGCGAGCCTGTTCCTCTGCCTGTGCAATTTCAGCTGCGATTTTTTCCATATCCACTTCTATTTTCAAACCGCACAACTAGTTGTCAGAAGAAAAACAAAACAAAACTCCCTTAGTAGTGGTCTTTTCTTACAATCTGTTAAACAACAAAATTATTTCAAGAATGGGTTTTCTTGGCTATGGACTACATGTGTATGGGAGGAAAAGCACATGGTTCTAGGTCTTCTCTGAGACTCTTGTGGCTGTAAGAAGAGAGAGCTGCTCTAGCAGCCAAGTAACATCAAATACTACAAAACAGTTGGCAAGGCAATGCTGAAAGTTCTGGAACACACACACACACACACACACACACACACACACACACAGCTTCCATCTATGCTTCAGGCTACCAAACACTAGATTTAGCTGTTTTACACAAAGTGCAAACTGTGAGCTACATCTAATAAAGACACCCCATGAACAAATCTCTGTAAAATAAAAATAATTCATGACTGCATCAGTTTAAAACATCAGGGCTCTACAGTCTATGGGCCTAGTACCTGTGTGCGTATTATACAATTCAAACCCCTAAAATTTTGCCAGAAAACGGAGGTAATTTTATAGAGTGAAGACATACTACTGGTTAGAGCAAAGTTAACCCTGTTTCAAAGTGAACAATATTCAACAAAAGCACTATTTTGGACAAAAGAATGAGAAGTAAAGGTAACAGACACAGTGATAAACGTATAGTTAACACATTAAATTGATACCCTTTTAAGTTCATTGTTAAATGAATCTGTGCTTTCCAGGAATTTCCTCTTCTTTTCCTGGTGTCGCTCCTCAATTTGAAGAAGTTCAGCTTCTAGTTTTCGCTGTAAGACATATGACCAGGCTTTATAATTACTGTGTTACTTTCTCTAAAGCAAATGTCAAATTAAAAAGTCTCATTTTTTAATAGTCCACACTTTCTTGTAACAAGTGTTTTTGAATTTTTAATTAAAATCATTTATTACACAATGTGTCTAGCTAAGATTTTTTAAAAAGTAAAATGCAGCATAGAGGAATCAGTATGACTAATACGTAAGTGATGTTAAATATTGTTTCAGGCCTGAGCAATTTCGGAAATACTGAGTAAGGCAGTAAAAGGTTGATAGGACGTTTCAAAATTCTTAACGAACACTTTCCATTACAAGGCTCTGTGTTACCGTTTTAATGATAAACTTATTAAATCTCTGGGAAAGGTCCACGCCCTCAAGCCTCCTTCCTGAATCAGGAACAAGTTAGACTGAACACAGAAATACTGAACAGGCACACGGACACATCACATGGGACCTGGTCACCTGGGATCTGTGGCTTAGGCCCACTTTGTTATAACGAATGTGACTTTACCTGATGAACCATTAAGGACTGGACCTGTCGTTTGAGGACCTGCATTCTGGCTGTTGTGACAACTGACCGAACGTCCGGCACCACACTCTCACTAAGGATTTCACTGATGAGGCGGTGGTTCCTCTGGAAACGGGCAGTGGCTGTATGCTTCATTGAAAAGCCATCATCATAATCTGGAATAAACGAGATATTCTGGAAATCACGTCACCAGGAACCATAAACAGGGGGTGGAACGAGGTATATGCCTGATGACCACGGCTGTCACAAGTGGGTCTAAAGGGCATCAGGGGAGCACTGGGGCGGCCACTTGATAAAAACCACACGGGACAGGCAGTGTTCAGTGACCAGGGAACTGTTTTTTCTCACAAAATCTTTACGAGATGATACGTGTCTGAGAAGGATTTGGCTGAAATACAAACGATATACAATAACCACGTGTCTTTTAGCCTGGAAATCAACGTGAAGGCTGCTATGATAGCAAACAAATTCTGCCAAATGTCTCACTCTCTCGGTAGTAATTAAGGCATTTGGAACTAATGACAGCCTACGGACCGGGTGGTATCTTTGTCGACGTAGCACTCTAAAGTCATGAAAACCACACTGCAGAGAAAACACTGTCTCTAGGACATTGTCTCGTGAGCTACATTTATAAATTCTAGATGGATTTCTCAATTAACTGGAAAAAAATTTCACAGTACTTCTTTCCACTCATTGCTAGCAATTCAGTTTCCCAGACCAATATACACAGTTTATTAGATTAAAAAACCACCTAGGCCTTAAAGTAATTTTACAGGAAACAAATTTTAATTTTTATCAGTTTACAGTTACAGCTGTCAGTGTGTAAAGGTATTATATTGTTTGCGTCCACTCAAGTTCATATACATACAGTATGGATCTGGCATATATACTTATTTTTTAATAGCTATGCAAGTGTTTCCGTAATCTCAAACTTTGCTCTGTCACCTCCAGTTTTTGACGTATCTGCTAACAACCTGTACTATTATTTACTTAATATTATCTAAATTAACTCACAAAAAATAAAAAGCTCTCTCTTAAGCAGCACACATTAAAAGAAAAATGCCTCTCAGAATCACCCAGTCATCCTGGTGTCCCGTCCGAGGCGGAGGGACCATCGGGCGGACACTGCACTGGAGCCCGAGCCTGGCTGCCCGGCCACAGTTCAGTGTCTCCCTCATCACCCGGTGCTCACTAGTTCCTAAAACTCTCAGTATCATGAGCAGCACCACTACAAACTGTTGCGCAAACGACTTTGTTTACTTTCGAGTAACTTCTTCAGGATATCTGCTTCTGAAACTAAGGATGCTGGACTAAAAGATAGCATTAAAAAAATTCTGTGAGCTTTTTACTTTTTAAGGAAGTTTTCCCATCCACACTTACAATTATACATGGTTCATCTGTGCAACCTCCATCTGAGGTATCTTTTTTGCTTTCTTCTTTCATTTGTGTGGCTCCCCCACTGACCAACAGTAAAGGAAGTAACGTCTTAGCAATTTGGGCTTGTCTTTCCTTACACTTGGGTTGTCTGATATATTTTGGGGAGGGAGGTGGGCTTCTATTTTCTAATTTACCAATTATTTACTTTATCTCATAAATAGTCTCTCTCCAAAATGTCATTTCAAAAAGACTTCACTGTCTTGTGCGAATAACTGATATGTCTTAAAGGTATTTTAATAGCCTTCTTTTTAAAAAGAAGTCAGTAGCTGTTGTATTCATGGACATGTCTTCCCATTGGTTTTATGTATACACTTCCACCTCCCAAGTCTTCCTCTTTCTCCTCAGTTCTAAGGGATAAGGTCCAAGGTCTAAAGTCATTCTTATCCTGGCATCTTTGTTACTACCTGTCCTTTCTCTAAGAAACCTAACAGGCAGAAGTTTGAGAAGCAGAGAGAAGGAACCTGTTTTGAAGACTATTCCCGAGCGATCCCTTCAGTGCGTCTCAATGTCCATGCTGTTATCTCACCTAAGGAAAACTAGTCTCTACTTATGGCTTCTATGTCGCTAGCCTTTGTTTCCTCTTATGCTGAGCCCCTTCCTTCCAATTATTTGTAGACTGGATATTCTCCTATTTTTAAAAGAAATCTTAGTCTGTGTGCTTGTCTTGCAATGATCAACCAAGGTGAGCAACGAAGGCCTGCACACGCTAGTGTGTCTTTAGCACTGCTGATTCTGCTTAACACGCGACACTTGCTATTCCCTATGCTATTCACTACACTCACTACATTCTGTTCTGCAGTCATGAGAATATGGGCCAGTATCCCAGTCCCTTCTTTTAAAATACTTATTTTTCTCTCCTTTTAAGTAGTCAGTTTATTCATGTCGTTAGGTGGTATTATTGCTTCCTCTCAATGGTGTAACTTCTTTAAAGTTCTTACAAACTTTCTCTTAGTTACCACTACTTTAAAATGGGATCTTAACTTATTTTGATATTTTTGTTGCTGGTAGCTAGAGCGTCCAACCCTCTCCAGGTCACAGAAGGACGCAGAGAAAATATTCCCTGTATGGCATGCTTGCTGTGTGGATGAACATGCTCACAGCTGGAGGCGGCCGGCTCCAGGGCCTGCCGGGCTGCACGCGACCAGGGGTGCAACCTGTAGCCCTGCAAAATCTTCAGTCAATTGCCAGCGAGGAAGCTCGTGTGTGTGTGTAAAATCTGTGCACACTCATGAGTGTTATCATAAGCTACATTTATAAATTCTAGCTGGATTTCTCAATTAACTGGAAAAGAAATTTCATTGTGCTTCTTTCCACTCATTAACTTTCTCTCTTAAGAGTCCTTAATTCAGAATTTATGGAACCAATAAGAAAACAGGATGTAACTAGAAGGCATTTAACTTTTTAACGGCAGGAGAGGCAAAATTCTGATGATGACTCAAAAATCTTTCAGGCATTTTGAGTACAAAGATTTTGATAAACAATAGCTTTGGCTATTTTCTGCACTAAAAAGGATATTTCTTTTTCTTATGGGAAATTCACATAAAAATCTTACTAAAAATAATCAAAATAATGAAATGGCACTTAAATTATACTTTGTTTAGCATTTAGGATAGCAAGTAAAAACTTAAGCAAAAACAAAACTATTTTTCTGCTTACCATCTGGGTCTTCAGCAGGCTGAATGCTCATGTAAGGCTCTCCTTTCTCCATGCGAGACTGCCTCTGTCGACTTTCTTCCTCTAAAGCAGCTTCTGCGCGACTTTTTGCATTTATGTAAGCGAGGTATGCGGGGGAATTATGGTAGGCCTTCATAGATTCATTGTACTCTATCTGAAATGCAAATGTTTTTTAGTTTTACAATTAACATTTTGCAGGTTATAATGAATATCTATTCATATGAATATCAAAAGACACCTTAATTATCTCCTTTTCACAGCTAAGGAACCTGAAGTCTAGAGAAATTCAGTGACTTGACCCAGGCAGACAAAGCTCAGTATAGCCTCAGGTGTCAGATTAGATCACCTCTTCTAAATAACAAGCAAAGGTTTATGGCCTTTCCATTGGAACCATCCCACTGCAGCTCCCATTCTACCTTTTCTGCTTCGTATTCGTTTAAATATTCTTGTTTTTCTTCATCGGTGAGATCTCGCCACATGCCACCAATGATCTTGCCAATCTCCCACAACTTTAGGTCAGGGTTGGAAGCCTTTACTTGGTCCCAGACCTTAAAAAGGAAACAGGTGAAGTTTCAGTATTGATGCCTAAAAATATAGACCTTTAAATATGCTTTTGTTAAAAAATTTTTTTTTATTCATTTATTTTCAGAGAAAGGCGAAGGGAGGGAGAAAGGGAAATATCAATGTGTGGTTGCCTCTTGCACGCCCCCAAACGGCGACCAGGCCCGCAACCCAGCCATGTGCCCTGGACTGGGAATCAAACCAGTGACCCTTTGGTTTGCAGGCCAGAGCTCAATCCACTGAGCCACACCAGCCAGGGATAAAAATGTTTTTTAATATGAACATTTTAAAACATAAACAAAAGCGGAGGGAATAGAATCGAGTTTATACATTCTCATCAGCCTGCTATCACCATCACCACAGGTGGCCAATCCCGTTTCATCTATGTCTGACGGACTGCGGTACCGCAGGTGGCAGACCTCTCCAGTCACTACGGGTACTTAAGATAAGCTAACTCAATAACATTCTGTATCTAAGAGTTCACAAAAATTTAGAAGTGGTTAATCTGCACAATACAATACATCATCAAATATATATATATATATATATATATATATATATATATATATAAAATTATGACAAAAAATTAAAATAATTCTAAATAGTGATGGAAATAGCTATATGCTCTTGTCCTTAATTAAAATATTGGCTCTGTTATTTTAAGAGTAATATAGGTTTACACAAAAAAGAAGTGAAAATTCATGGTAGTATAAAGAAAATAAAAATTACCATAAGCTTACTAGTTATTTATAGATAACCATGTCTTTTGACTTCTGTCTTCCTTCAAACTAACATGTAGTTGCTATTACTTTTATAAAAACGATACTAATACATACAGTCATATTCCCCTTTTCACTTAACATTCTTCCCATGTCATTAAATACTCTCCAAAAGACTATATAACATCGTCTTAAGGATTTCAACAGTTTATTTAATCATGTTCTTCTCGTTAGATTTTAGTCCGGGATTTTAAAATCAAAACCAATTTCTTTAAAAACTGCAATTCTTTATCCCTTCCTCTGGCTACACATAGAAAAGCTGGCTGAGCCAATCTGAAACTGATGGGAAGCAAAGAAGCAAAGGGCACACACAGCCCCCACCCCGCCCCAGACCCAGGCACTTACCTTTCTACTGTACCTCATGTAGGGCATCAGCGGCTTATCTGGTGGCTTTGGGGGTTTTGGAATCGTAATACCAGAGGATGCCTACAAAAGAGTTAAATATATTCATTATTCAATTGCAAGAAGTTCACCAGCAAAAAGAAGAGAGAGTGCCTTAAAAAACTCTAACGCGCCTTTCTTCTACTCGTCCGTGGACGCAAGGTTCTTATCTTTTCTCCACTGAAAATAGCTCTCACTGCAAATCCAGAAATGTTCACATCAAAAGAAAATAAAGAAAATGACTTTGAGCACATAACTTAAGAATATTTTACACAGCAGTTTATTGCTACTGCTTTGACAACCTGGCTGTAAGAACAAATAAATTGTTATGTACCAATCCATACATTGAAAACGTATTGCTACATATCCAATGTCCCACACTTAGGACATTACCTGGCGCCCTTTTATTTTACTTAATTTACCAATACACATACAGTCAACACTTGATTATCTGCACCAGAACCTGAACTTCCTCAGCACGCAGCCACACTCACACTGCCTACGGGGCACTTTACGTCTGTCTGTATTACTGCAGGAATGCGCCCCTACAGAAACAGCATTGCCACCACAAAGACTACTTCCTAGGTTCAAAAACAGGTAACCAAAAAAATTATTTCCTTTATCACAACTATCTTTCTTAAGGTTCGAGGTCCATACATAGTGGTTTGCTATAAAGGGGATTTAGTTCAAGAGGTGCGAACTAAAGTCGTGTCTTTTTTATCCTTAGTCCTAATAAAAGTGTGGGAGCAGACAAGTTTACCAGGAACAGAGAAATGGCAGACATGGAGCCATTATAGTAGATCAAAGAATTCCATTTTATTTAAAAAATGTTGGATTTGTGGGGAATATATAGACAAACAGAAAAAAATGGAAGGGTAGGAGAGATGGAAAAATATGTTTTATAAAGGTAAAGAAAAAAATGGGTTAGAGGGGGAGTAAAAAAAAAAACCCAGAAAGATAAGAAATTGGTTCTTGCCCTGACTAGTGTGGCCCAGCTGGCTGGGTGTGGTCCCACAAAGTGAAAGGTCGCCAGTCCAATTCCTGGTCAGGGCATAAGCTGAGGATGAGGGTTTGGTCCTCGGTTGGGGCGTGTACAAGAGGTAACCAACCCAATGTTTCTCTCTCACATGGATGTTTCTCTCCCTCTCTTTCTCCCTTCTTTTCCCTTTCTCTCTTAAAAGAGCAAAAGAAAAAAAAATTAGTTCTTTCTATGGGCTAATATCTAGAAAAGATAGCAGGTAACTCCTACTGGGCGCCCCACGTAACCCCAATTCAAGAGTGCCTATTTCTGAACTTAGCTGTGTCTTAACATGCATGGCTGCATTTGCTCAAAGACCCAGAATAAAACCATGGCTGGGTTACTTTTATTTCCCCCAATTTCTGGGAGACCCTCGATATTATTCTCCTTGCCAGGCAGGGGGAAGAAGTGCTAACTTTAACTGTCAAAGGCAGAGTTTGGCAAACCCTTGTAAGAAAGCTAAAGTGACGTTTTTTCCCTTTGCTCTTCTGTTGTTGCTGTGATAAAACCTCAGGGAAAACTCCATTCTGGGCCGGGACCCCAATCATAACCTTATTTTTCATCCATGGGCTGAGAGATTAGCATGTTTGCCCCCTATTCCACTGCTGCCAAACAAGGCTTCCTCTTCCTTTGAGGGTCTCTCTTCATCCTTGTGTACTTTTCAGTAACTCTGCTTCTTCATACACACCATTATTAGAAAGCATTCCACCACCGAAGCAGTGTTTGTGCTCTTCCCACTCCTCGCATACATCTCGCCACACCTCATGCCGGGGCCTATGCAGACAGCCCTGCTTCTGGCCTGCAGTGGGCAGCGGAGGGAGGTGAAGCACAGGGGAAACTGCCAGCAGCGCTGGTGTGGACAGTCGGGGGAGACCTGTCTCAGGGTCTGTACGAGTTCTTCCAGGGGTGGGTAGGGAGGAGTTCCGACAAGGCTAACCTAACCTTATGCCATAAAATCAGATCGAGACATACACAAGTCTGATTACTCATACAGGAAGTTATTAGAAAGCATTTCCAACTCATATCCAACACAAATCTTCAGAATTTCATGAAGTAGGTTACAAATAAAGTTGGAATTGTGCCAATAATTGAAGTCGGTAGGCCACTGTAACAATTTTTTTTTAAAAAAAGGTAAAGAATTCTAAAATGTCTATGCTTTAATATGTTGAATTAAACCACTTAAAAGACAAGTTATAGTAATATTTGCTCTTGGGTATTTTTCAAAGAACTGCATTTTATAACACTAATGAATTTGCTTCTTTCTCCTTTTTCTCTCAAAGGTACCCAAGTCACTCACATACCGAGGTCCTGTTTTCATTACGTTGACCAGTCAACTTACAAATGCAAACAGAGCCCAAAATAATAACAACAAAGTTAAATTCTAGCTGATTTTCAGGCTCCTGAAGATTTGTATCATTAAACATCCCTATTATTTACCATCTCTGACAGACGTCTTTTTACATCTTGTGGCCCAGGGGCTATGCTTTTGGAAGGCACATTCCTTTTTTGGCTGCTTCTTTCCTTGCTGTTATCAGGAAACCTATCTCTAGCAGCGCTCTCCCTCCTTCCAATTTTCTGCTTCTCAGTGGCAATGCATTGAGGGAAAACAAGTAATGATGCTTGCGAAGACCGTGCCTTCATAACAGTAAGGAACTGGGGCTTGCCTTTGAATAAAGTCCCCGATTTTGTGAAATTTATTTTGGTTATTGAAAAGTTTGTTGCTTCTTTCCCATTCTCAGCTGTTTCTCTGGTAGTAATTCATTTAAGTGTTTTCTTCAGGGATGGAATTTCCACTAACGTACAGAAATAAGCTGTTTTTAACATTTTGTCATTTTGTTTCCCCTCTGTACTTGAGAATGTGAACTGCCATCTGAATGAAGACCTAGCTAGGAGTGACTGCCATCTCGTACCTGCCGTAAGCACTCCAAGCGGTGTTATGCTATACAGTCACTGTTTGAAAACTACTCAAGTGTACTGGAGCCAACAGGAACAACCGATTTTCTGCAGGGCCTACCAGGAGCTACTCTCAGGGCTTCACAGAATCATTCCTTTAAATCACTGACTTAAGGTGATTTGCAGACAATACCACCAAATAGTAGATTCCCTTCCCCCAACCCTCGAAGTAACAGAGAATAGAGGTCGTCTTAAAACAAAACACTTTCATAATGGTCAAAATCAGATCTACTGAATCCTAACAGGGCTGAAACTAGATATATATAAAAAAGACAGTGTAAACCCTGAGTCATAACTAGTTTCCTCAGGGAATGATTAGACGACCCAGAGGCCACTAGAAGCTGAAGGGCTGGAATGGATGCAGGCTCAAAGCCTCCACGTCTCCCAGGCCTTTCAGGGTTAAGGCGAAAGAGCAGTTTGATTAGTTTATTCTGACACTGAGGGGACAACAGTGCAGAGAAAACCCCCACGGAGAGCCCAAACCCCAAGTGTTCCATGCCCAACAACCCCCTTGTCCTGATCTGCCCTGAGGCTAAGCCCACTCCAGATGCTGGGTTCCCACACCCACCAGAAGGGACAGAGAGAAACAGGTAACTGACCCAGGCTCCCAGACAGAGAGCGCACCTTCCTCTGCCTAGTGAGTCTCACTAGTGATCCTACTTCACTGACACAGAATTCTCACAGACACATCCATGTTAAGAACAAAGTGCTTACATAAACCGAGACATTAATGATTCTAATATCACCGTTACCTCCATTTCTATTCCATTAACAGAGATAATCAAGAGCTGACTGTATAGAGCAATTAAAATGTAACCATTCTCTTATTTACTGCTCATGACTAATTTTCTGCATTAACATGAAATGATCCCAAATTGATTGTTCCTTGTTTAAATCAAAATGTTCTTTATCATTTGATAACCTTGCCACTCATTGACACTTGTGAAAGAACACATTTAGGCCAGGGGAAACATGTATCGATGCACATAAATACCGTATGCATTGTGAAATGCATACACACACACTGTCAGAATTCCTTTCCGATACCATGAAATATGCAAGGCACATAAAACTTGATATGCTTATGAAGTACAAATTGTGCAGAAACAATGAAAAATCTAGACAAACGAACCTATCAAGCTAAGCGATATGCTTACCAAGATAGACAGTGGGCAGTTACAGGCTTTCCGCTCTAGCCTGACTACAGGGTGAGAGGGCTTTTCTGAAGTCGCAGTAACGGAGTTATTTATGAAGACAGCAGACAAAAACCAGGTATTGAGAAGTTTACAGCCGTTCTGGGTTCTATTCTCACCAATGCCACGTTCCAATGTATGCAGGTATTTGGCTTTTGGATTTATTTTATTTACTTTTGGTAAATCATTTTTACAGCTATTTGTTTCTTTGGTACCTAGATTTCTTTGAATGGAGTTTAAGATGATTCTCAAATAACAAGTCTGAAGTACATCACCCAATTGTCATTATCTTAGGTTTATCATTTATTTTACTTTTATATTTATTTATTTTTTCTCTTAGGTTGATCAGTTAAATGAAACACCTTCAGTTGCAGAAACCATATCCCTTACCCTAAAGATTATAAACACACTTGGAGTTGTAGATATCTGGTCTGGTATTTCAAATAGTCTCATTTAACTTTCATTCTGAAATTCTTTGATGTGACACAAGAATCTTTTTCTCTTTATAACTGATGAGAAATGAATCTCAGTTGTAAGGTCAACTATTAAATCCAAAAGACAAATAATTATGTGTAGCAATTCAAACTGGCAGGCCAGGCAAAAAAAAGCCAGGTCTGTAAGCCCAGTCTTTATGAAGAAACTGAGTTCTAGAGCCTAATGCCAATTACCTTCGATGAAAGATAACGCTTCATCTCAATTAGGGTTTCTTAACTATAAGAAATTCTAGGTTTGTTTAAACATTGTATAAGCATTAAGCGCCCAAGATTTTACTTCTATCAACCACCAAAAAGAATGAAGTATTTTCTTCTATATACATATCCAGATCTCACTATTTTTTTTTTCCAGTGTAAGATTATACAACGAATGTTTAAAATAGTCGAAAAGCCAGGTTAAAAATTTTTTTTAAATGGCTATGCTGGTGATTCACAAGGACCTAACTCTGAAGGCATTTCTGGTCAATTCCAGTTGTTTGCCGGATGCTGTAATAGTTGATTCTCCTACCGTGACCCGGCTGTTGGTGCCCGGGTTCCCTCCCAGCCTGTAGTTGTTGTAGGCGAGATGACTGTATGGATTGTATCCCACAAACCCTGGTGTGCTGGGCATTTGCTGATGGAAACAAATGAGACAAAAACACGAATGAGAAATGAGCTCAAACGAGGAAAACACAGAAATGAAAAATGATTTGCATATGGCATGCAAAAGCAACCTGAATTTAAACAAGCAATGATGTGTTGTAGCTGTTCTTTTTCTTTCATTGAGAAACCAGTCTGCAAGTGCATTTTTTCCTCTTTTTTTCCTACTTCTTTCTCTTTGCGGGGACAGTGGTATTTGTGTGAGTGTGAATGTGTGTGCTTGCATTTTGGGGATAAGCAATACGGTGAAGTGTCTCAAACATTAAGGGTTACTTTATGGTCAGTAAATAGTATGATATAACAACTTAGCAATATATGTCTGAGAGGAAAGCTTGAAATGTGATAAACTGGAAGTCTGAAAACACTTTACATGCAAAACAAAACATGATTTATTCGACATTTATGTGGATGCCGCCAATGTGTTTATCTACTAAAAACAAGAACAAGAAATGGACTGCTTTCAAAGACAGTTTTTAAATCACTTTATATGTGAGAAATGAGAAGAGGCTCAAGTCAGGAAGCCAGAAGTTGTCAATAGAAAGGAACATATGTGGGATTCAATGGATATCACATACATGATTTTAAAACAAAGACTTGTAAGAAATGTATGGATTTCATTCTGGGGTACAGTCTGATCTTTTTTAACCCATTCTTTTATAGGCTTTCTCTTCCATCTCTTCTTTGATCCATCTTCCATAGGTCAATCGTGAAGTTTCTGCTTTTAGTTTTAATGTGCACTATTTTTCTAGTTGACAGACTCAAATTTCTTTTTTAAAGATCCTGACAGCTCTAGCCCTTTCAAAACACAACTGCTCATTGTAGCAACAGAACTCTTGGCTTTGTGAATAATGTGTTGATGTGGTTACAAATGGGCCCTTACATGGCAGTGCCCTTGAGGTTAATACAATGATATCCAATGTTTATGAGAATCAAGGTATAATGCATAAAAAGAATGTAGCAAAGAGAGACCAAAAGTAGGGTATTTTTCCCTACTGAAATTCAATCAAAACAAATGAGAGTAACTTCATTTTAACATGCAATTAACAATATCAGTCCTGAAATGTATGATGTAAAAAACACTTAACACATTCCAACTAAGCTGTAGCTGTTATAAAAGAAACAATTTTCTAGAACATGCCGCTGCACATATCCTTAATTTCTGAAAGATATTCAAGCATTTGATACTCTTCACAAGAGAACTGATCAATTTCTAATCTATACAGTTATAAAAGACGCAAATCAAGCATATTTAAGTAGGTAAAACACAGATGAAGTATCACTGGGAGTGGTCCATTTGGGTGGTGGAGGAGGTGGTGGTGGTGGTGATGGTTGGTTGTGATGGTGGTGGTAGAAATGGAAAAAAGAAAGGAGGATAACTCATCCACTATCCGCTCTGTTGCATGTCCTAATTCCTAGTCTTCGGTATTTTATGTGTCAATGTGAAACTTTAATGGTACAGAAATATGACTAAAGAAAGGTAAAACGAAATTCCTTTCTACATTTGAGAAGTCATAGGGAACTCTTGATTTTTAAGCTATTTTTATCTCAAAAAACCAAGTGTGTATTCCAGATACTACACACTGTCTGAGGAAGTATTTAGATAAAAATGACACCTTCAAAGGTTTCATCAACTATGAGAATCACTGTTCAACACCAAGGCAATAATGTAAGAAAATTAAGTAGGGGAGCTAGAAAAAAAAAATTGAAACTAAAACATGACAATTATACCATTTCCAAAAATGAAGTACATGGTTAGCTCTTTGAGGTCAGGAATTTCAATTGTTCAACTCCACCCGTATAGCCACTAGCAGAGTGCCAAGGAGACTGGTCATAAGACATGTTCTTTGATTTAAGAAAGAAAACAAACACAGGACTTTAAGATCTACTGGAAGTAACTTTGGAGACTATGTATTATATAAATTGAACTGAGAGCATGTGATATAGTATCTCTTTTTAAAAAGATCTTACTGAAGAAAACCAAATTATTGATAAACATAACTAAGACATTTTATCCAAGGGTTAGTAATTAAGAATAGTTATCTAGTGGAGAAAACAAAATTACACAAGGACCTAATTAGTAAACTAGCTTGAAATTTAGTGGGTAGGGGGTCTGGAAGGAGGGCTAGTAGCTGTTAAAGAATTGCTTTTGTAGGATATGGTCAATGTTAACAGTGTTTTGTTTTGTTTTGAAATAAAAAAAACAAGGAATCTGTTTCAACAAGACCTGAAGAATTACTGTTAAATTTGTTTTATGGACTGGACAATTATTTGACATGCTGACCAAGCTGGGCCAGAACCTGCTAGGTGAAAAAAACAGTTCACAACTATTATTTACACACTTTGAAACATACCAAATCCCAAACCAATAGAATATTATTTATGGAGTGGAATGAAATTCAATAGCAGGATCTGACCCACAGATAATAAAATCCTTACTTGAACAGCTTGAAAATAAAGATTTATAATGAGTGTTATTATAGAACTGGAAACTTTATTGTTTGATTTAATGTGAAAGTTATATATAGACAAGGAGAGAAAAATGCAACCAGTTTAAGGTTAGGTTGGAAAATAATAAGTGCCAGAATGAGCATTCATTCGGTGTCAACTTTAAAGACTCTTAATAAGAAATTAACAAGAAAGAAGTGTTAAACTTGCCAGTTATTTCCCATTTAGAAAAAAACAACAACCCAGCATAGGAGGTTGGCCATTCAGTAGTGTGTTTCTTTAAGTGTTGGGGTTGGTTCAAGGTAAGATGCAAAGTTATTTTATTTAGTAGGAAGTGCTGTTTTTTTTTTTTTTTAGCTGAATTTTTCATCCTGTTGCTGTGATGGTTGAGTGACTGTTCCTGGAAGACATCTGGGTTTTTGTATCAAGGCCAGACTTGGCTATTACATTAACAAGAAAATTAAAACTTACTGTTGCAGGAGCTGGGGTGGGAGGTGGGGCATAAGATGGTCTTTCTGTTTGAAAGAAAATAAATAACTTCTTGTAAACAACTGAGATATAATACTATGCAACAAAACTACCAATGGTCCTGCTTTGAAGAAAAAAAAAATGAGAGTATTTTGGAATTCCCATTTGCTAGGGCATTAGTCTCTTATTTATATAGATTGATAAATATAAAAAAAAATGAAACTTACTTGACATTTTGGAAGATTAAGTTCTCAGTTCCTTAAGAATGAATCTGAGACACTAAAATAAAAAAAAGGAAAAAAAAGAAAAAAAAAGAGAATCAAAACTCAGCAAGCATGAGAGAATGTTTTCCTAAAGAATAGGGTAGTTAAATTGGTATTTCTTAGTAAAATTACATTATCTTCTATTATCCAAGTTTTTGTGCATATTTGACTAGTTCTTTAGGTCATCCGGAATTAAACAATTAATAACAATTTACTGGGGATATTAAAAGTAATATTAGACATGTACTTTGAAGTTTTTTCTTATGCTACTGAGCCACCTCTTGTATGGAAAACATTTTGCTGATGCCATGTACACATCTGATCAGACCAATAAAAATATAATGACAATAGAACATGAGATATCATCAGGGCCCACACTAAGGAGGCCTACTAGGTACTGACAGCTCCCAGACCAGCAGCAGCTCTCCCCTCCTTTCAGCCTAACAACTGCCATTAAAATAGAGCAGCATTTTATTCCTGGAGGCAGTGCACGAGGTAACGGGTATGCTCATGACTGTATATTCTCTCCTAATGCTCAACAGCTTTCTAAATGCTGGGAATAAATTTGGAGAATTTACCTGAAAACCTCTTATTAACCCTTCACAGCCCGTTTCAAAATATATCTCCTCAGAGGAGCTTTCTTGACAAATTACAGGGGCAGAATTGCTTCCTCATCTGGACTCCTACCCCATTTACACAGATCTATGATCTTGTGTATTATATCATGTACCCGTTAATATAGCTAGATTGCGTGCTGCCTGGAAACAGGGACTGTCTTAATTCATTATTATCTAATTCATTATTGTAGTCTCAGTACCTGACTCGATTCTTAACAAATTACCAGCTCACGACGGGGCGGTACACACGAGCTTCTTCCTGACATCAATATACATCCCCACAGTGCAAAGAGATTCATTTTTAGAAAAAAGGCAAATAACTTCTATGACTACTGGAGTACTTTCATCCAGCGGTATGTGACGCAAACATGATTTTTTCCCCCTCCTGTTTTGCATTTTAAGGGAATTCCCTGGAGCAGAAGCAATGAGGGGCCTGGTATGGAAAGACAGACTGGGCTTCTCACCCTCTCCCTACGGAACGGGCAGACACCACTGCCCCTGGTGCAGATTTCCGTCCTGCTCACGTTCAGGGAGCCGTCAGGGTCCAGTAGGCCTTGCTGTGGGAGCCCTGACAATGAATGCCACGAGCTCCTCTGTACACCACTGACTGTTCATTCTATTCAATGATCGCTCGCTCTCCTCCGCTATACCATCAATTCTAAAAGCGGGCTTGTACACCTGGCCACCTCCATCTCCACTACCTGACATAAAATACTAGATTAAGTATTTGCTGAATACCTATAGGGGACAGGCTAATTACTTCCATTATCTCGCTTAATAGGCACAACTACCAACAAGCTTTGTACTGCTATTTCCATTTTACAGATGAAGAAAGGGAGTCTCCGTGGGTTAATGAACTTGTCTAAAAACACACAGCCAGGAGATGCCAGGGATGGGTTTCAAACCCAAGCCAAACTGTTCCACTCTAAGCCACATCGGGGGTCCTCGGTTCGCTGCCTGGATCAAAGCCTGCCTGGGGGTGATGACTACGGGCCTGGCTCGCCCCAAGGGCTTGCTCTGAGGTCGGTCCTTTAGCTCTATAGTGGAAGATGCACGTTACCAGCAAACCCACAAAAGCGGGGCATGCATAGCTGCTTTGACCAATTTCGCGGGGTTCGCGGATGGGGTGAGTCTTGGCGCCAGGAGGGAACCCAGATGGGGCTCCCTCCCACTCCTCGCTCCGCGCTAGGCCTCAGGGAGGCCGCAACCAGCCCGCAGCTCTGGCCCCGCGGCAAACACTGAACCCCAGCAACCCCCGGGGACTCGGAGTCCAGCCCAGCTGGTACACCACGACTTGCACCGCTCGCGACCCGGTGGGGCCCCGTCGGAAACACTCACCCGCGGGCAGAAAAAGCGCCCGCAGCTCCGGCCTCGCTTCCCTTTGTCCCGCGCACGCCCCGCCCCTCGCGCCCGGAGCTTCCGCACTCGCACTTTCAACACTCTTCTTAGTTTCTCTCCAGGCGTCGCCCGACAGTTTTTAGAAAAATAAGCCTCCGTGTGAGGATGTGTGATGCTTTGTACAGTCAAGGATTTTTTTTTCCAGGCCCTATACGTTCCTCAAAACGCCCCGAACTTGGGTAATTTCCCAGCCGGGCGCCGATTCGTCACGGCGGAGACGGCGGAGGGGGCCTGGCCGCCGGAGAGGCCCCGGTTCTGCTGCCGTCAGCGGCCGCGGCGGCGCCGGTGGCGGCCGGGGAGGCGGCGGTAGTGTGAAGCTGCGCCGAGGGACGTGGGAGCCACGGCTTCGGCTCCACGCGCGGGGCCGGAAGACGGCGGGAGTCGCCCGGGCGTGAGGCCCCGGAACCACTGTGGCCGCGCTGGTCGCGCGCCTCTCGGGCCAGGCTCCGGTCGTGCCCGACCCGCGATTTTTTTTCCGGTCTTTTTATTTCCTCTTTCTCTAAGAAGGCGAATGTGTAGTTTAGCCAGCCGAGAATGGAGGCGCGGAGTTTCTGTCCCCAGGGGCGCCTTTCAGGGCTCCCTGCCTTAACGACACGGGTGTTTTGAGTTTTTCCAAGGTCGAGTTTGGTGCAGTTGCCCCTGGTTTCCGAACCAAGGCCCAGAGATGTTAATCCCCTGGCCCTAGGTTGTGTGCCTTTGCAGCGTCGCGGCGGCCCTGGTCTCTGCTTATTGTTGGTTTGGCTCATTGGGTTCCCACCTCAGGGAACGCCTGTCCCCCATTTTCAGCCTAATTCATGTTCTTTTGGATCCAGCTCAAACGCCTTTTTGTGATGCCCTCCTGTGCCAACCTTCCTCTCAACTCCATGGTTCTTTGACATGTTTGTGGTAATGTATCTGATCCATTGTATCAGAGTGCGTTTGTCACCTCCAGTGCACCATCAGGGTCTTGAAAGCAAAGTCATCTGCATTGGTTATCTTCGAGTTGTCACTGTCTACTGAGGGCTTGAACTATTGTTAGATGCTCAATAAATGTGTATTCAGGCAGTTTTCTGGTCTAGTTCAGGGCTCTTTCCACTAAATCATGAGTAGGTTGGCTTACCAGTTAGAAGCCCCTTCCTTGATTGTATAAACAGCTGGTGGATGTTGGGGGCCATTGTGGAGGGAAAAGCAACAGATGTGCTCTCTGATCTGTAGTTACTTGAAAACAGTGTTGACATTTTCAGTGACTGACTGAATTCTTGGGCTGCTCTTAGCCATCATCTGGGGGCCTGCCAGCAGTGACTAGGACATCTCTAGAAGTCGGTAAAGCCTGGGACAAGTGACAGTCTGTCCCAAGTCTTCCACCTCCAATATTTTTATAGGCATGAATAGAGATTATTGAAATTGAAGGGAAAGACAGGAGGTCATCAAATGATAACAGGCAATCTTGGCCGGTGCCTGAGATAATATACATGAAATTGCTTTTTAAAAAAAAATATATAAAATATATTTTTGGCTGGTGTGGCCCAGTGGATTGAGCCCCGGCCTGCGAACCAAAGGGTCACTGGTTCGATTCCCAGTCAGGGCACATGCCTGGATTGCAGGCCAGGTCCCCAGCAGGGGGCATGTAAGAGGCAACCACACATTGATGTTTCTCTCCCTCTCTTTCTCCCTCCTTTCCCCCCTCTCTAAAAATAAATAAAATCTTAAAAAATATATAAAAGCATCAGAGACATATAAAAGATTACATGTCTTTTTTTTCTTAGAAAGAGTGAATGAGAGAGAAACATTGATTGGTTGCCTCCAATACATGCCCAGACCAGGGATGGAACCTGCAACCTAGTATGTGCAGGGATCAAACCTGCAACCTTTCTGTTCACGGGATGGCGCTCCAACCAACTAAGCCACACTTGCCAGGGCCCTATTCATACTTTTTGAAGTTCTTCCCACAAAACAAGGGAAGCCAAAACTCGTGAGTGATTAAGCTGGGATTCAAGCCCTGGTCTCTGATTTCTTTCTATAGTTCTGTGGGAAGAAGCTGGGGAGGGAGACAGAATTGGGGGTACAAGGAGAACCATGACTCAGAAGGAAGAAGAAAAAGGAGGTAATGGGAGAGACCAAGGAAAAAATGGATAATGGGAGAGACCAAGGCAAAACCTGTACCCCTTGGCCACCTAGTAGTCCATGAGTAGGCTCTAGAAAGTCTATGAACCTTTAAAACTGTACACATTTTTATGTGCTTCTCCCCACCCCCCCAGATAGAGGGTTAGTAGTTCAACAGATTTCAAAAAAACCTATGACTCAAGATTTTGAACCAACCACTGAACCATAAAGTTTGTGTGTGGTATGTTCTAATGAAGCTTTTTTAAATGATTTTTTTTCTTAAAATAGGGAAACGGAGGACAGAACTCTGCCTGAGCCAAATAGCTTATCAAAGTCTGGTTATAGGCAACACGATGAAACAGGCTGTTTCTGTGGAAGCAGAAGAAATTATGCGGCTTCAGTGTCTATTGCGGGATGGCTGTGAAACACTGCAGGCCAGCAGATGTCCAGGACAGCGATTCGCATTGTTTTACACAATCGGACACAGTATGGTTTGCTTTTCAACCTTCTGAATTACCTTTAAATCCCTTGAGGATTTGGGATGTGAGCTTTGACACGTGGTGTGGAAAAGAATGACAGTGTTTGAAAACAGGGTGGTCCTGCAGAATCTGGGGTGTGATCTGTCATTCACAGACCTTATTTGAGGGCCTAGGGCAGGAGTCTGCCAAACGTAACTGTAAGCTAGTTCCTGGCTGCCTCCTCTTTTTGGAGTTTTATTAGAACATACCCAAACCTGTTATTTACATGTTATTTATAGCTGCTTTCAGCTACAAGGGCAGAGATATATAGTTGCTGCGGGGATGATGAGGCCCAAAGTTGGCCTCCTGGCAGGGGTGTCCAAACTTTTGGGGTCTCGGCCACACTGGAAGAAGAAGAGTTGTCTTGGGCCACACATTAAATACACAAACACTAACCAAAACTGATGAGCAGAAAAAGGTTTTAAGTAAATTTACGATTTTGTGTTGGGCTGCATTCATGGCCATCCTGGGCCACACGCAGCCCGAGGGCCGTGGGTTGGACACCCCTGGTGGGGTCTACGTGCGTGAGGGAAACTGGAGAAGGCTTGTGCTGAATTGTACCTGTACCTTATTTCAAAATGGGCACCTGTAGTGTGTCCGGGAACACTGGCAGTCTGTGTCTGCATGCTGGCCGTAACTCGCAAACGCAGAACCAAGGTATGCCCTGTGCACAAACTTCCAAAAACCTTCACGTGTTGATAATTTAATGTGTCTATGCATATTATTTAGAGTTTAATTTTGGCTCATGTGTCATAATGTTTCCATTTGAAATTTTTAAATTCATGCAGTTTTTGACTCTAAAGAACATTTTTGTACTTTAAAAACTGTCATGGTAGAACAGCTCAAATTGGGTAACTCATTGGGGAAGAGTAACTCTTCTGGAAGCAAAGAATTTTAAACATTCTCATGACCTGTTGTGTTTTAAATTATTACTTAATCATTGTCAGCTATACTTGTTCTCACAAATTCTTTCCCAGTGACAATTTCCATCCACACAGTGCTGTGTACGTGAGTAGTGCTCTGCCAAGTATTTTCACGTGTAAGGCTACGCATTACTACCGAGGACCGCCTTTCCCTTTGTTTTCGAGTGTGAACACTGAGGCCTAGGACCTGGAAGTGATTCCTTCCTGGTTTCACGGGCAGTTCGTGACAGTGCCGGGTGGGACCCTACGGTTGTCAGCCATTGGAATGACTCTTTAGTTTTGTATTTTGCTATAGAAGCATCCACTTTAATTATTCCAGAAAAACAGAAGGATATTACTTTCTATTCATCTATAAAATGAGGATGACATTATAGACCTTGTAGCACTGGTGTAAGGATTACGGATTATGGGCAGGCATGCTGAGTACAGTGTGGGGAGCAGAGTATTTTGCACGTGGTGGCCACTGTTATAGGATTATGGGATTATTTTGATTTTTTATTAGCATATACCATTCTTAATTTTTCTTTTGATAAAAAAGCATAAAAATTTCTCTCTCCTCCATGGTTACCATTTTCTTCATTCCCCAAGTGAGCTGACCATATTGGAAAAATTCAACTCAACACAGCGTCTCAAACTCAAACACAACGCAGATTTAGAATTCACGTTTCAATTTTTTTTTTATTGCAGTGTTTTCCTTTACCTTGGTAAATTCATATCCCAATTTAAAATGCCCCACAGCAAATAAAACTTTGTTATGAATTCAAGTACTGTCGTTTAAAATGTACACGTGACACGCAATAGTTGCATAGTGGAGTTACTGTTATAAGCATTACATTCCCGGTGCCCAGTATGGAGTTTTCACACTGCAGATTGGTTGCACTGGTTGCGCTGGTTACACTGCTTACCATTACTGCTGCTCAGCACAGTAACGGGAGTACACTAGCTTGCACGATCGCGCTGTTCAAAGCTTCAATGGAGTTAGTAGCACTTAACTAATGCTGAGTTAAAACGCTTTTATGTCTAAGGTGTGTTTTAGGTGAGATGCTTATGCAAGAATAAGCACTTAACATGCTGCTGTTTTCGTGACAACAAAGTGATCCCAATGATCCCTTCCACTAAATAGAATAAGCCAGGCAAAAATTAACCTGAAGTAATTGAAAGAAAAACTTTAACTTTACATCCCTGTATTATGTTAAAGATTATTTAACATAATTTTCTTCTGGTTAAAATATACCGTTTTTTGGTTGAAATAAAGGGAGAGAGAGGGGAGGGGGTCAGAGAGAGAAAGAGAGAGACAGAGAGGGAGGGAGAGAGAGAGACATTGAGATTGAAAAGGCTGTACTAAAATGCTAACATAGCTGTAGCCCTTGGATGATACTTTAGCTGGGAAAGAAGTATTGTGAGTGGTACTCAAATTTTTCCGTTTAGAAAAAAATTAGTAGCCTATAAATTTCTAATGTTTAAAACAGGTTTTTATTATTTAAGGTCTTAAAATAAATATACCTGTGTTAAACAAATTAGGTTATTTAAAAAACTTGGCAACAAAACTTGACTTAATCACAAATATATATTTTCTATCCATATTTATTACAGTTTGAACAATTAAAAAACATAAATCCTGCAAATACTCTTAGCTTAGATAACAATAGTGTTATCTTAATTCACATAAATGATTTCAGGAAATACTTCTAAGACTTTCTGTAGTATTTTACCTAATGTCACATCAAATGCTCCAGGTAATCACATTTAACTTTACAGATGGCAAAGCTGGGATGGTGAGAGGTTGGATACGTTCTAGAAACTGTAGTAATCAGCTTTCATATTTTGTTTGTGCAGCTGGCCTCTTTTTTTTTTTTTTGTAGTAGAGGACAATAAAGAAATTTCTGGAAATCAGATAATGAATACAAAGTACTTTGAAATGAACATCAATTTTATTTAATCAAATTAGCACTGGGCTATTGTCTATAGTTTGCTCAAAACTGCTCATAGGAAGTAATTTATTTTTCTAAATATGCAAATGATTGTCACAAAAGGAAAAATTTTGGTTAAGTGAATAGGGAGTCCTCTTTAAAAGTTTGTTTATAATTGTTTTCTTTTTCAATTGGAAAACGTTTTAAAAATTTTTATTTATTTTTAGAGAGAGGGGAAAGGAGGGAGAAAGAGAGGGAGAGAAACATCAATGTGTGGTTGCCTCTTGGGTGCCCCCTTCTGGGGACTTGGCCCGCAACCCAGGCACGTGCCCTGACTGGGAATCGAACTGGTGACCCCTTTGGTTTGCAGGTTGGCAATCAAGCCACTGAGCCACACCAACCAGGGCAGAAAAATCTTTTTAGATATAACCAGTCATACAATAGTGATAAATATCTCAGTGTGATTCTTAATGTAATACAATAATATTTAGATAAATTATTCCCTTTTTGCTTAGAGTATTCAGCCATTGATTAAAATTTCAAAGACTTAACTAAGCCACTAACGCTTACAGTCTCTGATAAAATTTCAAGGGAACCAAAAAGACTATTTGGAGAATAAATAAAATAGAAACTGTACTGCATTTCTGATTTTATTTTTAAGCTTCCCCATTTCCAAAAAATACATCCATAGTTAGATTCAGTGAAATTTTGTCCCTTGCCATGTTTTTTCTTTGGAGAAAATCACACATCAATCATAACACACATGCCTAACTTAGCGTACATACTTTACTTATATTTGGGACAGGGGGGTCAGCATGGCCCACGCTAATGTCATTTTCAAATCAAGTCAGCACTTTCTTGGGATTAATTAGCGGCTGGTGGAGACTTGATGGAGGGAATACTACAAGATCTCCTCATGATTAGCCTGACTTCTATATCTGGTAGATTTTCCTGTTTAGTCTGTAAACACCCTTCATCAGCGGCTGCCAAATGAAGATCAAATCGAAGAGAAACAGATTTTTTCCTTAATCGAGGGTTATCTTTAAAGAAGGAACCTTCCCATTCTTTAATAACTTCATCCACTTTCTCTGTCCTGAAATGATAAAATGAACCTTTCTACATGAAGAAGTATGGATATATTTAAAAATATGTAATATGTATTCCATATGAAAAAGAAATCAAGAAGTTTGAATAATTTATAATTTATGTTTTAAGTTTCATGGACAATTTACATCATGGAATTTATAACTTACATACTTTAAAAAATCATATGAATATAATTTCAAGGAAATCTGTGGAACTTTCATAATTTGATGCATTTTTAGAAAAATGGTGAGTTAAGGATTGAGCATTTCTCCATGAGTTGTTTATGCATATTTACTCACATCAGATTAAAAATTAAAAGATTTAAATTATGTTAAAATGAAACATTAAAATTATGTTTGGGAATATTCAAAGATTACTGAGATTATTCAATCAAAGTTAATTTCTTTGCGTGTTTATTATCATGTCTTGGTGGAAATTATTTTACTTACTGAATAGTGCCGTGAGCTTCGGTGCTGTCCTTCACGACGTTTCCGTTTAATATTGCTTGTTTGGTCACTGTTTCCACTTTTTCATTCCCACACTTCTGTGGGACTTTCGTCGAGAAAGATATTTCATTTATAATGGCTGTGAAAATTTGATGTATGAAATATTAAATTACAGTGTTGAAGTACGTACTAATCGCAGTCAACTCATGTCAGAATTCATTTAATTATTGCTTATTTTTGCTATGTTAGAGTGTTTATAGTCCCTACAAGTGGCATTTCAGTTTTCAAATTAGTTTACTTATATCAGAAACTCACCTGAAGGTAAAACAAAACCAACTCTACTGGTCGGTTTTTGTTCTTTTTTCCCTCCTTGGATACAACCGTAATATCTGAAATTGGAAAGAATTATGTTATAGGAGCAACAATGTACTGGCAGATAATTGAAACAAATGCTCACCAATAAGAGAATAGATAAATTGGAGTATATTCATACAATGGAAATACTAATTAGCAGTGAAAGTATGTGAACTAAGGGTACTCTGGATCTCATGGATGAATCTCCCAAATGGAACACTGAGTGAAAAAGCAGGGTAAATTGTAGCTAATTTGATAAAGGTTAAATAATATACAAAACCATTTCATATTTTGTTTAGGGATACACACGTATTAGAATGAAGGAGTTTGAGACTAATAAGCATCACATTCCAGAGCCAGGTGCGACTGAGGGAGGGGGATGAGACTGGGGCCCTGTGGTGTGGGAGGGGGGGGCTGGGGGGGTGTTGATAGATTTCAACAGCAGTTCGTATGTTTCACTGCGGGGGGGGGGGGGGGGGGCTGGGGGAAGTGCGTGCATGGGGTTTGTTGTATTTTTCTTGATACTTTCTTGTATATATTAAATATAGCATAATAAAAATCTTATTATAGGAATATTAAAGACCAAGTTACCAATATCCTGAAGGATTAGGAATTAAATAAAATTCACAACCCTTTATTTTATTTAATTATAAATTATATGTATATTTACATAACACTATTTTAAGCATTTGACAAACATTAATCTATTTCATCTTCACAGCAATCCTATGAGGTAGGTAATATTTTTTCCCATGTTATAGATGAGAAAACTGATGTGCAGAGAGGTTTAGTAACTTCCCTGGCATCACTCAGCTAGTAAGCGGTATATTTTGAATTCAATCTATGTTTTTCAAAGATTTAGTAAATGTCAAGATATTATAGGTTAAAGCAGTTCCATCTAGTTTTATAGAAGACTCAGGATTCTGAAGCAAGCAAGAATAAAGGTTTCCTTTTAAAGAAGTGGTACATATATACAATGAAATATGAATCAGCCATAAAAAAAAGAATGAAATCTTGTCATCTGCAACAACATGGGTGGACCTAGGGGGTATTGTGCTGAGTGAAGTTAAGACAGAGAAAGACAAATACTATATGATCTCACTTATACGTGGAATCTAAAAAACAAAATAAGTGAGCAAGCAGACCAGAAACAGACTCAGATACAGAAAACATTTTGATAGTTGTCAGATGGGAGGGGGCTTGTGGGGATGGGCGCAAAAGGCGAAGGGATTAAAAGTACAAATTGGCAGTAACAATAGTCATGAGGATGTAAAGTACAGTGTAGGGAATATAGTCAAAAATATAATAACTATGTGTGGTGTCCGATGGGTCTAATCACTAGGCTGTATGCCAGAAACTAATATAATATTGTATGTCGACTGTACTTGAAAATTTTAAAAAATTGGGTAAAAAAGAATAAAGTTTTCTTTTTCTGAGAACATGGAAAACTGGAGGTTGTGCTGTGTTCAAAGCCATATGACCTTGAAAGTGAGTGCAGATCATGAAACTGAATTTGTAAGAATTCCTCTTTGATAGCTTTTGTTATCAGGACATCTGAAAGTCTCCTAAGTCCTCCAAACATGACTGCTTTCCATGGCTGTACTATTCTGGTGTCTGATGGGTAATAGGAGTGGGCCTTTGTTGCGGGGTATGTGGTAGTAATAGTTTTCCAAACTTTCCTCGCAGATGGTCCATACAAGGCAGTGACTAATTCTAAAAGGTTTGCAGGGCAAGGAAAGTGAGAAAGTGTTCGAAAGGTCATTTTTGTATGAATTGGGAATTGTTTACATTTGGTTCTAGGCTTGATGTGCTGTCTGTTGTAGCTAATGTGCCTGACTTTGGCTGTTTTGTCCGTAATTTGTGGAGGCTAGAAGTAGTTCTTCCTCATATTCTTGGCACTGGGTACTAATTTTATTGTAGAAACTCAGTGAGCACGCCATGGTGATGATGGCTTCTTTAGATTCAGTTTCTCTGAGTGCATCAACAGTGACATAAATGACTCTGCACGTCTGGCCGCTTGTCATGAACTCATGGTATTAAGTACCTGATTTCTTCCTTTTCTAGGAGGCGGCGGTAAGTTGCTATTTCTTGTTCTAGCCTCATCTTTGTGTTGAGAAGCATCTCATGCTCTTGAAGCTGCTTTTCGATGCCGCGCCTTACTTCCTGTAGCTCTTTTTCCAGTCCTTCAATCACAGCCTCCAGGTCTTGTAGCTGCATCTGGTAATGCTGCTCACTGGCTTGCAGGGAGTTTTCCAGGCCCCTCTCCTGTTTTATACAGACCTTCATCAGTGAATCAGGAAAGCAAACGTGTTTCTGAAATCTGATCGGCAGTATCTGTATTCTATTTTGTTGTCTTTCTTAAAAAGGTTGCAATAACTCTACACTTAAGGAAGAGGTGTTTCCTTATAGCTTTATGTATGACTTAAATATTAACAATATATGCATTTGTATATATGTAGTTAGAGAGCTTCCTATTTCAAAGGAATCCTGTTATGGTAAAACTCTTATGGTAAAAACAAAACAAAACAAAACAAACCCCAGTGTGATTAACTTATTACTCTTATTTAATTTTTTAAGTATTGAAAATATAGACTATTAAATATCAAAGCCAAAGTGGACTGCTTGTAAAAGGCAATTTAGGAAAGTGTTTAAATAGTTTTCTATTAGACATCTCAATAGTGTGGGTAAGGGACTCCCCACTATGGTGACTGGATAATGACGGAAGCTCTGTTGCCGCACTCCAACAGTTAGAGGACCCACGGGCAATAAGCAAGGACCACTTCATTTTTCTAGGTGCGAACTAAACCGGGAGTGATTTGATAACAGCTATTGCCATGAAGGCAGTTGAAGTGGGACCAGGGATAGAATTCAGTGGCCTTAATCACTGTCTTATTGTGGGTTTCTCACTGTAAGGCGGCGGGACGGGACTTTTGTTTCCCTCTCTTAATCAAGCAACGTCGGGAGACTCAGTGGGCCAGTCGATCTGGAGGTCATTCTTACCACAGCGTGGAGGGACTCGATTTCCACTTGCAGGTGGTGCCACTGGCGTCGGGCTTCCTTGAGTTCTGCTTGTGCTGCCTTTAGAGCCTCTTCATCTTTGTCCATTTTTTTGCTTAAATCTTCTTCTAGCTAGAAGAGGGCCAACAACAACAGTGACAAAAAGAGAAAGAGCATTCTCGAAAATGAGATATTTAAAAGCAATTGCAGAGAAGTACATAGGAATCCAATCATTGTTTTTCTTTGAATTGTTAGATTATAAGTGTATGTTTTGGTGCTGAGTTACTAATTAAATATGTGAGCAAGTCAGTTGCAATCTCAGCCTTAGTTTTCTCAGATGTAAAATGAACCTCAAAAGTCTCTTCCTACTACGGCAGTCTGTGAAAAGCAGGAAAACACAACAATTTGAATGAAAAGTAACAGTTTACAGGGCCTAAGGGTGAGACCTCTGATTCTTAACTTTCCATTATATATGGCATTAATAAGCAAGAAAGATTGAAATTGGCTACTATTTCCCCCCATATTTTCTTGCAGGTTGGTTTATAAAAGCAAATAAATAGCTATATATCCTAAATTAATCAATGATTGGACTGGGTACATGGACAGCAGGTAAATATTGCTGGAAAGTATATTATGAATAATTTAGAGAATTAAGTTATCACAGGCATTAGAGATCCTCAGATAGATTTCTGTGTTCAGCTACCTCACTGTTGATTTCTCTTTTTCAATATGATCTTTTCAGAAGGCATGTTAATTTCGGGTATCTAGGGTAGTAGCAAAAAGGACTTCCTTATACATTGTTTTCTAAATATCTTCATATTAAATAACAAATAGAATATTTTATATAATAGTTAGCTTTAAATGTTCTTATGCTGATGTTGAAATTAAGTGAAAGTGTCTTTTGACAGAATTCTCAGCATTTGGCCCCAAGAGCAATAGAAGCAGTGTATGAAATTGGTTGTACTATTTTGAAGCAAAAATTATACCTTTTTATGTTCTTATAAAATAAATTAATATGATGGTACAAGAGATTCTTTTTTAAAGGAAACACTGCAGGAATTGCAAGTCTTTGAATACAGTTTAGGGCAAGGTGTTAGAGAACAGCGTCCACGTGTTTCTTGTGGTTTGTCGTTCTTAGCATTTTTGGCAAAAGCAAGCAGCAACACCTATCAGAGCAACTACAAAAGAAAATTTGTGAGAATTTAGGAAATAGGAGCGCATAAGAATGATGGTATTTACTGGTCTTTTGGATTTCGGAGTCAGCAGCGAGGGCTGTGCGGTAGCTAGATTCTGAAGATGGTTTCCAGTGAACCACACTTCCCAAAATTCATGTCTCTGTGTGATGGACGGACTTCCACACCAAATCTGGGCTGACCCGTGTCTTGTCCTTTAGCCAGTAGAATGTGCCCGAAGTGGCAGTTCTAGGCTTAAGCCTTAAGAAGTCCTGACAACTTCCACTTCTGTGCTTTTGGGATCCCTGGACCAACGTTTAAGAAGTCTGAATGTTTGTTGGAGAGATCATGTAGAGAGGCCAGACAGAGGGAGAGCCTGAGGCCACACGGGGAGAGAGGCAGAGAGACAGGCCCAGTTGTCTCAGCTGAGCCAGCCTTTCAAAAACCCCGTCAAGATGCCAGACACAGCAATGAGCCACCCTGGATGACCCAGCCCAGTTGTATACCCCAGGATGATTGCTGTCCCCGCCAATGTCATCTGCGGTGGCAGAGTCACCCCAGAGACCTAGGCAGCCCAGAGAATCATGAGAGGAAACACAATTTTTTAAAAAATTTAAGTTTTGGGGTGGTTTATTATATAGCAGTAACTAAAGCAGCTTATGTTTCTTTATTTTGTAATAATTAAATAGACTTTCTTGAATTTATTTCAGCTTTATGAATTCTTTGAAAACAATCCTCTAAAGTAGATATATTAATTGATGCATTGTGATTTGTAAACTAAATAACTTGTATTTTTACTATTGCAAAAATAAAATGTTTATTTGGTTTACGCTTTTCAGAAATTATCATTAGAAATTGTCATTAATCCCCCCTCCCCTTTGTAAAAGGTGAGTGAACTATTCCAATAATTAAATATCCCAGTGACTTTGCTTAGTCCAGGATACTGATCATTCTTTATGAAAACTGACGATGTTACCCAGAGGTAAAATTTATATTGTTACCAAAAATGAATAGCTAATGGAGTAAAGTCCTATGATTTCCCAGTAATATATTCCCCCTCTTAGTGATGTTCTTAAGTAAGCGCTTTGCTGTACTGGGGTGCTTGGAACAGAACTGGAACTCAGATATGGTAGGTAAACTGAAAACAAATTTCTGAATTTCTGAATCTTTGTTTCTAAAATATTTGTTTGTACATTTGTTTAAAGATTTGAGACCGTAGTTAATTGCTAAAGGTGATTATCACTTGAAAACAAAGTAAGTCTATGAAATTAGGATTTAGCCCTTATTTAACTTGGCTCTCTCTTGCTTTTAAAACTTCAATGTTACATGCCAAGTATTGGAAATAAACATTCTCATCTTATAGCACGAAAGCAAAAATCTATAATCTAAATGGAGAGTCTATCAATTTGGGGAATTTTGATTGTCCCAGTTTATATCTGAATTGTTCTGAATGCTGTGCTCACATACCCAGATAATTTCTATTTATAACGACCTGGTATACAACTGAATTCATTAAAAAGGTTCAGAAATATTTTACTTAGTTTTTCTCTGCTTGCCATTTTAAAGATGTGATTGGAATCATCTCTATAAATAACTCCATGATATCTCTGAAGGGGATGTGAAATGCTTCCTCCTGGGAGGAAGTCTAAAAGAGGTCCGAGCATACCATTTTATTGTATGTTGACCCCAGGTTTTATTAACGATAGCTACCTCGTAATTTCTATGAAAACTAAACACATCCATCACCACTTATTTCATGGTCACTTAACAGTGTCATCACAGCATTTCCCCCTGAAGTCCCCATCAGATTGCAGTAGAGCCTACATTCCTTCCTTCCCCAGTATATGCTGCATTGAAAAGGAAATACTGTACCTCAGAGAGGCCGGGGCAGGAATTGGGCAGACATGGACTGTCTCCTTATCCTGGAAGGTGCCTGTCTGTATGAAATCATTACCTGGATCCTTGTTGAGAGCACGGTCTCTATCTGATTTCTGGTGAGGAGCTTTTCATAGTTTGCCCTGATCTCATTGAGTAGCTGGGACAGCTCCATTCCTTTCCCATCCTCCACCTTGGCTAACTGAACCTTATCGATAGGATGAGTCTCCGCTGCAGCGCTGCTCTGCCCGCTTCCGAGCCCAGAGCCCCATGGAGCCTTAAAGGGGCAGAGCTCCTTTTTCCGAAGCCACGGAAATTCCCGTGTTTGTAGTCAATTATGCAAATATTTGGTAAACCCTCTTCTCCTGCTGTTGTTGGAATAGTAGAAGTGTCAGTCCCTCAATAAAGGAACCCCCCCCCCCAAAAAAAAAGAAGAAAAGAAAGAAAGAAACAGAACATCCTCAGTATTCCTGAAGTGGTTCTCTCTAAAACTGAGCACTTTTGGAGAAAAAAAGGTAATTTCTCTTGTGGAAAGGAAATGGGGCATAATATAAAGAAAGTTATATTTTGTTTTCCCAAAATCTTGCATGGAAATAAATCTGGGCCCCAAAACATGATCGCTGAACTTCTCCTTCACGGTTTTTCTTACCATTTGAATTCTTTAAACAAATGCTGTGGCAGGGCATTAGGGTACGCTGTCGGTCTTGGACATCCTGACAGTTACTGGAAAAAGCTGCCACCAGATTCAGTTGACAATTGTCATTAGCCACAGGACTGATAGATTGTATTTCCCTCGCATGCATACTGGGCGGCTCAGTGGCGGGCTGCTGGCCTGACAGCAGGTGTGATGTCGGAGGTGAAGGCAGGTTATGCAGGAAGCCAGAGCTGGAGGGAGGTGCCAGCAGAGTACAAGCGCCGAGCATTAACATTTCCCGCGCTTTAACAAGGGTAAAGAAAATACCACCAGATGCTCCCTGCACAGGGTGTATTCACGCAGGTAAGATTTATTGTGGGGTTGCTCCTTCATTATTGTGGGGTTGTCATTAACAACTCACCCTTGTAAACATGACATTTGTGCAGCTCTTTGAACGTTAAAAAGCACCTTTACCTCCATCATTCCATCCAGTCTTCACATCCCTGTCATTTTGTAACCAGGAAAGACGATAGGCCTGAGGCAGGTTCAAATGTCTTGCCCAAGGTCATATGGTGATGCAGTGGCATTGTTGGGACCTGAACTCTGATTCCTCGGTTGTGTTCCATATATTGCTGCTTCTGTCTCTGCATTCTCCCTCTCCCCACCTAAATTTCCTGTTTAATCTGGCCAGCTAGTTGCTTAGATGTGACAAATCGTTTGAGAGTAGATCTGTCGTTACTGTTTTTTGTAGAATGGCTCGGCTGCAACTGTATGCAGAACACCATAGTTCAGGGAATAGTTAGTCCTTGGCTCTAGTGCTCACAGGACCTTTGAATGTGCATCGCGCTGTTTTAATTTCTGAACTAAATCGCTGCTGGCTGGCCCAGCCTGTGCTGGGTATTCCCACAGTCCCCTCCAAACAAAGCGGGCATTCACACCCCTGCCGAGAGGAGGTCCCATGTCATTCCTGTGCTCTGTTTAATTTGACCCATGCCTCTCTCCAACCCCCCTGCCAGTCACAAGGATTGGTCTAGGGGCGGCCACTGGACAGAAGGACAGGCAATCCATAGGTCAGAGACCTATGATGTAGCTCATACAAAAGGTGACTTGTGAGGGGCACTTATGATCATCTACGCCAAAGTGATTCTCTTTCTTGGTAATTGCAACAGAGACATATAAAGAGAATCCAGCACTTGGTAGTGGGAGGAGAAGGAGGAAAAGAAAGAATTACACTCTTGTTAGTTTATGTAGCTCCTGCTAATCTCTGCCTAAAATACAAAGAGTGGAACTAGATTCCATGGAGGGGTGGTTTTGGCAATCTGCATTTTAAACAGGCATCCATCCCAGTATCACCGAGGCACCCTAAAGCAGTGCTTTGCAATAGGGATACAATGCAAGCCACAGATGCAAACCACCCACGTGACTTTGAACTTTCTAGTAGCATTATCAAGAGATAGAAACAGAAACAAGTGACACCAATTTTAATGGATTTGCTTTAACCTGATATATACAAGATACAATTATTTCAACATGTAGTCAATATAAGATGTTCACGAGATAGTTATATTTTGCCCTTTTGATACTGTCTTTGAAATCGATGCCTGTTTTTATAGTCCATCTCAGTCTGGACGAGTCACACTGCAGGAGTTCCGTAGCCGCGTGGCTCGTGGCTCGTGGCCGCTGTGTCGACAGTGCAGCTCCAGTGTTTGGGCCCGTTGTTCACACGGGTGAGAGCTCCTCCGCGACTGGGGCCCTCCCCACGTGCACTTCACTAAGGAGATAGGGCTGGGTGTTTTTATGGGGAGGGGCAGAGGGGTAGCATTTAGAAAGATATTCTACAAGCATGTGAGCAAGGAAGTTAACTATTTCAACATCTCAGATGTCATTTTTCAAGGGAAAACATTGCCAATTTACTTAAAAAAAAATCCTCACCTGAGGGATATGTTCATTGAGGTGGGAGGGAGGGAGGGGGAGAGAGAGAGAGAGAGAAACATAGAAATACTGATTAGTTGCTGCCTATATGCACCCTGACCAGGAACCGAATTTGCAACATTTTAGGTGCGTGGGATGATCCTCCAGCCAACCGAGCCACCCAGCCAGGGCTTGCTGATTTCCTTTTCAGAAGTATCCCTCTTTATTAAAAAGAATTAGTAGCAATGGCTCACTGACTGCTCTGGCATATACAAAACCGCAAGGTCCATGGACTTCTCAGTGCTTTAACTATAGTTCTCTTATGCTTCAGAAATCCTAACAGAATGCAAATGAGCAACGCTGCCATTCTTATAGGGAGCATCTTGAACCCACTCTAGTTATTAGAAAAGGAAATCGTTTGGAAATATGCTTTGTTAATGGGAAGAAATTAGTCACAACGCACCTCACAACTGCCAGAATGTTGTGGTTGAGGACATGGGTTCCAGGGACATTCGTGAGGGTGTGTCCCAGACCCTTGGGAATTAGAACCTTTATTTATTTGGTCACTGGAGGGGCACTGCTTGCACAGGAGTGTGCTGGGTGCAGAAAAAGTGCTAGAGGAATTCTGAAGAGGAGAGGTGGCCTCTTGGGGCATGTGGTGGAGAAGGCATTATAGAGGAAACTGGAAAAAAAAAGGTGGTTCAGGGAAAGGCCTGCTACCAAGGCTGGGTTATATTTGGTAGGTGATGGAGAGTCACTGCTGGCGTAGGAAGTGGGGAGTCTCCTGGTCAGATAACCCAGCAGGTTTGGGAGCAGTGCAGAAGATTTCAGAGTAAGGGCACCAGTTAGCCAGCCAGCATTCATGGAGAGAAACGTAAAGCTATTTTTGCTCATGAAAAGAACCATAAGGAGATTATAGGAAACGGAATTTGAGTAATGGGAATAGAGTAGGGGGAAAAGGCATGAAATCAGTGAGTTTTAGCAAGTGACAACTGACTGTGAAGGGAAGGAGAGGAGAGGTCAGAGGTGACTCAGATTTACACTCTGCAACTAGAACAGGGAAGAGAGGAAGACAATTAGATTAAATTAAATCCAGGCCCTTAAAGCAGCCTGATGCGGTGGGAAAAGACCTGAGGTCCAGTGTCTGTCTGCCAATTACTGGAAGGCGAGCCTGGGGAAAATATACTTTTTGAACTTCAATTTCCTTATCTCTTACGTGGGATGAATGACACCGCCCTCAGACCATTGCTACTACAGACATCGATGGGTACCATTATCATCATCCTCATTTTGTAGACAAAGATCCTGGAGCACAGCAAGGTGCAGAGCCACGATTCAAAGGCAGGCAGGCTGACTGCAGAGCCTACCCTTGGAGCACAGCTGGTCTTTAAATCCTTGTTACCCAGACTGGGAGCTTGATAGAAATGCAGACTGCCAGGCCCTGCCCCAGACCTACCAGATCAGAATCTGCATTTTAGCAAGATCTTTAGGTGATTTGGGGGCATACTGAAGTCTCAGTAAATCCCTGGTTCTCAAACTTGTCTGTGCATCGAAATAACTTGGGGAACTTGAAAAAATGATGACGGCGGTGTCCCTCGCTCAGAGGTTCTGATTTAATTAGCTCGGGATGTTGCTGGGCATCAGAATTTTAAAACCTCCCCAGGTGAGTCTAATATGCTGTAAAGTTTGAGAATCACTTATAAATACTGTTTCCTTCCACTCATTTCCGTCTCAAACTTCACCAAGAGGAAATGGGTTGTTAGCACGAATGTCCGAAGTACAACTCCAGAAGTTAAACATGGGCAAGTCCCAGTATTTATATTGGTTGCAGTTGCTGCAAGTTCAAGTCTATCGGCTCAGGTAGAGAAGACAGATGCGTTGCTTTATTCTTTATTTTGAGCCCCCGTTTGGTAGAGGGGTGTACCTTTTCTCCAAGATGTTGCATCAGAGATTTGGGGAACTTCTGTAGCTGTGACGAGGTGACCTGTATCGTCCTTGACGTCATCTGTCCAAGTCTGTGTTCACTAAGTTAGTCATTGTTCTTCCAATTGGAAACAAAGTCTCCCAACCCAGAAGTGCTCTTCACAAAGGTAGTAGAAAAAGAAAACACTTTTGTTATTGTATAAACGTTAAGCCAGAACACGGTGCACATCCCTGGCAATCTGCCAAGAGATTGCAAAGACAGAGCAGTATCTCACTCCCTTATGTAGCCAAGCAGGTATTACCCATTACACACATGTTCTCAAGGTAAATGATAACTAGTCCCCCAGTAAGGGGGCCTGATGGTGCCCCTTGACACGCAGAGTTCATCTGGTCATTGTGGTGGCTTTGCCTGGTAGTGGGGTAACCATCTGTGATCACCAATGGGCTTCACGTAAAGGAAAAATGCACTTCCTTATAACGAGAGATTGTTTTTGGAGAGAGGCTCCTACCTTGCCACAGAAACTGGGAAACAGGGATGCTATTTTCCTTAGGTATTTACATTCCAAAGATATGGGTCCCAGGTCCTTGAGAAAAACATTCCGGGGTCATAAAGTTGGCTAAAGGGCTTATTTAGCTTTTAACAAGATCCAAGAAACTGAGAAAGAATACAATTGCAAGGTTTCTAAAGTAAATGCTCTAAGGGAAGGGAGGGGGGCTGTGTGTCTCCCCTTATTTCAACGGGGAGCATGAGGCCTCTATTTTTAATTTGTGTTTGTCCTTGCCTCACCCGCGGCTCTCTCCCATACCTCCTTCCATGCTGGAGCATCACTCTGCTGCTTCAGTGTGCCCGCGGCAAGGAAACATCAAGTAGGCTGTGGCTCCATCTGCCAGACACTGCGCAAGTGTAACCTATTTGGCTCTTGTGCTTTCCTGGGGCGACTGGCGGAAGAAGCAGGTCCCAGTGCTCCTGAGCAGTCAGCTCCTCAAACTTACCTCGCGTTTTGCTGCTCCGCAGGGGCTCTGGCTCAGAAGCAGGTCCGGGGCTTCTCTCTAGGGACTCACTCCTGCTGCTGTCTCATCACTCCTCCTTTCTCCCCTCTCCCTTCAGATCAGGGGGTGCTCTTCTATTCTAGTGGTAAGTCCCAAGAGCTTCCTGTCTGATTCACAGGTTTGTTGTCACTTTCTAGCTCTGTGGCTGACACAGGGAAAGCAGACAATTAAAATTTGTAGACTGAAAAAAGATAGAAGAAAAAAAAAGAATCAAGCGATGAATGCTCAAATAAGTGGAATAACACATTGATGTTTTTTCCTTTTCCCCTTTCTCTCTCTAAGAATCAAGAAATAAACTTTAAAAAAAAGAAAGAAAATTTAAAAAACAGGAAAAAAAGAAAAAATAAACCAAAAAGAAGGCAAAAAAAGAGAAAATAATGTATAGAATGAACGCTGTTTTCTGAACATTTCATCTGGGCCCTGGGCCCTCTTCATTCTAAGACCAAGGGCTGGGGCATCGCTTGGTTCTCGGTTGGGAACAGAAATCTCCTTGGCAGTGGGCACAGAGGTATCTTTTTGCTCGAAGGAAGTTGGGGGCGGTGAGGGGGATAAACTACCAGGAGACAGACAGGTAGCTCAAAAACATTACACTCCTCGCATTTTTAATATTTATAAGTTCGAGTAAAGTAGACATGTACTCATCCTCCATCTTGGTGAGTTTTACTGAGCAACATGCTAGGATTTTGGCCTGAAACTTTGGGGGAAATCACATCTCTTCTAAACTGTTTGCATTGTACTTAAGATTGGACTTCTGCTTTAAGGCGGAAAATAATGGACTCATTTATTTTTATGTAATGCATTTAGGCACATAGATTTCACCCTTTAAAATGCCTAATTTTGGTAAAAATGAATTTTAAAATCCTTTAAGATTTTTCTAAACTTCTTTTCTGTAACTGATGACTTTGGCTCTCCTGTCTTCTACTAGGTGTATTTAAGGGAACACTTTCATACAAATGGGAAGACATCACATGTTCGATTTCGAACCCTTATCAGAGATGGTGGGTTAGCACGTGGAGCATCAGAGATGGTGGGTTAGCACGTGGAGCGTCCTCTGGTAAAAGAAGTAGTGAAGTGGAAGAGGCCCTGAGTAGAAAAATCAGAGGGTGGCTTTCAACATCCACCTGAGCAAGCTTGTGTCTTGGTGTGAACCTTCTCTGGCAATAGGGCTGGTCGCTTGGCCCTGGGTAGATGCCTGCACAGCCATTGCAGCAGCCACAGTCTCGTCCTCAGAATCGGGCGCTGACGTATTTCAGGTGTGCGGGATGTAGGGCCAGCTTTGGCTTTCCTCTTTCGTCCTCTCCCATAGCTTTCCTGTGACAGGCTGCGTGGGGAGCCTGTGGAGCCCTGTGTGGACCACATAGAACATAGTTCTTACCTGTAACCAAAGTTCATGTATCTTTGGATGTTATTTTTGCTTCTTGGCCTTCACACAATGGCTTGAATGATTGATTTCTATTTTCAGGCTTAAAATGCCATCCCGTTGCCCACACTGGCTCGATGAACATGCGTGCCTCTTCCCGAAGCGAACTGCCTGTATCCTGTGCCCTTTTCTGCCTTCTTACTTCTCCACGATGCCCGTTGCCTCTTTCGTGCTCTGCTTCCAGGGAAGAGCCCTCCAACTATCTTTGGGCTGGACTCTGCTCCCTGGCAGCAGCTCTCAGACGCCTCTGGGTCTGTCTCCCCAGCCTCCCCTTCTTTTCTTGCTTCCAGTGTGGCAGGCTGCAGGCAGGCCGCAGGCAGGCTCTAAGTGTCTGAGCTCCATCCAGCTTCTCCGCACTGTTGTCTCGCTTTGGAGGATACAGTGTGCGTAGCTCCCAGCACACTTGCACTTCTGTAGACACGTGGAACCCTCTTCAGGAAGCTTGACGTGTAAAAATTGGAGTCCCAGAAGGGGTCTGTTTAGGCTTTTTACAAAGACGCATTTTATGAAAGAACTTTTAGCAGTACAATATATATTTTTTTAAATTATGCTGTATTTCCTCACAAGTTTGGAAGATGTGGTAATTCGACCTTGACTATTAAATGGATGGCATTTAAAACATAAAAATTAACAAATGTTGATTTCTTCACGACTTTAAGTGAGGTTCAAAATGCTTGGTAGTTGTTTCCTCCTTAACTGGCCTGAGTGTCTCGAGGGAAAGAGCACACGTCTTTACGTTTCTTTGGAAGCTGCTTCGACGCCCACTAATTTAGTGGGTTTTCCCACTAATCCCTTGGACTTAATGCTTATGTAATGCTTTTGAACAAGTGAATAAACATCAGAGTAGGCGATCTTATCTTGAATATGAAATGATTACTGTTAAACTTCTCTTAAAAGTATGTTGTGAGTTCTGGAAATGTTCATTGCAGTGTTCAGGCTTGTCTTGATTTTCTCATTGTATAACCAGAGGAGGAGTTGCTCTGGTGGGGATTACTGCTGTGTATTTAGGACAGCATGATAATCTTGTGCTCTCGGGCGTGGACCTGTGCTCAGCATAGAGACACTAACACAGTGTACCAGCAACTATTCAGTTTAATAGACGTTAATTACATAGGTCAGCGATTTTCAAACTTTTTCATCTCATGGAACACTAATTATTAAAAACCTGTAGCACACCAAAAAAAATATATTTTTGCCGATCTGTCAAAAAATAGATATAATTTTAATGTATCACACTGGATGGCTATTGTGTTGTCATTTATAAAAACATTTATCTATCTTTAGAGAGAGGGGAAGGAAGGGAGAAAGAGAGGGAGAGAAACATCGATGTGTGAGAGATACATCACTCAGTTGCCTCTCACACGGCCCCTACTGGGAACCTGGCGTGCAACCCAGGCATGTGCGCCGACTGGGTATCAAACCGGTGACTTTTCGGTTCACAGGCTGGCGCTCAATCCACTGAGCCACACTAGCCAGGGCATGTTGTCAGTTTTTTATTTGACAATCTAAGGGAAAAGAGGTCAGTGCCCTTGACTAAATAGTCAGCTATTACATGTTTTAAATTTTTTTGTAGCATACCAGTTAAAAACCACTGATTCAGTAGATCCTATCATTTTACAGGAATTTAATACTTCTCCTAATGTGAGTGATTTCGAGCATTTGGAGAAAGCTGGGGTCACTATTGTGCTCGCTTCGACAGCACATACACGAAAGCTGGAACGACACAGTGAAGATTAGTGTGGCCCCTGAGCAAGGGTGACATGCAGATTCTTGAAGTGTTCCATGAAAAAGAAATCATCTTCTTTGAACCCTCCCTAAGCAGCCAGAAGAGTAGCTATTCATGCTTAAAAGACGGTCGAAGAAGTCAGCACTGGTTGAGAAGAAAACATTTTCTATTTGCGTTGATAATTCTCAGTGTTAATCTTGAAGATTGAGTAAAACAGAACCCATCCTTTTTTCAACTGTATAATGGCCTCGAGGCTTGTTCGGAGGTTGTAGCCGGGATGCGCAGCTACTCGTGTGCCCTTGACTAAAGGAAGGTCCTCTCCTCAGTCGGCAAGGTCGTCCTCTTCGACCCAGTACACAGCTCTCACATGGAGGGACGCACATGGATCGGTGAGGGAGGAAGGGGACCCCTGCCTAGCCAGCCACATCAGCCGAATCCAACCTGGCGGTCACTGGGGTGACAGATGTCACAGCCACATTGCTCTCATGTCCTATATGATAGCGTTGATAGTTTAGGTGCATCACCTTTTTCCTTTTAATTAAAACTTCAAATAGTTAGCAGTCAATACATTTTGAGCTATGTATGAAAAATAATCTTGGTATTAAGATAACAGCATACATGACTCATTTTCTCATTTAGTGCTCAACACAGCTGCTGATTTCTTGAACACCGTAGGCTGCAATACTATGCTTGTTTTGTGGGACAAAGTGTTCTGAAATTTCTGGACATTTAAAATTTCCTTTTAATTTTTTTGGCCCCCTCTACTTGATTTCCATTTCTCTTGGGCTTCTTATGCTAGAGGTCCATTCAATTAAAAAAAAAAACCCCATTTTATTCAGTACAAATATTTTAAAAGTTTAATACATTTAAAGATGGCTTTTGGCTTAAATTGTAAACAATTACATTAGGAAATTAATACGTTTTCTGAAGTTTAGTCCAGTCTCTACGAAAAAGAAAACTGTTGGCAGGGCAAACGAAGTTGCCCTTCACTGAGTCCACATTCTGTCACCCCTTTTACAAGTTATTTTCACACTCTTGCCTTCAGAAAAATTCATTATACTAATCTTTTAAGCTTCAACTCCTTCTTAATCACTTTTTTCAAATGTCTCTGCTCATTAGCAGCTCAATCCGACTCTCATTGCTGACTCTGGACGTGAAGTTTGGTGATATGTTGCCATACAGGTACCGCAAGTTTAGTTGCCTCTCAAAAATCATTGTCTTTGAAACTTCTCTAAGTAGCCAGGAAGCAGTGACTCATACCTTGAAAGCAGTGGTCCTTGAAGTCAGCAGTGTTGGAGAATCAGGGAAACATTTTCAGTTCTCTTCAAGAAATCTTAAGTGTTAGTCTTTCAAGGTTAACTTTGATCTTTTTTCAACTGTATGATTCTATATTCTGCCTTTGATAGTTTAACTATACTACCTTCTCACTGTACTTGCATATTATGAGCAATTGATAATTGTGTTTTGAGTCAGGTACCCATAAGACAGACTTTGCTTGCTTGCTTTCTGAATGTGGCATGTGCATTTGTGTGTTGACTCACTTCTGGAAAGGGTTTCTTTCTCTGTTGCGAGTATCAGATCGCGTTCCTATTCACTTGGCAAGAAAGGAGATACAACATACAGACATTTTCTCTCTTCTATTCTAACTTCGCTTTCAAGTAGAACAGATCATCTTTTTCACAGGAAAGGGGGCAAGGTTTTGAGATTGCAAGGAAGGAGGAGGGTGCCTCCCCCTCATCTTATGGACCAAACGGAGCGCTTTGTGCTATGTGGACATTTGCAGTGTCTCAGCTAAGTTGGTGGCTGTAGGATTTGCGAAATAGGGGCTGATATCTGCAGTTAATAATTTTGCTTCCAGATGTTTCCCATACATTAAATGGAAACTTTCCTGAGTTATTAATTGAAGAGGCCCAAGATCTTGCATTTTTTCTTTAAGAGCTTTTAAATATAAACTTCATTGGGGAGTATAGTGTTTAAGAAACATACTGCTGAGGTGAAATCATGAAATTATCTTTGCGCACAAATTGGTTTTTGGTGGATTCACCCAGGAGGAGCCTTTTACACTCCAGGGCTGCTGGAGACTCCAGGCCCTAAAACTTGCACTCCAGTTCATTCATCTCAGTCACAGCAGAGCTGGCTGCTTCGGTGGCAGCCCTGTGCTCTGAAATACCATTACAAAGCAGAGTCGGTCACTGAGATACTTCCCCTCCCCAGGACTGCGATGAATATTTATTAGCTTCCCAAAGTGAGCGTGCTCTCTTAGTTTCTTAGAATACTCCATATTATAACTCTATATCCTAGGATATTATCCCTTATTATCTTTGGCCATTGCAGTTTCTTGAAAACGGTTCCCAGCGCTTTGGACAAGTCTTGTGATGGATCAGCTGGGGGTACCGTCTGGAATGTCAGTGGTCCTTCCCAGCTGACAACCAACCAGGGTTTCCAGAATGAACCTGATGGAGGTCTTCCCTGCTCTCCCACCTCTGGGTAGCTCCTGCATCTGTGTTGAGAAAGATGATGAAATGCTCCTCAAAGTTGTGAATCATTTCCTGGGAAGTTTACGCAGAAGTCAGTGTAAATTTTTCTATTGTAATTTATAGATGTACATTTGCATGATATCATAACAATACCTCTTTTTTGGTGGTCTTTCTATTGTCCTTTTAAAAAGTAGCTACGGCAATGTGACTCTTATTCCAGTAATTTGCTTTACTACTCGGTAGATCTGCTGAGCACTCCCCAAGTCTATCGCGTCCTTAAGAAGCAAGCGGCAGCCATGCCATGCACGTCCTAATGCAATTTTGTAAGGAGCTCTCAAACGCTTTCATATTCCTTGAGGTTCGGTCAGCAAAATAAACAGGTCATCTGTCTGGGGGTTTACGTACTTACCTGCAACAGATCTGTCCTATACTCTGGGCTTGTCCTTTATGCACAATTTAAATTCTAGTGGGAAAGTGGTTGCAGGTTGTTTCAGTGTTTGCTTCTTTCCACCTTATCATTTCATGTCGATGTTGCCATTCCACGCGCGTGAGCTGGGTTTTGTAACAGAGCCGGATCCCTATTTCCTGTTCTCCAAGTGTCGTGTGAGAGCCGCGGATCATTTTTTAAGTGATTTATTACTTGCAGCATTTTATAACCTGAGGAGAGTGTTTGGAAAACATTACTTGAGCTCCATCCTAGGTGGTTTATATTCATCGCTTTGTCTCCACTTGGAGGTCCTTTGAATACTGTCTAATTCCATGAAGTCAGTAAGCAAGTTTGGGCTACTTTCTACAGCGTCTCCAATCCTTGGGCTGTTTCTTCTTCTCTGCCTACCGTAAACTTTACTTCTTGTTTCTAATCTCTGTGAGGACGGAGCATTCTCACTGTTCTTGTCCATCGCCTCTTGAGTTCAGAAAGACAAGAACAACCTTTTTATGAATCTGGATCAAAAGTCAACAGATACAACTTCATATGTAAGTAGGCACTGGCTCCTGCTTCTTAGGGAGAAGTCAAACTCTTAGGAGACAGAAACACCGTTCCCTAATTTAAAAGTTTACCGGAGAGCCGAACTTCAGTTTTGGAATAGAACCTCTACCTGTTTTTGTGGTTTAAAAATAATTTTTGGGCAGGTAGTAATATGTGAACATCCTGTTCTTAACATTGTACTCAGTGCTATAAATATTTTCCACGATCCAAATGGTTTAATAGTTTCAGTTTTAAAAATTGAGCTTGCTTTTATAACACGTTGTACTGCATCTCAGTATGTTCTAGTCTTTTCCTTAGCGGTAAACAATCATTTAGTACAAAGGCAGCATCTGAACACACGCACAGAATGAAGGTTTTTGCCTCAAAGTTTTCAGAGTAGCTGCATGTTGTTGCCTTGACGTGAGGAGAAGACTGGCCATAAACGCAGGTCCCAGGTGTGCAGACCGCAAGACCGGATCTGGGGAGCTTCGCAGAGCGGGGCGTCCTGATGCGGCTGTGACGGCCCGGGAGACTGGAGGCTGCACTCAGCTGGTCTCCATTCCTGTCCTGCTGCTATTGATCCAGTGGATCCGCTGGTTCATATTTCTTAAGTTTTCAGTATAGGAGAAACATCCGAGATATGAAATTTTAATTATTATTTTATTTTTTGATGACAGTTTGCATTCAACACTGTTTTGTATAACTTTCAGGTGTACAGCACAGAAGATAGACATTCATACGCTTTACAAAGGGTTCCCTCTGATAATTCAAGTGCCCGCCTGCAAGGTTTAATTTGCTGTATTGGTTCCATGGAAAACAAGATTTAAGACAACTTAACTTTGCTCATTTCCTCTGAGTAGTGGTTCCATGCTTGGCTATTTACTTTATTCTGTGATTAGCTATTTAAGAAGTCTTGTTGTACCTACGGGTTCATTTCTATATTTTATTGAATGTGCCTAGACGATGAAAAACTGCATTTTTAAGTTGTCTTGATTATTAAGGGTTGATACTCTATAGCTGCTATTGGTTTTCTATTTGGAGGTAGAGTTGACATGAAGTATATTCAGGTTTATTCTTTTGTGATTTTAAATTTGATTATTTCTGCCAAGTCCATTCTTTTCTTGAGAATTGGTTTGTGGGGTTGATTTTCTAATTTGTGACCTGCTCATATTAAATCCCTCACATGGGGGTATTCTTACGCAGCCTATTTTTGGCCTACATCTGTTCTTCTTGGGACTGACCTTATACCACCTCCTACCTTCTTTGACAGGCTTCATTATCCCAAGCAAGACAAGGCGAGACAGCCACATGGGCCACCCTTAGGGTGAAAGACCTCAGCGACGGAGAGTGAGAAAGGAAACACCAGCTTGGACAAGTGACATGTTTTTGGCTAAGAAGTGTGGCTAGATTTGGCACAGGAACAAGTATCTGATCGTCTCTTCTCTTTGGGGCTTTCAAGGTTTTCAGAAACCTGGCTCTGTATCACATATCACCCCCCCTACCTCCCAAGACTTTTATCGTGACCAGTCTCTTAAATGCCCCGCACCCACACAATGTCAGCCCGCTGTGGCCCTGCTGGTGAATGTGGGGGAGTCGAGCCCTTCACTATAAACACCCTTTGGTGTTTTCCGTCCTCTTTGTGCTTTAGCTTCCCTCTCCATCTGAAATGTAGCCTTCTTGAAGAGAATAATTCTAATTCCTTCTTCGTGGGCTCAGCTGCTGGCTATAGTTTTAGGGACACTGAGTTTGATTTCAACTAGCACGAGTTCTAATGTGATGTTGTTAAAAATGTCCACATACGAAATGGCTGTAATTTTGATTTTTATGAAGAAGGTACTGTGTAGACAATGAATGGATATTTATAACATAACACTGTAGCTAGAGCATACCTGACAGCCTCATTTCTAGGTAAAATATTAAATTTCTTTAAAAGAATTTCAGCAATAGTTTAACTTGCAAAAGTAAGTTTATTGAAGCATAGAAACAATTAGAGCAAAGTTGTCATTTCAACTTTTTCAAGAGCATTCTTTTTTTTTTTTTTTTAAGATTTTATTTATTTCTAGAGAGAGGGGAAGGGAGGGAGAAAGAAAGGGAGAAGAACATTCCAGTAAGAAAAAAGGAGGCTGCAGAAGAAATTGGTTGGCATCTACTTCTGTACAGAAGCTGTTCCCTGAAGTTATCCAGAACGATGGCTAAATTTATGTGACGTCTTCGTTCACATTTCTTTTTCTCTGAAAGACACCGTTACTGATCTGGCAGTCGCTCAATTGACTTTCACCTCAGAAACATTGCTGACTTGAGATGAGACGACTTTGCCATCCACCACCTCCTCTATGATGGTCTTAGTCACTCTCGTCTTGCTCGGATCTGAAAATCATAGAACCACAACGTCAGTCTGGAAATGGTCTGGGGAAATACAGGTGCATTCACGAAGTTATGTTCTCTCTGGGTGAGGTTACATGAACAACAGCGTATACTTTTAATAGGACAAGCAAAACATGTTTTGACTTTTCAATTATAAAGTTAGGAACATTCAAAACATGCTTACCTCTTCCTTGGCTAGAACAGCTTTCAGGTCTTGAGTCACAAGACATGGAATCCCTGGATTCCGTGTTTCTGGACCCCATGCTTCTGGGTCCCGAGTTTCTAAAGTCAGATCCTCCAAATCCAGAACCACTGGAGGAAAAAAAAGAATTGCTTTCCTTTGCATTTGGCAAAGGCGGAAGACATCCCCCATGCAGAGGGCTCTCTGGGACGAGGGTAGATGTTATTTGGATGGACTGTCCAAGACCCTCTTTTTGGTTTCGTGACACACACGCGCCAGGGTACGCCCGCCTTTTGGCGCACTCGTCACTTTCCCTTACCCTCCCTCTCCGTCGAGCAGGCGGCGGTAGGTGTCGATCTCCAGCTCCAGGCGGGTCTTGATGTCCAGCAGTTGCTCGTATTCTGCATTCTGGCATTCGGTCTCGCCGCGGATCTGACAGATCTGCTCTTCCAAGCTGCTGATCTGCACCTGAATTTCTGACAGCTGAGCCATGTAGTTGGTCTCCGTGTCGGCCAGGGTCCCTTCCAGGGAGTTTTTCTAAGAGGTAGATAGATACATAGATAGATAAATCACGATGAAAGTAAGTCATTGGTGAGTTTTAAAAATTACAGAATTTTATAAGGTCCTGGGAGATGTATACTGTCACCAGGTTACAAGCTATATCGTTATACATCATCGTTTTCTTAATTTTTTGTTGGCATTATTTTTTTAAAACTAAATCTTTTTTAGAAATGGGGCATATTATCTTTACTTGGAATGTTTTCTGCTTTCTGTGACCACAATACAGTCTTTCTTAATACTGCTATTGTTATGTGCTAAGTGGAACATCTTGGCAAAGAGGGAACACCGAATCCCTTAACACCCCGATGGAGATTTCTCAAAGCTCCTGGCATATACCATGGCCAGTTGGGACTGAAGCTCAATTTCCAGGGCCTGCAGGGTCCGGTTCAGTTCTGTTATCTCACTCTTGGCGGAACTGGCCGCCCCAGCATCACTGGAGATCTGTGCTTGCAGCGAGGCACTCTACATAAAAACAAAGTGCAGTCACTGGGGGCTGATGGGATGAACAGGGGTGGCTTCTGCACGGCCGCAGGCTTAGCCGCTGCTCAGCGCTGATAATCTACCTGCTTGTGGAACTGCTCCTCAGCCTCCCGGCGGTTTTGCTCAGCCAGCTCCTCATACTGTGCCCGCATGGCATTCAGTAACTTGGTCAGGTCGGTTCCTGGGGCCGCATTCATTTCTACCGTCACGTCCCCTCCGGAGCTTCCTTGCATGTTCTCCATTTCCTAGCATGAGAGAGAGAGACAGAGAGAGAGAGAGAGAGAGAGAGAGAGAGAGAGAGATCAGAGTGATGAAGACAGAAAAGCAATGGACTTCCTGAAATGCATGGTTGAAACTAAGACACTGAAGGGGCAAAACCTCCCACCAAATTCAGATAATAATAATCTGCTCTTTGTTCTACTTTTTTTTCTGGTCACAGGAGTTGAAAATCCATCCAGATAGAATTTATTTTATTTTATTTTTATAGAATGGCCAAGGGGGAAAGGCAGGGAGGCCAGAGCTGTTTAATAATGAGGAGCGGGCACCTACCTCCTCGTGGTTCTTCTTCAGGAAGGCCAGCTCCTCCGTGAGGCTCTCCATCTGCACCTGCAGGTTGGAGCGAGTCAGGCTCAGCTCCTCCAGGACCTTCCGGAGGCCGCTGATGTCGGCCTCCACGGCCTGCCGGAGGTGCAGCTCGTTCTCATACCTGGAAGGGGCGGCAGAAAGACAGTGCAGCACACTTCACAGGGTACCTGCATGCTTACTTGTTCAAGAAAGAGTTTCTCCTCTGAGCTATCCGGTCCCCTTGTAAAGAAAAACATGAGCCTAGTGTTAATTCTAGTGATGGCTAATATTGTTTATGACAAAAATTTCATTCTTAATTTGTCTCTTTTTCTTAGTGGCGGGATGATGGTTTTTAAAGTTTACATTTGGGATGTTTGTGAATTTAGGTCTTAAACCCCTGTAAGATTTAAAAAAAAAATTAGAATAATTTAAGCAAACAGATTGAATTTTACTTTCCCTACAATATTTGTTTTCAAGTCTTCATTTTTCTTACTTCAGCCTGAAGTCATCAGCAGCCAGCCTGGCATTGTCGATCTGCAAGACGATCCCAGCGTTTTCAATGGAGGCAGTGATGATCTAGAAAAGGCAAACGTAATGAATGACTCACGCTTTTTACCTTGTGTCTGCATGCCCACCTGTCCAGGGAGATGCCCCTGTGTTATCTTTTAAAAGTGCATTGTTTTGCAAACTTGCTTAGTCATGGCACCTGTATCGATAGCCCTGGTGTATTTGGACTAGATCTTTCTGCAAAAAGGTGACCATTTGCACAGTACTGGACTCAGCATAGAACATTGTTTTATAGAACACAGCCCCTCTGCACACTTCCAGCTGCTTTGGGAGATGGTTATTCTATGAGCTCTTTCAGAAAATCGCGTGAAAAGTGAGCTTGGCTTCTTAGAAAGCCTTTAGAGGTACTTTTTGCATGTAACCGTGGCAAGAACACTTCAGATTCCACCATATTCTTATATAATATTTGCACCAGATTTTCTAGAAATAAAAATAGTTGTACAGATGATTTCAATCTAGCAAGACACTGAAGTATGTCAGCCTGCCAGAACTGATCAGGAAAAAGATGAAGCTGGTTTTGCCTCATCGCCACCACTCTCCATGTGAATTAGCCGTCTGCCACTGTATAAACTTTTATGTGGAAACAGTCGAACTTGAGGTGCAAACAGAAAATTAATGTGGTTGGATGTTGTATGCAGCACTGGCGTAGTTACCGGACACCAAGTCCCATTTTACGTACCCATAAGCAAATATGCTTTCAAGAAATTCCTTGAGTTACAACCTTCACTATAGTGTGTGTTCTGCATGAAAGCAAAAGAGACCACAGAAACTCAGCAGTGGAGAGTGTCTTACCTGATTTCTGAGATCTTCAATTATGGGATAGTATTTGCTGTAATCTCTTCCGGATCCCCCATCGCCAGACCCGCGCCCGTACTTGTCATACCACTCCTTGATTCTGTTCTCCAGATCGCTGTTGGCTTCCTCCAGGGCTCTGACTTTGTCAAGGTAATTGGCCAGGCGGTCATTGAGGTTCTGCATGGTTTGCTTTTCACTTCCAGAGAAAAGCCCTCCATCGCCAATACCACCACCCACACCACCACCAAAGCTGTAGAAGCCTCCACTAGCACCACCACCGAATCCAGGGCCCCCACCAAAGCCAGAACCCCTACCAATGCCAACGCCAGAGCCTGAAGCTCCTCCAAAACCACCCCCTACCGAGCAGCTACCAAAACCCCCTCCAAAGCCACCGCTCAATCCCCCACTCAGGCCACAGCTGCCGGCTCCTCCTCGGAAGCCAGGGGCAGAGCCACTCCCCAGCCCACATCTGCTTCCACCGCTGAAGCTGCCACCGCCAGCAGGCAGCCTGACCATGCAGCTGCCTCCAGCCCGGGAGGAAGAGACCCGAGATGAGCAAGACATGATGTTCCTGCAAACGTTTAGCTCGTCCAGGCGAACAGAAGGGTGACGGTGAAGAGCGTGTTTGCAGGTTGCCTTTTTGGCCCTTATATACACACTTTTAGGGTGTTCCTTTTCTGTGTCACTTCTTAATCCCTGTTACAGTGTTGCTAAACCACAATTGGATCATTTCTTTTTCCTGGACCCACTCTACTGGCTTGTTTTTTGAAGCTGGCTCAGAGCCTTGGGGCATTTACTATATCAAGAAAAAAAATAAGGTGGAGCAAAGCAAAAAAAATTTTTTTTCCCCAGAATTACAATTTTAATCTTTCAGTGGTTTCGATGCCTGATAATTCTTTTTTGAAGGAGTAATTCTATTAAATTTGCTTCATGATTTCCCAATGGCAGGGCACATCCCCAGATTAACAAGTGTCATTAAAATACTTAATATGATAAGGGAAATTTCCCACCGAACTTGTAACTTTAACTTGTAACTTGTAACTTGTCTACTGTTCTCTTGAAGTTGAAAGTAGCTTCGGGATCAGCATTAGTTTTTGATTTACTTGTCCTCCTTCTCTATGATTTTTTCAATCAGCCTATTTCTGAGGTTGTTGAAATTTGTGATTTTTAGATTGTCTTTTTTATATTTTGAGATCAAGTTAGATATCTTTAGTGTTAATAAAAAAACTTAAATAAATAATAGTCTTCCATGTATGTATTATTAGATCCCAGCAACACGTTTACTTGAGTAGAGAATGTCTAAGAAAGACTGGAAGGTTTTTAGGCAGATTGTTTTATCATCAGGAAGCACTGTGACTTGTGCCTGGCGGCAAAGATGATGATCTTTCTGATTGAATTTGAATCTGATATAATGATACCAGCTTCCCTCTTGAGACTCACACCTTATGAAACGAAGGTGAGGTTGATTTCGTCTTTGTTTCAAAGACTTCTGAAGAGTGGGACCTGCATCCTCCCCTGTTAACCAGCGTGGTGGAGCGTTTGCAGCTACAGAAATCTGGAGTTTCCCCAGTCTACCCTCCGCTCGTCTTTTCTCTTTTCTGTTTGGTTTAACAGATATTTAGAGAAGAGAACCGGTATCCACTTCTGGTAACTAATGTTATGATTGGGGTCATTAGGTAGGTACTGAAATCTAGAATCTTCCCCAGTTCACATTTTGCTTCCTGTTTTTCTGTCCCTTTGTACTTTAGAATTTTCCATTTGCCTCTGCTGGTAGTTTTTAGAAGTGTGCTGGTGTTTTTAAGACAAATACGGTATGATTCCACTTATATGAGGTACCTAGTGTAGTCAAATGCAGAGACAGAACAGAGAATGGAGGTTGCCAGGGCCTGGGGGAAGGGGTAGTGGGGGGTGGTTTCATGGGGACAGAGTTTCAGTTTTGTAAGATGAAAAGAATTCTGGAAATTGGCTGCACAGCAGGGTGAAGGTATCTTACATTCCTGAGCTGTACACTTAAAAATGGCTAAGATGGTCAATTTTATGTTATGGGTATTTTACCACAATTTTAAAAAGTCTCTTTTTATAAAAGTATAGGTGCTTTCAAAATTTTCAATATTTCTTGACCTTCCTGGCTTTACGCCCATGTAGTTCACTGCCTTTTGTTTGTTTAAAACTTTCTCCACACTTGGCAAAGTCTGTTAAACCATGTGCATCCAGGAGCATCCAATCCGCGGCTTGTGGGCTGCATGCGGCCCAACACAAAATCGTAGACTTACTTAAAACCTTTTTTTTTTGCTCATCAGTTTTTGTTAGTGTTTGTGAATGTAACCTGTGGTCCAGGATAATGCTTCTTCTTCCAGTGTGGCCCAGAGACACCAAAAGGTCAGACACCCCTGCATCCTTATATTTGATCATTTTTTTAATGCAGTGTTCTGCCTTCTTTTAATTTTTCCTTAGACTGCCTTTGATTTGGACACATTATTAAGTCGGTGGTAATTCCCTTTGATATGTAGCTCTTCAGGTTACTAGCTTTTATGCTCTATCTGTACTATTTTCGCAGCAGTGGTTATGTTACCAGTCTTATTCTTAGGGTGCCATCTCTCCAAGGGGTACAGGAGTCTTATAAACTTTAAATCGTTAAGCTGGGTGTGATTCTGATCACACCCTTCTCAGGTAGGTAAAAAATGCACCAACCATCATGGCCTGTCCGTCATCTTGCCTCACCCCTCCCCAGAGCCATGAAACCAAAGAAGATGAAATGCTAATGATTTAATGGAACATGAGAGCTGGAGTTGGGAGGGACCGTCACTGGGCTTTTCCTTCCGCTTAGCATTATGAAATGGAATCTTTCTACTTCCCTAAAGGCTGTCGTTTGGTTAAAAGAAAGTTCAAGAAAGGAAGAGCAGCTAAGTGAAAGAAATCTACTACAGTTTAGAAATTTCTGAGCCGAGGCAGAAGGAGCTTTATGGAACAAGACTGAGAAAAGACATTCGGCAGCGTTAGTGGCCTGTGACTTCTGCCTGGGGTTTGTGGAGTTTTTCTTCAGTGGCCATCATAGGGTAGCCCTTTTGTTTTGGCAGCTTTATCTACCTTGCGATGTGGGGTATCTGGACATTTGAGTCTCTGTTGAGGAAGCTTGTGATGACTGAGGTACTCTATCTCGTGTCTTATTTTTTAGTGTTCTTGTTGATATGATTTTATTGCATATAATAAAAATTGTTATACTTTTAATGCCGACATGTCTGTTCTTTGATTTTTAAAATTCAACTTCAAAATCAAGCTCTTTTGAGATGCTTCTCGGGTCCTCTATACTTCAGAGATAACCTCTAGGAAGGGCATTTATTGAGTAAATAAAACAGCCATTGCCACCTCGAATTCTTTGCCTAGTGAGTCACTGTATAAGTAAGTGTAGAGGTGACTCACAGGGCTTTCTTGTTAGTATTTCCTTAAATGCAGGTTCATGCTTTCTTTCTGTGCCTCTGTGCCCCTTTTCTTTGCAGTGGTGAATCTGCCATAAACAGACTAGTGCCAGTTCTGTGATTTGCAAACCGTCCAGAACAGCGATTTTCAACCCATGTGCCCCAAGAATTTTGGAAACATGTACGACTTGACTGTTTAATCAGGGGCACTGACCTCTTTTTCCCCTAGACTATGAAATAAAAAAAAAAAAAATGACAGCAGCCTCCACAACAATAGTGGTCCGGTGTGAATGAATCAAAATTATACTTATTTTTTGTCAGATTGGCAAGAAGTATATTTCTGGATCTGCTGCAGAATTTTAGTAATTAGTGTATGTGTGCCCTGAGATGAAAATGTTGAAGGTCGCTTGTCCAGCACATTGATGTTTAGTGGATGAAAGGATTTTAATCACACATACAAATACAATTCTGTTCTGTCCCGAAGTGTTAGAATTCTTTTGCATCTTTTTTTCTTCTTTATTGTGTTAGAATTCTTTAGTAAGCATTGGTCCTGATTATTCTGAGACATACCCACATTTAATACTCTCTTTTATTTGAAATAATGATTTGCCAACGTTCACAAGTTCGTTTTTGGCATTTCTTTCATCTGTTAAATGAAAGCTTCAAGAATCCGGTGAGGTTCCAGTGGAAAAAAATAATGTTCAGAAATTCCGGCTTTGGTGCCTGGCATCCAGGAGCTCTAAATGTGAAAATTCAAAAGAAACGGGCAGAACCTCACGTCCGGGCGCCCAACTCCAGGGCTGCCCTCAGTTACACGTTGTTTTGAATAGTTTTGTTATTAGCAGTTTATTTTTACCTACAGAGAATCATATAAACTATACTTCACTGTAGAATATGACTTCTGTAATAAGTGCAGAATTGTTCCCGGGGAGACCTGAGGTAGGGGGCTCCTCCTTGGTTATTGCCTCACTTGCAAGAGAAGAATTCAGATTAATATATTACATGTTTTTAGATTAGCAGTAAAATCAAATACTGGAAAAATATGGCAGTTTGTCCCTGAGTCATCTTTAGCATTGAGAAGAGAATGGACTTGGGAATTCTATCTTCTGTTCACTTTAAAGAATATTCTGTTACTTTTTATATAGAAGCATGAGATCAGAATAGTTAAGGGAAGTCACTGGGCGTAGAGTGCTTGTGGAGTGTTGGCAGAAGTTTTCGTGGCAGATGGTGTGGAAGAAGGAAGGGCTCCGGTCTGATGTGTGCACAGCCACTTTATAATATCGAACATGTTGTGGGTAGACCATCAATAGTCCTTGAATTAACAAACAACAGCACGACTTGCCTTCCTTCACGAACAACTTGGGTCACTGATTGCTTCGGTCCTTTATTAAGTGTTCTGTCTTCTAACCCTTTATTCTCCACCTTTTGGGTTCGTGGTTCTGTGTGTGTGTGTGTGTGTGTGTGTGTGTGTGTTGGAGGGGCTGTTGGTGAAAGGAGGTGTTGTTTGGGGAGGGGGCAGGGAAGGTCAGGCCAGGATCATCTGAGGACTTCCCTGCAGAGAATCATTGTTTAGATCAGTGGCCTGATGGTGGCCTCCGGGAGCCTCTCTAGCCTCAACTACCTGAAAGAAACAACAGAATTTGCAGCGATACGTGTCCTGAGAAGCCACTCGCAGTGCATTTGGCTCCATCCATAAATCGAGTTCAGTCCTGTGCTACTGCCAGACACCAAAGGAGCTACAAACTGTCTACAATACTAGAGCTGAGATGTGCCGATTCTGTGACTGTTTCTCTTCCTTCACTCTTTCCTCACCTTTTCTGTCTTCTTTCCCTGTCCCTCCCTTCCTTCTTTCTCTTTATAGCTTTCAACTAAGCATATCTGTTTGAAGGTTTCCTCTTCTCCCCCAGCATCTGCTCAGTCATGGCATTTTGCCAAATTTTGTTTTGGGAGAAAATGACTTTGCTTCACACTTGTTGAGGTTGAATGCTCTACTATCTCTTTAAAGAGCTCAATTTTTAACTGTTCCTGAAGCTCGTTTCATCAGTTTATGGAGAGTTAAGAGGATGGGCACATGACTTTGTGGGAGTTGAGGTCCTTCTGTCCTCCAGGGTGCAGAGTCACTACAGATTGAAGTAGCACAGAGTTTATTATTTTTGCTTGAAAGGGCCTTTGGACCTTCATTCATATTAAACAGACAATAACTTCCTATTCAGAGAACCTACAGACACATATAACCCAGATTGTAATGGGAGCTGTTTGCTCCCATTCTGTGCCCAGCCCTAAAGTTCTTATCTTCTGGAGTGAGGAGGGGAGATATGGCAGGCGGGTGGACAGGTAGGGTGGGGAGGAGTGGCTAGGGAAGGGGAGTTTGGAAAATGGGAGGCTGAGGATGAGTGGGGCCAATTGAACAAGCTGAGGATTCCTGCAACTGCAGCTTTCTTGAAAGTGGGCTCTTCCCAGAATCCTCTCTTGATTTTAGGCAGAGAAGACAGTGGCCAGCAGGTGGCGCCAAACTGCAGCTAGGACAGTTTGAGGTTGTGCAGCCCAAATCTGGAGTGGGTTGGCTGGCTCACTGCACAATTTTCCCTTGGTGTTGGAATGGACTTTTAGCATACTTTATTAAGGTTTAAAATGTTTTTTTGAAAATTTTGTTTTGCTTCTTAATGTATATTATTTTTTCTTTTTAAATATATTTTATTGATTATGCTATTACAGTTGTATCAATTTTTCCCTCTCTACCTGGCACCCCCCCAATTTTTCCAGCAATCCCCCCGCTTAGTTCATGTCCATGGGTCGTGCATGTAAGTTCTTTGGCTACTTCATTTCCTATATTGTTCTTAACATCCCCTGTCTATTCTGTACCTACTAACTTGTACTTCTTAATCCCTGCACTTGTCCCCCATTCTCCCCTTTACTCTCCCAACTGATGACCCTGCAAATGATCTCCGTATCTATGATTCTGTTCTCCTTGTTTGCTTGGTTTGTTTTTTAGATTCAATTGTTGATAGATGTGTCTTTTGCCATTTTATTGTTCATAGTTTTGATCTTCCTCTTTTTCTTAAATAAGTCCCTTAACATTTCGTATAATACTGGCTTGATGAACTCCTTTAGCTTTACCTTGTCTGGGAAGCACTTTATCTGCCCTTAAATTCTAAATGATAGCTTTGCTGGGTAGAGAAATCTAGGTTGTAGGTCCTTGCTTTTCATCACTTTGAATACTTATTGACAGTCCCTTCTAGCCTGCAAGGTCTCTTAAGGTCTTGGTCTCTTAAGGTCTCTGCAAGGTCTCCATAAGGTCTCTTTTGAGAAATCGGCTGACAGTCTTATGGGAATTCCTTTGTAGGTAACTGTCTCCTTTTCTCTCGATGCTTTTAAGATTCTCTCCTTATTTTTAATCTTGGCTAATGTAATTTTGATGTGCCTTGGTGGTTTCCTCCTTGGGTCCCCCTTCTTTGGGACTCTCTGAGCTTCCTGGACTTCCTGGAATTCTATTTCCTTTGCCAGATTGGGGAAGTTCTCCTTCATTATTTGTTCAAATAAGTTTTCAATTTCTTGCTCTTCCTCTTCTCCTTCAGGCACCCCTATAATTTGGATGTTGGAACATTTAAAGATGTCCTGGAGGTTCCTAATCCTCTCCTCATTTTTTTTGAATTCTTGTTTCTTCATTCTGTTCTGGTTGGATGTTTCTTTATTCCTTCTGGTCCACACCGTTGATTTGAGTCCCAGTTTCCTACCCATCACTGTTGGTTCCCTGTACATTTTCCTTTATTTCACTTAGCATAGCCTTCATTTTTTCATCTAATTTGTGACCATATTCAATCAATTCTGTGAGCATCCTGATTACCAGTGTTTTGAACTGTGCATCTGGTAGGTTGGCTATCTCTTCATCGCTTAGTTGTACTTTTTCTGGAGCTTTGATCTGTTCTTTCATTTGGGTCATTTTTTTTTTGTCTCAGCACACCTGTTACCTATAAGGGGTGGAGCCTTAGGTGTTCACCAGGGTGGGGCAACCCACATGGCTGCGTTGTGATGCTGTCTGTGGGGGAGGGATCCGAGAGGGAAGAGTGCTGCTTGCTCCACTCTCTGCCAGTTTTCAGTCACTTCCCCTGCTACTCTCAATCAAATTGGGTCCCTCTGGTGCTGATTCCCGGGTGGGTGGGTTTGTGTACATTCTAGGCCCCTGTGGGTCTCTTTGATGAACTTCCCTGTGAGGCTGGGAGTTTCTCCTGCTGCTGCCTCAAACCCCACAGGTGTTTCAGTCAGAGGTTTTGAGGCTTTATTTCCCTTCGCTGGAACTCTGGGTTGTGCAGTCTGTCTCGATCCCCAGTTGTTCCTCCTGGTTTATCTGCATGTGAATGTGGGACCACCCAGTCCGAAATCCACTGCCTAGCTGCAAGTCCTCTCTGCTGGCTGCCCATCTCTGCCCCTCCTACTGGTCTGGGTGAATGTTTCCTTATCTCCTTGGTTGTCGGACTTCCATACAGTTCGATTTTCTGTCAGTTCTGGTTGTTTTTTGTTTTTAAATTTGTTGTTGTCCTTCTTTTGGTTGTTCGAGGAGGCACAGTGTCTGCCTACACCTCCATCTTGGCTGGAAGTCTGGACCTTTATAGTATTTTCTTAATTCTTGTTCCCTGGAAAGAGACTATGAGATGGAGAGATGGGTGCAGAGGCTTATCAGGGAGTGTCTCTTGGGAGACATACCTGTAGGGAAGTGAGGAAGGCCAGACAGGGCAGTGGGAGAGGCCGACTGCTATGCTGTTTTAATGGAGGCTTCCGCTGATCCTTTGGGGGAGCTGTAGAGCTGGGCTGGCCCTTCAAGATTGTCCAATTTGAGGCAAAGGCGCTGAGTGTCTGCCAGTTACTGGCCCATGGGCATTCTGCTGGGAGGGGGATAATCTTGGGCAAGGCTGCTCCCTGCTGCCCAGGGCAATATCCAGTGAGGGGCATCGTTGTGAGCAGCCAGCAGCTGGATGCATCAGCCTTGTGCAGTGTCTGCTGTATCAATATTTGATCCGTGGAATCTGAAGGCATTCCTCATAATTATTTTTAAAACACTTGTTTCCTTATTTTCATTTGTGTTAGTGTTGTCTGTCCATGGAGAGAGTAGATTCCTAAGGGGCAGGTGTCATCTTCACATGTATGAATTTTGACACCATACGAAAGCTGGAAAGCTGCAGGCCTATTGGGTATTTGATAATCACATCATAATCATTTTTGGCATGGTTTGGGACAAATATAAAACAATGGCTTTTAAAAGTAGTGTAGAACTATGAGGTACCACTTAATGTCTACTGGGATTGCTGTAATAATAATATAAATATTTAAAATTATTTAAATAATAATAATAAAATATTGCTGTTAACAACAATAACAAATGTTGGCGAGGATGTAAAGAAGTCGGAACCCTCATACACTGCGGATGGGGATGTAAAATGGTGCGGTCGCTGTGGAAACAGTCTGGCAGCGTCTCAAAGGTTAAACACAGAGTTGATATATGGCCCAGCCATAGCGATTCCACTCCTCGGTAGGCACCACGGAGCAATGACAATATATGAAATGAGGCAAGTGAAAACACTTTCACACAAACACTTGGACGTGAACGCTCATAGCAGCATTAATCAGAATAGTGACGAAGTGTAAATAAACCAGATGTCCACTCGGCAAACGGGCCAGGGAATTGTAGTGTATGGCTGCAGTGGAATATGATTCCGCAATGAATGGAGCATTGGCACATGTTACAACATGGATGAATGTTGCAAACGTCACCCTAAGTGAGAGAAGCCAGGTACAGAAGACCACGGAGGATGCAAGTCCGCTGATGTGAAAGGGTTAGAATACGTGAGTTTATAGGACATGAAGTAGATCAGCAGTGGTCTAGGGCTTGAGGGGGCGGTTTGCGGGGGGAAATGGGGAGCAGACTGCTAATGGTTCAGAGGTTCCGAAGGGATGAAAACAGTCAAAATTGTGGCAATGGTCCAACAGCTCTGTGAAGGTATTAAGTAAGAATCATCAAACTGTACACTTTAAATGGGTGAATTACATAGTATGTGAATTGCATCTCGATAAAGCTGTTGTAAAAATAGTGTGTAACAAGAAAAGTACAAATAGCCGAAATAAGGCTTACACTTTAGGCATTCTCTCTAAAAAAACAGTGTGTAATAAAATAGCAAAGACTGACATACTTGATTTGCAACAGGTGGCAAGCCTATTGAGGTGGAATGATTAAAAAGGAAAACACGTTTTGCATTTTAAAGACGAAACCAAATCAAAGAAGACGAGAAACAGTTACAGCAGGAGTTGAAGCTCCCTGTCCTTGGGCTTGTTAGATTGTTACGCTTCTCAGATTCACCGTTTACTTCTTGGGGACAGAGCACAGGTGCCAGCATCTTACTGGCATTTGAATTTTACATCAGTAACATTGTTGCCTTGAGATGAGATCAGCTGGCCATTATCTGTCACTGTCCTGGTTCCTCTGCTTTTATTTGAATCTAAGAAATAGGGAGAATTTTAGAATTGTAGTTTTCTTACTGTAAAATTAAGGATAATTCCTGCCCTACCTAGTGCACAGAATCATAATAAGAATTTCATAAGTTATAAGTCTGTATTCAGACACAGGGCTAGATCTTTTTTTTTATTTGTACGGTATTGTTTATTTCATAAGACCACCTGGTGCTAAATTGGAAGATCAGCTTAATTTCATCTGATTCAGGTGCTTCATAGTCTTCACCATTTTTCTATGTATATCTGATGTTCTTGGTACTTTTTCTAAGAAATTTTACTTCTGAAGTTTTTATATATAATTGTTTATAAAAATATGTAGACCCTATCTGTATCTTTCACCCATTATTCACTTATGGTTCTATTATTTGTTATTAAATTTAGTATTATATTCAGTTTTTAATTCTAATTATTCTATCACTGTTTTCTATTATAATTCTATAATTATTTTTTATAATTTATAAAATATAAAAATTATATAATTATCTATTTATAATTCTATAATTTATCCTCTGTTATATCATATATTTTATTATTCTATATATACTTTACACTTGCTAATAAGTCAACTTTTATCAATTATTAATTAATCTTGCAAAAAACACTTTGCTATATCTTGGGAATAAAACTGAAAAGTCACATTCCCTGATCTTAAAGAACTTGTGTATAATTTTTGTTGTATTTTGTATGATCACAGCAAGTTTTCTCTTCTGTAATTTTCACAATGTTGAGATAGAGTCAGAAAAATAATGTATGTCTTTTTCTTACTGAAAAACAATATTGTCCCAATGGTTGACCCAGTTGCAGCCTCCTGGTTGCCGATGGCTGATTTATCATCTTCTCTTGCCCTAGTTAGAGACCCAGTTTCCTTGGAAGCGTGGTCCTAGCGGCTCACTTTGCCATCCCACTGCGTACTCCACACCACCTTCTGTCAGCCTTGCAGCCGATCCTGCTGCCCAGCAACAGAAACTCAGATTATCTCCGCAGGTTTGTGTAGCTGCCCTGCTGCTGTCGTCTGGACCCCATCTGCCACCTGCTTCCGAAGGCTTGTGCTGCCTCCAAAGGGCCCAACTGCCCAAGTTCCTTTCCACCATGAAGCTGTTGGGACCAACGGAGGAGATGCAGGAGAAGAGAACATCTCCGTCCCCGCTGTTGGACGCTCCAAGTCATTCTGGAGTGCTAATGTCACGCGCGGGGTGTCCGTTCTATACCACGTTCTATACAAGCACTTCTTGAGCGCTTGCTCTGTGACAGATACTGTGCTGGGAACCAGGGACAGTGTGTCGATAGAGGTACAGGATTTCAGCTGAGCTACATGGAGTTAAAATGGGCTATTGTGGAATTTTATAATTATTTAGAACACTTTGTAGGAAAATGTATTCAAGTTCCCAAAGGTCAGGATGGCGTGGTGCCTACAGGTGCCTGGAGCCGTACGTTTGCAATCTTAGCTCCCCCGTTATTACCTGGCTACTTCCCAGCTGTGTGACATTGAGAATGTTATTTAATGTTTTTGCGCCATGGTTTCCTCATCTGTAAAGTGAAGACACTAGTTCCCATTTCACAGGGTTATCATAGGATTGAACAAGTTATATTTCTAAAGGGACAGGAGCAATATTTGGCATAGGGCAAGTATGAAATATGTTAGTTCAATAGAAAAATTTTATAAAGAACTCTTGGAATACATCCACTCCCCTTTATCCAAATTGAAAGCAAAGAAATCTCACTTTTTATTTACTGCTGACTTTTCTTCTCCCGAGGCAAAATATTTAACATGCACATATGCACAAGACTGATGTGAAATCAGCATACCAAATCGTACATTGCCAAGGCACGTACGCAGATAGGAGAGAGTAATATTACTATCATATTATAGATCGCAGGTTCCCATGCACGGGTCTCACATGAAGATGAGCGACCTCAGCAGAGAACCCGCATCACAGACGGGGTGTGTCCAATATGTTAGCTTTTCTTGGAAAGATCACTAAATCTGGAATGATGTAAGTGATCACAAGGATATTCTCACCGTTCTGGAGGTCAGAAGTCTGAATCAGGTGTTTCCCTGCCTCTTCCAGCTTCGAAGGGCCACTGCATCCCTTGGGGGTAGCCCCTTTTCTGTCTTCAGAGGCAGCACATAGCATCTCGAATCTGCCTCTGGCTCTGTCCCCTGCACCCCCTTCTGAGCTGAAGACTGCTTTTGTTTTAATGACAAAGTGATGCAGTCCATAATCATTAAGTCCTTGCCTTTTAAAAAACAGTTCTGGGATTTTAATCACTAGGAGCAGTTACCTAAAAAATAGAAAGCCAAGTGTTGTAATGCATTATTTTTATTTTAAAATCCCAAGCCCACGACACTGTGCCCTGTAAGAAGGAGGTTGAGGACTCTGGGTTTCTCGGCTGACCCACCCATTTTTCGATGACTGGTAATGTGTGCTGTATTCTGTGCCCAAACCGAGTCTCTATTGATTTTGGTTTTCAAATCGGCATCTCATTTATTCCGTATCCTGGAAACTGGGGTTCCAGATGGTATGCTTTTCACGTGGGAAAAGCCCACTGTTGTAGAGACCAGACTTTACATCATCTAGGAGAGTTTATCACCATGGAAACCGACACTTCTAGGTTTCTAATCTGCGTCATGTCATTTTTCAAAAATTCGTTCTCCTGCTTCATCAGATTCAAGACTTTTTGCTCCTTTAAATAAGACATCCTTTTTTTGTTTAATCTCTTCTGCTGTTCGTGCTTGTGGCATTCCTACATCACTTGTGTCGTCTTTACCACACTCGTGCACATCGGTGTAATCCAATAATTACTGGAGTTGTGAGGGGCAGTCAGAAAATTTTACAAGGAAGGAAACTGAAGCTCAGAAGTTGTGCTTTTCTTTATCTAATACATCCCGTCGGTGCGAGAACCAGGGTTAGGCCCCGAGTCTCCTGACCCCCGACACTCATTTCACCACACGAGAGTAAGTTCACCGCCGACACACTCTCCTCACGGTTGTCACCCTCCCCGGGGGCCTCTGAGGGGCATCCCTGACAGCCCAGATCCCAGGCCCAAGGGCATCATGACTGAAGAGATGAAGTTGATGAATAAAAAGCATGGGTCTTCTACGTTTTAGGGTCCCTCACACATGGAGTTCAATGTTCCCCCTTAAATGCTGTCCCTGTGTAGCAGTTTAAAAATTATCATAGGATATTTCATTTTTTGTAATAATTTCTTTGGGAAAGAAAACCTCGCACACGCACGTGTGACACACTGTGTGGCAAGTTTAAAAAATTAAAGTTTTAATGATAGTATCATTGTTTACTGTGACTCCGCCACTTTGCTTTCAGATGCTTCAAGTTTGGTGAAAGTTATGAATAAGCAAATTTCCCATGAAATCTACCAACTTTCCTGTGATTCTCTAGCAAACACGCTGATTTCATTAACCTGGAAGCGTTCAGTTTCTGTTTTAGTGACTTTTTTTAATGAAGTGCATTTCATTTACTCTGTTCATTTAGCATTGATCAGGGGCATGAAAGTAAACATTTTAAATTTACATGAAAGAGAAGTTTACATCTAATAATTTCTATGTTTGTCCATGTTTCAAAAAACATTTTATATAAAATCACTTTTTGTGGGATAAGTGTCCAGGGATTGAGTGTTTTGAAATCCTCTCCAAACTCATAAGGGTTGTGTGTTGGGTGGGAAGACCACTCGATTGGCGGTTTGGAGCCTGACAGATGCTAATAATAATAAAAGGACTGTCAGACAGAACTCTGGACTTCACCATGAGCTACACTTGACTGTGGAGCCTGGGCATCTGAGGTGTGTGGAGGTCTCGAGCATGGAGTGCTCATCCACCCTCAGGGATCGTGTTCTAAGAGACAAGTGTGCAGAAGCAGAGCTCCCTCCCATCTTGGGGCCGAGCTGTGAGATCCCTTGCCCAGTGCAGGGCTAACTCAGGTTGATGCACAGACCCTACCAGGGGTGTCAAACTCACTTTCACCGGGGGCCACATCAGCCTTCAAAGGGCCGAATGTAATTTTAGGACTGTATAAATGTAACTACTCCTTAACTGTTAGGAGAGAGCTCAGTGCGGCCGCTGGGTAGAAACAAGGTGCCGGGCCAGATAAAACAAGCTGGAGGGCCGGATTCAGCCCGCAGGCCTTGTGTTTGCCACCTGTGCCCTACACATTACGAAGAAAGGTCTGGCCCTTGCCCAGCTCCTGGAGATCACCTGTAAGCCTTGGAACATCCTGCCTGATAAGAGTATAACCAGAAATATACAGGTATCGGGGTGCTATTAACATTTATACGCTAATTTACTTTTTTAACTCTTTGGAGACGCAGATACCGCGTGCCCACGGTGTGCTTCATGACTGCGCCGTATCAGTTTGGTCTCGAGATTGAGAAACAAGGGCGAGTGACATGTGTGCCCCAGGCTGGCGTGAGCGGCCCCCAGGAAAACCCCTGGGCACCAAGGTTTGCCTCCCTGGTTGGCAATGCTTGTGTGTCTTCACACACAATTTCTGGGATAAATACGTGCTATTTAGTATGATACCACTGGGAAAATACATTTGGAAGCTTATGCTTGGTGGCTTCTATACTCAGCCCCTATGTGCCTTTTGTCTTTGGTGATTTTGATCTGTCACTGTAGTAAACCATAGCCGTGAGCATAGCAGCTTTTTCTGAGTTTTGTGATTCCTTCTAGTAAACGACAGAACCTAAGGATGGCCTGGGGCCCCCAATCTGCCTCTGCAGACGACAACTTCCGAATTACGGTAGTACCATGCGACTTGAGAGCATAGTAAACAGCATCACATTGGAGTGGAGAAGCCTAGTGCCCAAGGCTCCGTGTGCAGTGTTATAGGTAGGGATTCAAGAATTATAAAAATTAAATCAGCATATAGATGTTAAGACTACCCTGATACCTGTCTACTTTTGGTTATATTTTAAAGTGACTCGAGCCTCTAGATAATTGAAAAATTATAGCCATGTCCTCTCAGCGTGTAAATAGACGCCTTTTTCCATCAAGCAGGTAGAAGACCCTGCTGAACCAAGGCAGTCCTGTTCCTCCTCCTTTTCTGGAAATCGTCCCGCTACTTCCTGCCTTACTCACTAGTTCAAGCATGTTAACCCCCCGAGAAGGAACGTCTTGGCTATGCTGGCACCGAGTCCCTGCAGGGCTGTGCATACTGGAGGGTGGGATTAGGAGCCACGCTCTCTGTTTTCTTCATAGATTTGCCATTTCGGCAACACGTTCATTGGAATTAGGTCATTTTCCTCCAGAGTGCTTTCTTGTTGGCCGATTTATTCAATTCATTACCTAAGGCTGATGGTAAAGTAGGGAAAATGATCACTCACCTTTGAAAGGATTGGTAAGATGGTATCTCTCATTCTGAGTGCTAGGGATGACTCTGGATCAGCCTCTTTATCCCTTGGGGCCTCGTGACCTGATGGGGAGACTTGGCCCGGACTTGATCATCTCTAAGGTCTCCCGCACCGTTCAAATTCTCTGATGTCATGATTTTAACTTTTATAATTTTTATTGAATTTATTGGGGTCACATTGGTTAACAAAACTGTACAAGTTTCAATTGTACAACTCGAATGTTTGCATTGTTATTTCTTCATCATACCAGCTACATTTACTGAGGGCTTAATATGAACCAGGCACTTTTCAAAGTACATAGATTGGATATTTAATCCTCACAATAGCTCCCTGGAGTAGGTATTATTATAATCTCCATTTTACAGATAAGGAAATGAGGTAAGAACAGTTGGATAACTTGCCCAAGAACACACAGCTAGAAAGAGGCAGACATTGTTTTGAATCCCGGCAGTTCAAGGCCCGATCCCCGAATCACTCTTCAGTGCTGCCTTCTCTCACAAATTAGGTTAGAGGATCGATTTTTCGTTGTTACTTTGATTCTTATTTTTTTAAAGGTTTATTTTTTATTCTCATTTGAGAGAGAGGGGAAGGTAGGGAGAGAGAAAAACATCAATGCGAGAGAGAAACATCCATCACTTGCCACGTACCCTGGCTGGGATCAAACCCGCAACCCAGGCACTTGCCCCACCCAGGAATCAAACCTGTGACATTTCGGTTTCTGGGGCAACACTCCAACCAGCGGAGCCACGCTGGCCAGGGCTGTTAGTTTGATGTTTAATGAGATGAGCCCGAGGCAGATGTCTAAGCCAGGGGGCCCTGACCTGCCAGCTGAGGCCAGGACCACTCAGCTCCAGTCTGGATTGTCACAGGGCTCCTGCACCGGTCACTTTCCCTGGTCACTTTCTGGCCTTGAAACTGACCAACCAGAATTGTGGAACATAGTTGTATATACCAGACCATTCCTAAGCCTATAAATGGTTCCTTAAGTCTTTTCTAAGGATGTGGATAAGGAAAAAAAAAAGGGAAATAGATAAAACCAGGTATGGCATTCAAAATATTTAACAACTGTATGGTATGGGCACCCATGAATCAGAACAAGCACCAGTTCCTGGCAAGTCTGGGGTGGGGTCCTGGAGGCCCCTGCTGTGCCTCTGCGTTTGGTGACTTTAGCTATGAGGTCACGGTGACAAGCCTGGGCCCAGAATCAGGGGCATTCATGGGGGCTCTGGGCAGCGGTGTTTTAGTGGCAGACACCAGCCTTGCGGTGGTCTTCCCTGAAGTCTTGCTGTAACTTTGTACAAACATTCTCTCTCACAAACTCAGCTTTGGGAGTGGAGTGTGGGCTGGGCACCCTAGTGCAGGACATGACCTTCCAAAGCCTTATAGGCAACCCTTTGTGATAAAAACTGTCAGCTGGGAGTGGGGAGGGGCGTGCATATCAGTATTTCTGGTGGGGCTGGCATGACGTGCTCATGCTCATCCCAGACGGAACACACGTTGAAGAGAGCCCGGGACCATTGCTTTATGGCGTTACCCAGACATATTGCCATTTTTTGCAGTATGGCCTTGTTATTATAGAGTGATTTCTTGTCATAATATCGGTTATGGGCAAAATTTTTGCCTAAATTATCTTAGAAAAACTATTGTATAATTGTTTCACCAAATCGATGATCTGATTCTCTTGCATTCATTTTCAGAGATGCCTTTTGGATATTTTATTATGCTAAGTAAGGTACAGGTTGGAGCAACCCAAGTTTATTTTGGCACTTAAAAGTTTCAATGACTAATTTTTAAAATTCCTTTTAGGCCTTAGGTGCAGCTTTGAATTGTTTCGGCATAAGCCTGAGTCCCGTCATTCGTTCGTTCAGTTCTGTGTCTTGTCCTGTGCTAGGTGCTGAGGGTTCAGAGAGGACAGAAATTGCCCCTGCTCTCAAGAGCTTACAGTTGGCCAAATCCCGAAATAGATGGGACGTAATAGGCACGACAGCACTGAGTGAGGCTGTGGACCTGGGTGCTGTGGAGTGGGTACTCTGGGAGGATTTCTCACAGAGAATAAGTCGGAGTCTTCGCCCTGGCTGGTGTGGCTCAGTGGATTGAGCGCTGGCCTGCAAACCAAAGGGATGACAGTTCAATTCCCAGTCAGGGCACAAAGGTTGTAGGCCAGGTCCCCAACTGGGGGTGTGTGAGAGGCAACTGATCTATGTATCTCTCGCATATTGATGTTTCTCTCTCTCTCTCTTTCTTTCTCCCTTCCTTCCCCTCTCTCTAAACCTTTAAAAAAAGAAAAGTAGGAGTCTTCAAGGCCAGGCCACACCTCCTCCATGTCTTGTGGAGGTTGCTCCAAGAGGCTCACTGCTTCCACTCCTACCTTCCTACATACAATCCATTCTCCACACAGCAACCAGAGTAATTTTCCTAGATTGATGGAACTCTCTGGTCTGAACCTCTCATGGCTTCCAAGCTTTGAATAAAGTCTAGCTCCCTCCATGGCCTCATTTGAACCTCCCTCCTCCCTGCCCGCTTTGCCCCAGCCCTACTGGCCATACTTCTGCTTCTGGAGCAAGCCAGCCTTCTTCCTGCCAGCCCTAGGGTCCTTGCACTAGCCATCCATGGAGCTTCTTATAAGTGGCTCCTTCTCATTCATTTGGGCCTCAGCTCAAATCTCATCCCCTTTGAAAAGTCTCCAATGACTGCCCATCTAAAGGAGCCACCTGACCCCTGTATTGATCATGCTTTTTATTTTCTATATTTTATGATGTTTTGATATCTTAAACAGCTTGCTGGCTCAGGGCTAGCCAGTTCTCAGAGGCAGCAAAGGCCCTGCTGGAAGCATGTCTCATATGCAAACCACCAAGTCCTGAGTCTATAGCCCCACTGTCTCATCTAACTCTCACACACCAAGCCCATATTTCCCCTGCCCTACCTCATCCCAGGGCAGCATACCAGACCACTAGAGAGCACTCTACAGCACAAAGCCCAAGGAAATTATTCAAATTAGCCACTTCTAAACTGTGTATTCTGCCTTGCCTTTCCTGCAGAATCCCTAGTAACAGCTTAGACCTTGCCTTTCCCTGGCTTCTTTCTGCTTCTTGACCAACACTGGTGTTCCCCACATGGCCCTGCGTGTTGTGGCATGCCCCCCCTCATTGGGAAACATAGGTAACAGGAACCTTCTTTCAGTGGCATTGGCCTTCCCATGCCATCACTCAGCTGTGCCTCTAAATTAATTCTACGCACGACTTCAATGCAACCCACAAACCACCACACTGTTTATTGTCTTCAAGGCACACAGCAGCATCCGCTGTTCCGTTTGTCACCTTGCCCACGCCCTCCTTACTGTGTGAGCCCTGTGAAAGCAGGAGCGGGATTTATCTGCATTCCCATAGATCCTCAGCCCCTAGCATTGTAGTGGGCACTTAATTAATACATTTTTGGCCAAATCAATGAGCAGTAGACACCAGTATTGCCGTTGGCCACATGAAGCTATCTGCATTCCTCTACAAAGGTAAGAAAAGAAGTGGGACTGAGTTGGAATTATTCCACACAAAAAGTATGAACGCACCAGTTACAAATGGTCAGTTAATGTGCGTGAGCACTCTCCAGGCGGCACATTGGTATGTGTTCTACAGGGACAAATCCGAGAGGTTTGCAGAGATGAGCTTAGGGTTATTGCAGACCACGTTCGACACTGTCTCCCTCCTTCCTCTTGCATTATTCCTATAACTGAATATAAATCCACCATTTGGGCAGTTTTATTGCCTAGGTCTGTGTGAATATACCTTTAAGTCTAAGAAAGGACACCTACATTTTATAAGATTTGGTTTCCTCCTAAAGTAAGAGCCTATCTGGTAAGACGTCCGTGTTAACACCTGGAAATCCTCAGGGTTGCTGTGAGTGAACTCTCCAGGGAGCCACGAATGAGCAGAGGCGCAGAAGGAAGAGGAGCCTTTCATTAGGGAGCGGTGTTGACCCACTGATTACCGTGGATGAACCGAGGCTCTGAAAATGTCCCCTGAGAGTTGTCTTCTTTATATGATATAACTATCATCAAATTTCAAAAATTAAGCTTTCAAAATTAAGTAGAATTACTCCTAACTAAAGAGTCTTACTACTGAGAGAATTCTTGATTATTGTTATTAAATAAATAGGAACAGTGGCACAGAACCCAAGTGGCATCACATCGAAAAGTATTTTCTGTCTGGCAGGGAATGTGTATTACGCTCACGTTTATTGAGAAAGCTGCGTTTCTGAGAACTCGTGAAATTTGTCTAAGATTGTGATGTTTTTGTTTCACATAATCTAATGGGGGACATCACTAGACATTTTGATTCTAGTGGCTGCTGGCTAAGATGGCATTAGAAATAGACAATGAAAGTAATTCAAGGATAATCATAGTGCCCTTAACGAACCCCAATTATCTTTTCTGCTTGATATGTTCAGGTGGAGCTTGAAATCAAATTTTCATGGATGGATTATAATATGGATAATCTATCCATAGAGGACTGAGGGCCAGCTAAGCCCGTAGGGGTACCGTTTGATCTGAGGAAATTATGTTTTAGTCCATTTAATTTCCCCCCTTTATTAGGGATGAGTCCATTAGTGATGAGATTATAAACATCAGGTGTACTTTGTAATATAAGTGAGTGACTCCCTTAATAGAACTTGAATTCTAAGATAGAATTTTTGCTTTAAGCTTCCTTAGTTTTGGAATATTGTTTAAATATATTTTCAAAAGGGAAATGATATTTACAAATTAATCATTATAAATATCAAGTATTAATAATAAGTTGGCATTTATTGAGTACTTTTTCAATAAGTACACTTCATAGTCAATTGTTTAACCTTTATAATAACCATTTGAGAGAAGTACTCTTACAATCCCCATTTACACACGAACCTGAAATGTATACATTTATCTATTATGAAGGGGAATAGGCTTGTTATTAAGTCAGGGTGTGGCAGATCAGGGATTTAAGTGACAGTGTTTTTATTAATTTTGTATTTGTCTCAATTTGAATTTTTGGGAAAACTTACATTTTTAAAGTTCTCATATACATTAAAAGCTGTTAGGTGTTCATATAGCTGTACCACAGACACAAACATTTTCAATGTAAGACGATACCACCAGTGATAACTTGCTAAGAAAGAAGGTTTATTGAACACAAAGAATTGACATTATTTTCTATAAGGTAATCTAATGAGTCATCATATTTGTATGTGACATTCTTCCAGGTGAATGGGGAGACACCACTATCAATTGCTAGAGACTGTATTTCAGTAACAGGAAGATGAAGAGACAGATTTTGTTTCAGACTTGCTCATTTTTTCAGGACAGATCTATGACGCCATGCCTTCTCTGCTCGGAAAGCGTTTGGCACATGCTAGCTCTTGTGTCTCAGACTAATTGCTTTGGGATTTCTCTTCCAGGGAGTGGAGCCTGGTGCTCAGTATTTTGCTGCGTTGATCTACCTCCTCAAGAACTTTCTTAACCACTATGGCTTTGGCCGGATCTAAAAATTAAAATTGAAAGGGAGATGTTAGAGAGTTGAGAAAAGATGAATGAGGTCCCAATAGCTGAAATGTGGAAGCAACAGGTGTGTCCATTAATGATGAATGGATAAAAAACATGGTGTAAACACACAAGGGAATATGATTTAAGCTCTAAAAAGGAAGGACTCTCTGACACATGCCATCTTGAGGACATTATGCTAAGTGAAATGACCCAGTCACAAAAGACAGATGTTACATGATTCCACCTATAGGAGCTTCCTAGAGTAGTGAAATTCACACGGACGGCAACATTGTTGCCAGGGGTGGGGAGCAGGGGATGGAGAGGTATTGTTTAATGGATGCAGAGTTTCGGTTTTAGAAGATGGAGAGTTCTAGGGGTGGTTGGTGGGGATGGCTGCACAAGAATGTGAGTGCACAAAGCCACCGAACTGTACATACAAAAATGGTTAAGAGGGTAAATTTTATGTTCTGCACGTTTTACCATAAGAAACTTTGTAAAAAAATGATAAATTATATCAATTACAGCAACAATAGGATTTTTATATAAACTGTGCAATAAGCACAAATACTTAGACTCATTTTTAGTGAATTCTGGTTTCATGATTAGCTAAAAACATGGTGACATGTTACTCTGTTTAAATGAGCACACATCACGAAAGCTAGACATTGAACATACACTCACATCTACTATAAATCTTTATTGTATGTATTCTTATATATAATATATGAGATATATATTCTGGGAATATAAAAGCAGTCAAGCTGTGCATTGAAAATGAAGTAGGAAAGCATAAAAATAGATTTTACTTGGAATTACCTTTGACTTGACTTCCTGTATTTCCAGGGCCATAATCTTTGGTCTTGTAACCTCCAGACTTGCAAGCCCTGTGAACACATGTTGTTGAAAACGTTACAAAGGAGTGAGTTGGAGAGAGCCCCTTCAATTCTAGATTCACTATTTTGTTTTTAGATGTTTGGTGAGAACATTTTAGTGGGTAACACCTGCTTTAGCATCAATAGGTGATTTTTAAATTTCTGTCCCTTAAATACAGGGCTTGTTGCGTTTTGGTTTTACAGGATGTTGCAAATCTGTATCTTAGTAGTAGAATATCATGTTTAACACTTAGCGTCTATGATAACAACTGTTTTTGTATCAGTTTATGTGCACTTTCCAGAGACCTAAGTTTCATGCAGATTTCAGTATATTTAGTTCTTGGAAAATTATTTTTCCTACCCATCATCTCCACCGATGAGGAGGCAATAGGTCTCGATTTCTTTCTCCAGGTGGACCTTGATGTCCAGCAGCTGCTCGTACTCCAGCTTCTGACCCTCGGTCTCGGTTCTGACCTGGTGCAGCTGCTCCTCCAGGGCCCCGATCTGAGCCTGGATCTGGGCCAGCTGTGCACAGTAGTTGCTTTCCGTCTCAGACAAGGAGCACTCCAGGGAGTGTTTCTGAAAGGAAACAATGAAGAAGTGGAGACGGATATACAGATATGTAAACTTGCTTTGACATAAGACTTTCTCCTCTTGTTAACTTTGCTTGTAATTGTTTTCAGTTTCACATTGACAGATGGTGAAGAAGGCTGTGGCCCCCTTAAAGTGAGCAAGTCTTTCTTGTAGGTAGAATAAACATGAAGACATTGATGTTGCTGCTTTTGCTGTTCCACATAAAATCTTATTCTTCATGCTTTAATTACATAAGGTAATATATGGATATATTCTCAGCATAGTTAAGAGATTTAAAACCAGCTGTCACATATTTAAAACGATCACCTAGGAGATGGTAAGAGATTGTCCCTTCCTACCGTGGCTAGGAGAGACTGAAGTTCAATTTCTAAGGTTTGGAGGCTGCGCTTCATCTCAGTCAGCTCATTGCGTGCAGAGGTCGTGGCTCCGACATCCTCAGAGATCTGCTGTTGCAGTGAGGCGCTCTGAGAGGTGCAAGTGAGGGAGCAAATCTTAGTTGCGTGATCAGCACCAAAATGCAGCAGGCTTGTTTTCGGGACAAGACTCACCTTCTCGTTGAACCAGGCCTCCGCATCCCGGCGGTTCTGCTCCGCAAGGGCCTCGTACTCAGCCCGCATGTTGTTCAGCAGGACCGTAAGGTCCACCCCGGGCGCCGCGTTCATCTCCACGTTCACGTTGCCCCCTGCGGCGCACTGCAGAACTTGCATTTCCTAGAGGCAGAAAAGTGTGCGGCTCAGCTATGCTGGGACCTCATACACAGTCTAGAGGCTTAGCTTCTAAGGGTTCTTAGCGTTCCCCTGCTTGCATCTCCTATCCCAGGCTGTGTGGTGGGCTCCCTCTACATTTTATATTTTCTGTCCAGTGGACCTAACTTTCAAATGACAGTACGCTCACTGAAAGAGGCTGTTTCATTTCTGGAGTTTTAATTGCTCCAGAGGTCTGTCTTAGGGTGAACCCAATTGCAGCTCAAAAACTCCAATTCTTCAGTTGGCTTTAGTTCTGCTGCACTGAAAATGTGTTAATTCCTTTTCCAAATGGAAGTCCTTAAAATATTTAGAATGCGTGATCCATCACCTCTTACTCTCTTCATTGATAGTTTAAATGTCTCCGACCTCGAGGAATGGCCATCACTCCACTCTGACACCAGCTTTGACGGGCTCTCCACTCAGCCACAGCCTGATCGCAGCGTGGCTGTGGTGGATGGGCTGAGTTTGAATAATTCTGAACAGTTGCAATAATTATGACTAAATAAATATTGGCTTATATATTTATATTATAATTACAACCTTATTTATTTATCATTAGTAAAGGAAGAACATCATCTTCTAAAGAATCCTAGCTACCTATTAAGCTATTAAGCTCACGCAGGACATTTATTACAAAGTCCATCATTATAGTGTCTTGATGGACTTCGGTGTCAAACCAGTCTCTGTGAATTGTGGTTGAACGGAGTAGTTAGATGAACTTGGGAATGTTGCTTAATTTCAAGTCTCAATTTTCTTATTTGAAAATTGAGGATAAAAATATATCCTTCTCTGTGCTGTGGAAAGATGTGAAATGGTAATAAGATCAACAAAACCACCCGGCATATAAATACCAAATAAATGCTAGTTATTATGGTCATTATCATCATTACAGAGGCTGGAATCAGTTTTGTGTATTAGTTCGTATTATTCTACCCCAGGTGGGTGTGGTTGGGATGCAGTAAGTCAGTTCTAAGGTTGGGGATGGCGGCCATCACTGCTGAGACTATGTCCAGCTGAAACAACACAGATCAGCTGACGTCTCTGCTGCACGAACCCTGCTCCACCCCCGTCCAGGCCTGGATTGGTCCTAATGGCAATGATGAGGCTTGCTTTCCTCCCGGCACCAAGTCCCTCCGGTGAGTCTAGCCTTTGTTCCTCCCCGGTGGTTCCCTTGCCTTCTCTATCTCCAGGTGGGGTTTTTACTTCGGAGGATTTAGGGAAAACTCCCTTAGTTCAAACAGAAAAATGAAAAAGATGCATGGGAGTTTGCCTGTGAGTTATTAAAAAATTAATTGTGCTCAATACATAAAAAATTTGTTAACTACCCAGGGGTCATAGCCATGCTTGAATCCATATACTTATATAATTATAGTTCTTCAAATAGTTAGATTTACAAGACAGCCTCGCGACTAACCCAGCAGCACTTTTAGCTTGATCTGCTCCGCTAAGCATTTTGCTGACTACAGAACTGTTTGGCTGTTTAAAAGCATCAAATTCCTTTTCAAAGAATAAAGGTGTTCTCAGAAAACAGTACTTCTGAAAACAATCCCAAAGGTGTGTCTGGTGTAATGACTGTATTTTCTGATTTGGAATCTCGCTTCCCACGGTGACCACTTGGGACGTACGCCGTTTGTTTGGAAGTGTAATTTTTGATGTAACAGTTTAATTTCAGCCTCATTATTTTTATAGCCATACCTATGAAGAATGTGTATTAAGTATATGTACTTATTGTGTGTATGGAGAAAATGTATAAATGTTTTAAATCTGCCACTGTTATGAGAAATTTAGATCTAGTTTCTTTAGGCTGTTCTTAAAATATGTATCTTTTATCTATTAGATGTAATCTTTTAAGTGTGCCATTTTAACTTAGCTCTAATTATCTAGCCAAACACTGCTGTTGTCATCGCGATTGGACTGGAAAACAGGATTCTTTTTTTTTCCCATGGGAAACGATGAGAGAGCGAGGGTGAATCTGTACGAATACGTTGCCACTTCTAAAGACAGCTCAGGCCTCATGTCTGTCTGATAATGGATCGTTAGGACTGATTTCTCGTTTAGGAAGTCAAGTACATTACCGCCTGCCAGGGAGACAGAGTGTGCAGAGGGGGGACCAAATGTAGACGTTCAGCTCTTACCTCTTTATGGTTCTTTTTGAGGTAGGTCATCTCCTCACTCAGGGTTTCGTACTGAATCTCCAGGTCTGTTCTGCACAGGGTTATTTCATCCAGAACTCTGCGTAGCCCGTTGACATCGGTCTCTACACTCTGGTGAAGCGCCAGCTCATTTTCATACCTTAAAGAGGGTTAATGATTTTCCAGTTTGTCACGTGGTTGGAGAAATAGTCACCAATCAGTGATCAAACACCAGAGACCTGGAATTTTGAAGTGGTAGATTTGGCCACTTCTCAAAGTTTATTGCATGATAATTATTATTTTCTTTACGGTATTTCTTTGACAGACAAAGAATGAGGGTATTCAACACTACTTTTATAGCAGTTCATACTTTATATTTCATGGCCAGAGCATAAAAAAGTAATAACATCCTGCTTATTTTAAATCTAAGTGTTTTACCGTGCTGCAATAAGAGTTGGTTAATGTTTAATGGAGGGATCAAAAAGTAAATTCAGTATAATGCTTCACAGTAATCTCCATGTATTCTTTCACTCGGCGAGAGTCTACTTACTTGAGTCTGAAATCGTCAGCTGTCAGCCTGGCGTTATCGATCTGGAGAACGGCATTAGCATTGCTGGTGGTGGAAGCGATGATCTAGAAGTGGGGAGTTCGATTTTTTAAAGGCAATTTATCACAATCAGTAAAACCCCCCCAAAAGTGGTTTTCTTAGATTAGGAAATGGAAATAATCAAAACTAATGTAGTTACTAGATAGTGACATTTGAAATCGTGAGGTTAACCAATGGACTCTACTTAATGCTTATTTCCAGTGCTAAATTGAAATTCCTTTCAAGAAATGACAAGTAGAGGTGATAAATATTTTCAGTATTCAGGGGGGAAAGGAAAACAGTATTTAGAAATGTAAGTTCATAAAAAGGATTTCAAACTGTAATTTCTTACCTGACTTTTGAGATCATCGATTATAGGGAGGTATCTACTGTAGTCATGATCCAGCCCCCGGCAAGAGCCAGGCCCAAATTTCTCATACCAGCCCTTGATCTTCTGCTCTAGGTCTGCGTTGGCCTCCTCCAGAGCACGCACGTTGTCCAGATAGGATGCCAGGCGGTCGTTGAGGTTCTGCATGGTTACCTTTTCATTGCCCGAAAGGAGGCCCCCCTCATTCACAGTGAAGCCAGCACAGGAATTGCTTCCGCCTGCATTTCCTCCCAGTGCGTTTCCCCCGAAGGCACAGGAGAAGCCACTTCCGATGCCAGGCATGCTGCAAGCATTTCCAGCCCCGAAGGTGGCTCCCCCACTGGAGAGCCGGAGCGATCCTGTGGTGGTACGGGGGCAGGCCCTCCTGGAGCCACTGGAAAGCCGAAGAGACATGGTACCCGACGAGCGCCTTGCAGAGCTGTGAGCCAGAATGGAATGCCTTCTTGTCTCGGCTGTTTGGTTTGCCTTTTTATAGACAGTTCTCAAGTGTATTCTGGATGAGTGTTCTGCCTACACAGGGTGAAATGCGGCTTGCCAGCCTCAGCAAGTTAGTATAATTGGATGATTTTTCCTAATTAGTAACTAACTTAGCTGGGCTCATTTCTGTAGGAGGGCAGTTGCCCTCAGGTTGGTGGTTATCTGAGAAATGGGTCTGGGTGGAGCAATTTCAGGTTCCTTATTACATTTTAAAATTGTGTGTGAGTCATTCTTCACTTCCCTTCTTAGAAGATAAAACTCATCAGTCCATCACACCATAAAAGTCTGGCGTCATGGTTTTGGGCTATTTATGCCGAGGCAGATTTTGATGTTTCCGAGACTTTTTCTTATTTTGTTGTCACAATTCTTTCCACGTAAGTAGAGAACAGACTGGAATCACGATTTCCCCAACCTGGTCCTTGAATTACCAGTTCTGCCCCTACACACTCCTGCCACTGCTTCCGATGGGAAGTAACTTCCATTTTGGCTGACGTGCACCCTACTTTGTTGACACTTACTTATGTTTAGGGACAGCTGCCTTCTCTTATCCATTTTGGTAATTAGGAACACACCCCTAATTGCTGTTATGGGGTGTGGGGGTTTGGAAGGACATTAACTTATTTCCTGACCCAGCAAAAGTTGAAGCAAACCCAGAAGGAAATATTTTATCTGCTTTTACTTCTCTGTGGTTTAGATTAAGTGAAAGTCAGTAAATTAACTATTTACTGGGTGAGGATCCCCATATATTTATTGATAACCCTAAATATTATGGAAATTTTGGAAAAATCTGGGAATTGGCTTATGGACAAAATTTCCACAAACATTTATGTGATACTGTTGTGAACATATGGATTCATTCCTTCACTTGTTCAACAAGTATTTATAAAACACCTATGCCCATCACGGTCTGGGTGGTTGAGATAAGTAGCGCTGCGCATTCTTTCTCTTTTTGTGACTGGCTTATTTCCCTTAGCGTAATGTCTTCAAAGGTGTATCATGTGTCAGAATTTCCTTTCTTTAAAGGCCGAGTAATGTTCCATGGCGTGTGTGTACACACCGTGTTTTGTTTATTCGTTCAACAATAGGCGGGCACTTGGGTTGCATCCACCTTTTGGCTATTGCGAATAATGCTGATATGAACATGGCAACCACCACTTCACTACATGGAAACATTCTTGGTGTAAATGAATCAAGCAGTATCTAAGAGTGTAGAGTAAAATGTTGAAGTTCTTTCTCACCTTCCTCTCTCTTCTATTCTCCTTATGCTCCCACATATCCGGAGCTTACCCTTCCAGATGTTTGTGCCCTTCCAGATGGTTTTCCATGTGTTTGCATACACACATAGCATGTAAACACACATATGCCACAGGTGAGTCATCTGTGTTATATGCGTTGTTCCGTAACTTGCCTTGTTCACCTTACATGCCTTCGAGCATGCATAGGTAGGTGCCTAATTATGATCAAAATTGTTGGCCGGTCCCCCATTTTTAACTGGGCAATAGCTACCCGCCGCAAAGGCTACTTTCTCCAGCATTCTTTGCAGCTGACTGTGGTCATCTGATTAAGCTAGCCAATGTGATGTAAGCAGAAGTGTATGTGGTGTGTTCTAGAAACTTTGTCTAAGACAAAGCTGACATAAGTCTTCGTCCCATCTTCTCCCCGCCTGCTGCATTGAGTATGATGGCTGGAGCTTCATCTTGGACCATGAGCCAGGGCCAAATTCTGGGTGTAGCAGAGGGACTTGGGTCTCTGAGGATTCTCTGGTGCAAAGCTACCATCCCAGGCCTGAATAGCCTACCTCTGCATTTGTGCGTGTGAAAGAAATAAACCTCTACCTGTGTAAAGTCCTGTTGTTTTGTTACTGTTACTCAGGGCCAAACCTAATGTAAAGTAAGTTGGTTGGTTAACTGCTATCTTATTAGGGAACTTTCAGATTGTTTCCAACATTTTGCTGTTATGAATAATGATGAATATGTTCACATTTTTCTGTAGGATAGATTCCTTTATTTTTTGTCAGCTCTTTTTCATTAGATTTATTGAGGTTTAGTATATGTGTAGTAAAATTCATCTTAAACATACAGTTCTCTGAGTTTTGACAGACACATAGTCATGTGACCCCCCACCATAACCAAGATACAGGACAGTTCGTTACCCCGCCCCCAAACCCCTCATAGTCAACCTCTCTCACAGTCCCAGCTCCAGGAAAGTGCTGACCAGTGTTTTACGTCTATAATTTCATCTATGCCAGAATGTCAGACACATGGAATTATACAGTATGCACCCCTGAGAAAGATTACATACAAAGAACTTGAGAAAAGGAAGAAGAGAAAAACAGTTGTAGCCTATTTATTTTTAAGAACAGAAGTGAATCATTTCCTTGGGTTATTTAGCCAATGGGATTTTGCAAAGATAGGCTTTTAAAAATAACAACCCCTTTGCCCCCATTATGGTGCTTTAGAAGGCACTCGTTGCTCCATAGTAATATTGCTTATTTTAGAGGATTTTTCTTCAAATGAGCGGACCCTCAATGAAAGGACATTGCCGAGTTGATCTAGTTCCTCGACCACTGTTTTAATAATAGTTTCTTCTTTTGAGTCTAAAATAAAATAAATGAAAGTTTAGTGTCTGAACAGGTTGAAAGGTATTTAGTTATGATGGGTAAGCTTTTTACAAAATAGTGTTGTGACTGTGTAGTAAATGGAGATATTAATGTACTGTGATACTGATATACTCTGTTTAACAAGGCCTGGGCTGCTTTCTTGTATTTACCACTGTTTTTAGAGCAATGGGTGTTTGAAAGCATGAATGAAACATGGATTAAAACATGTAAGTGTTAGGCAAGTACAGGCCTGAAGTAAAAAAAAAGTCTTCTTTTAAACACCAGCTTCCCCTAGTTTTGTGGTTTAAAATAAAAGTAGCTCTAACATCAAAGAATTAAAACTGTAAAATTAATAGTTTCTAAGTAAAAAAAGATATTGGGGGATTGGTTCCCCATTTCAGTAATTTCATAATTTGACCACCTCTGTTCGACAGGAATGTGAAATACAAATATTAGGACCTGTCATCACGGCTTTCCCTTACCCCTCCCTCACTAGACCGAAACTTAGAAACAACCGGATGTACCGTATTTCACCAGGTATAATGCGTACTTTTTGCCAAACTTTTTGAGGGGAAAAATAAGGATGTGCATTTTACATGGGTGGTACCGGAAATACCTTGTATTTGTTCTTGTGTTTTGTAATTATTTGTTACATAAAATTTCTTGTATCATAATAGTTCAGAAATAAACACTAAAATTCCTTTATAATATAAAAAACAAGTATCTAAATATAAATAAATACAAAATTGAATTAAAAAATTAAAACAAAAGATTTTCTCCCCCTGAAAGTTGGGGCCAAAAACATGGGTGTGCATTATACACAACAAAATACGGTAGCTTACAAATAAGTGACTTATGGAATACAATTGCTGGAGTTTAAAAGAGTTACAGCAAGTAAAAGCCATTCTGTACCTTTGACTTGATTTTCAGAATTTATGGGCTCACACTCTTTTGATTTGTCACATGTAGACTTGTTTTTTCTGTGAAGAGAAGAGTAAATTATTGCATTTTTTTAAAATTAGGGAGCTCATAAGTAACTGCGAATTGGGAATAAAAGTTTTGAAGTTCTAGTTTCAATAAGGTTCAAATTCTTATGTTTAACCGACATTAGTGAGCTTTTCATGACTTCAGTATAGTGACAGAAGAGATTAAATGGATGTTTATAATTAAAAATTCCCTTGTGACCAGATATTATCTCTCATCTTGCGCTACTGGGACTCCGAGTCCTCATGCTGACTTTTCAGTCCGTCCCCTGGCCAGTGGGCATGTCTGGCATGCCAACGAGGCAGAAGGCACTTGACGACGCACTGCAGAAAATACAGAGCCAAGATACAAGCAGTTTACACTGTTGAAAATGGTGTAACCATTTCACACCATGGTCATGGTGTGACCATGGACGAGCATTTAGTAACAGCCGCTGGTCACCGAGTACCTCCTGCATGCAAGCCGCAGTCACGAGCACTTTTCCTACATAGTGAGGCACTATTGTTAAAAGTATTTCAGAGTATGACTTTGGTGTTATCACAGTTTTACCAATAAAACTACTGGGCCTTAAAGAGCTTAAGCAATGTGCTTAGATTCACTCAGCGGTGCCCTTTGGACCCAGGTTTGCAATTTTATAGGGTTGTTGCTATTGGCTATCAAGCTACTGGTGCCTTTGCCTATGAAATCTTCTGTATCTTCATTGCTCACCTTTCAAGTGAAGATGCAACAGCCCACTCAATATGGGGTGCATGTGTGGTAACTAACCAAGCAATAAAAAAAATAGTGTGTTATTATGAGAAATGTGCTTCAACTCTAAAGCACAGACAGCAACTCCCCCTGGATTGGAGTAGAGGAATTGGTCAATGTTCTGTATTTAAACGTTCTATATATTACTGTAGGTACAAATATTTTACATACTTAGACATTTTATTTTGCTGCCTGTTTTCATTTCACCTGGATGCAATAATAAATTTCTGAGGCATCGGGTATGACCTGTAGAGTAGGACATTCTACGATACGATATTAGTACACGTGTAGACTGAGAAAGCCTAGCTGATGTGAGATTAATTTTTTAATTACCAGATTAATTTTTCACAAGGTAATATTTACCTTCCATCTTCATCTATTAATGTGCAGTAAGTTTCAATTTCTTTTTCTAAAGTTATTTTGGTATCTAGAAGCTGTTCATACTCCAGCTTCTGGCCTGCTGTTTCCGTTCGGATCTGTTGGAGCTGTTTCTCCATTGCCCCGATTTGATCCTGGATTTGCTGGAGCTGAAGGCGGTAATAGCCTTCGTTCTCTGCCAAGGAGCATTCGTAGGAATGTTTCTGAAAGACAAAGAAGGCAAGGCTTACCTGTGGAACCCACAAATAACACGTTCCTATTTTAAACATTCTCAAGGTGGAAAGATACTTGTATGCAATCAAAACCAGCATCAGCAAAGTAAAACATTTTCTTTCTTCTCATTGAAAAAAGTTTCTTTTTAAAAAAATTTTGGGGGTTGATGAGTCAGAAATAATGTTTAAGGGCAAAATTCTTGATAGTTAGTATATTTTATATTTCCAGTTATATATACTGTGTTAGCAAGTTTGTTATACATATGTATATACTTGTACAGGCACAGACAGATTCAAATCAGTGGTGATTCCTACAAACCGTGGCCCTGAGGGACTGAAGTTCTATTTCCAAGGTTTGCAGGTTGCGTTTCAGTTCCACCAGCTCATTTCTGGCCACTGTGGCTGCTCCCGCATCATCAGAAATTTGCTGTTGCAGCGAAGCGCTCTGCAGCATAATTGTCAGAAGAGTTAGGGACCAGTCTACCGAACACACAAGCCCTTGGTGTGTGATTTGCCACAGACGTACCTTCTCGTTAAACCAGGCCTCGGTCTCTTTGCAGTTCTGCTCGGCCAAGTCCTCATACTCAGCCCTCACGTTGTTCAACAGAACAGTTAGGTCCACTCCAGGGGCTGCATTCATTTCCACATTCACGTTCCCACCTGCTGAACACTGCAGGACTTCCATTTCCTGGAAAAGGGACCAGTGCTGATATTCAAAGTAGACTTTTAAGAATCACACTCTGCTGTGAAATAACAGTGAACTTGAGGAAGGAAATCTGATGCTATACAAAGCCACCCTGCAGTGTTCTTACCTCCTCGTGATTTTTTTTCAGGTATGTCAATTCCTCGCTGAGCGTTTCACACCGAATCTCCAGGTCGGTTGTGCAAAGGGTCAGCTCATCCATCACTCTGTGCAGCCCACTGATGTCTGCCTCAACACTCTGGTGCAGAGCAAGCTCGTTTTCATACCTGAAAGGTAATTAAAGAGCTTGAGAACTGTAACCATAGGCAGCTGCAAAGGATACCTTCTGACATTTCATGTACTGAAAAATAGGATGTCTGCACACCCTTCTGAAGCGGATCGCGATGGCAAAGTGATGCATCACTTTGGAAGACCTACTGATCCGTGAATATTATTTTGGAGGAGTTGTTTTTCAGACTTGATTTTTGTCATCCAAATATGCTTCACCATTGAATAAAAATATTCCTTAAAATTTATGATAGCCTGACTTTATAAAAACATGTTGGTTTTATAAGCAAAAGATATGGGTTTTTTTTTTTTACTCCAAGTGTAGTGTTTCTACCTTTATTATAATTAATGACTTTATTTTTACCTACTTCAGCCTGAAGTCATTAGCAGTCAGTCTGGCATTTTCATTTTGTAGAGCAATGCTGGCCTTACAGATGGTCCCAGAAATAATCTAAATGGGATAGATTGTGCAAAATGTGACGTTCCAAAAGTCAAAGAAGTCTCCATAGTTAAGTGTGACTTTTATCTTCTTAACCTATCAGGCATCTATTTTACTATAATCTTTTTCTACATTAAAGGAATTTGGATTTTCTTCTGATGCTAAATGTCTAGAACTTAAAAGCCAAAGTATATGTTTTATAATCATGGATACTTTTATTACTCTTGATTAAAACCTATGAGCTAAGTATAAGATCAACAGAGTGATTATATTTATTTAAAAACTATTTGTTTCATTAATTCCACGAATTTTTGTTATAAGGCACAGTCCCAAGCACTAAGCATACAGAGGGAGCAAATTCTCCATTATACATTTACTAAGCACATTTAATAGTTCATATTTTTTCAGTTATGGACACCCTGCGTTTATAATAAAAGTATGCACATCCATATTTCTTACCTGCCTTTTAAGATCTTCAATGACTGAGGAATATCTGCTATAGTCAAGATCCAGCCCCCGGCAAGAGCCAGGCCCATATCTCTCATACCAGCCCCTGATTTTCTGCTCGAGGTCTGCGTTTGCCTCCTCCAGAGCTCGCACATGGTCCACGTAGGATGCCAGGCGGTCATTGAGGTTCTGCATGGTCACCTTTTCGTTCCCAGAGAGGAGGCCTTGCTCATTTCCAAGAAAACCAGCGCAGATACCACTTCCCAACCCTCCACCACCACCACCATAGAAACCTCTTCCAGAAGAAGCACTCCCAAGAGTACAGGAAAAGCTGCCTCCAGCTCCCGACCCACCGCACACATTCCCAGCCCCGAAGCCTGTTCCTCCACCAGACCTCCGACTCGAGGCAGCTTGAGAGCAGACCTGCCCGGATCCCCTAGCAAGCCGAAAGGACATGGCGACAGCGCGGGTGAGCGGCCCTCTCTCAGACAGGAGCCAAGCCGAAGTACCTCACCCGTAGAAGTTAGTTCCATTGGCCTTTTATAGGATTCAGCAAGTCATTTCGGTCTTAACTATGCGATTTATAATAAAATATTACTCACACCCTAATTGTTGTTTTCCATAACGGGGTGATTTTCAATACTGTCCGGCCTGGAGGTGGAAAAGCGCCCAAGGCTAGCCTTGCACACGTGCGAGGCGGGGTAACGCTGAATCACAGTTTCAAAGGCTAAACCTCAATCTGAGTAAAAATGTACAGCTTTTTGACCTCTGGAATAGATTCCAGTTTTTTCCCTTTATAACAAAAAAAAATTAGTAAGTCAAACAAGAAATGTCTACTGCTTTTCTCCTGCAAATGCTTATGGAGTATCTCTGTTATTCATGCTTTTTGAGTGTTTTCTTTCTTATTAAAACCAGATATTCTCAATATATAGTGATCTTTTGGTGGTGGGTTTTATTTTAATTCATTTTTTTAAATTGGAAACTGAAATAATAGAAGTCCTATAGTACTTTGCTCATCAATTTAACTAAAATGAATGAATATGTAGCCTCAACAGAAAGTTATTTGTATTGAGGTTCCTTGGTTGAGTCCAAGAGCAGAGTGTCCATTCAACTAACTTCTGAGTCTCCGAATTGTTCACTTCTCTACCTCAAAATATTGTTTACTGCCCTTTAGTTTAAATTTATGAATGTAAGGCATTATGAATTATTCTGAGAAGTGACTATCAGTTTCCATGTTGATGAGTTAAATGTTAAGAGATGGAGAGGGCTGTTTTCATGATTACCTGGAACGTTGGTCCTCTAAATAGGTTAGTGGTCGTGGATAAGTAGACTTGTTATTCTCTTGCCTTGATGCCCATGGGAAGTTAACCTGCCCACTTGGGCTTCATCTCCTTGTTGGGCAAATGAAAATAAATATGTTGAACAGTCACAAATGAATGTTGATCTGTTCCAATAATTACTGACTATAAAACAGTGCGAAGGACACAAACATTTTGTAAATGTTAATTACTTAAATTATGATAATAAAGTGGCCATGTCAGAAAGGTCAGGTCTCTCTTATTTATAATGGTACAGATTGATTGGTCAATGATTATGGGTTTGGGTAGTTTTGAAACAGTAATTTTTTTCTGAATGAGATTTTTCAAGGTGGTGGCTGTTGACTAGTTTGAAAAGCCTCCGACATGATTGTCCCTAAAAGATGCGGGATATTGGGTGGCGTCCAGAGTGCATGGATTTTTTTACCAAAATATTTAAAGATAATTAATATAAAACTGTAATTCAGACCACTTGCACAAGTTTAGAATGATGTGTAATGAGTTAGGAGATGTGGCTCATATTCAGAGACTTGTTACTGATGTTACTGTGACTTGGTCAAAATTCTACTCTTTTGCTTGTTTCTCATGAATAAAACAATAAAAACAGAGTATGTTGTCAGTGTAATAGTTTATAACGCTTGAGTTTCTTGGATAAGAGGTATTACAAGACTACCAAGTATTATTAACACAAACAACTGATCTCTAGATATTTTATAAATAATAATTAACTTGTAATCTTTGTGAAATAAGCTAAGCATATATTATTAGAACCATTTTGGAGATGAGTAGACTCTGAGCTAAGGAGCAACACAGATCACAAAGTACCGTATTTTTCAGATTATAAGATGCACTGGACCATAAGACATACCTAGGTTTTAGAGGAGGAAAATAGGAAAAAAAACCCTGCTCCACCACCAGCCTCCCCACCCCCACAGTGAGCCAGGTAAGCTACATTCTGACTATAAGACGCACCCCCATTTTCCTCCCAAATTTTGGGGTGGGGAGGTGCATCTTATAGTCTGAAAAATACGGTATTTTTATGTTGAAGCAGGACTGGAATGCCTGATGCTTAATTGTTTGAAATACTATCATCTATAGGGCAAGTCTCTTCAGTTTTTTAATCATAAATTTCTTCTAAACTAATAGTTACTACAAAAGTTTAGCTTTAGTCGTTTCTGGAAGAAGGAGATAAACTTGACAAGTTTTCTAGGCCATTTCTCCCCATACATTTTGCCCCCGAGAGTGGTTATTTTATTCATGATACACGTATTCTGGCAATTGTCAGGGGGAGGCCAGCAGAGTTTACCAGGCCCAAACAGACCAAGATCTGATCTTGTGAAGGGAGGGCCCTGTACCGGTCAGATGTGAGAGGGAAAAATGACCCTTGTCCTAGAGCCACCAACTCAGTCTGTCCCAGCTTCTGCTGAGCCCAAGCTCAGAAGGGTGGGGCCTCCAGGAGTTAGGAGGGTGGGGCCAGTAGATTTTTTGTGAGGGGAAGCATCAGTCAGGCTTGAGGGAAGGAAGGAGGAGTGGCCTTAGCCCCAGAGCCACACAACTCAATTGCTGACACTCCCTGAGTCTGCCTGGACCTCTACATCCCTGCCCAGGCAGCTGAATCCTCAGTCATGTATGAGCTCTGTAGGGTGGGGTGACAAGGGGTCCAGAGTGTGGGGCTGTTGCATTCCCCCAGGATGATGCCATAGGGGAGTGCTGCACCTAAGAAAGATGGCATCTTAGGTGTGGGAGAGGGACTCAGCACAGGGATACCAGTGGCTGTCCCTTCAGTTCTCTCTCCAGAGACACAAACCCCAGTCCCTCCTAACTAGACTCTAGTGCACACCTCTGTCCCTCCACTGGAGCCCAGGGTGAGTGGCTGTGAATGAGATTTTGTGTGTTGGCCCTTTAAGAGGGCACCTGTGTCTCTAGCAGACTCATGCTTCTCCCTGTTGGACAGAATTCCTACTGATTTTCATAGCCAGCTGTTATGTAGGCATCTCTTCCTAGCTCTGGTGCTCTGGGCTGGGGAGCCTGGCCTGGGGTTGAGACCCCACGCTCCTTAGGGGAAGCCTTTGTAACTGAGATATCCCTCTGGGATCTCAGTCGATGCTGGTGGGCGGAGGCCAGTCCTTTTTGTGTTTCTGCCCTTCCTACCAGTCTTGATGTGGCTTCTGCTGTAAATCCTTGGTTATAAGACTTCTGTTCAGCTAGCCTTTGGTTGGTTATTTAGGTTGATTGCTCCATATTTTAGTTGTCATTCTAGTTTTGTCCTAAGAGGAGGTGAGTGTAGCTACTCTGCCACCATCTTGGATCTCCCAATCTTTCTTCTTAATGTAGACAGTTACCACTATAAAGTGCCCTTTTAATACAGCTTTTGCTGCATCCTGTAAGTGTTGGTATAATGAATTTTTGTTTTCATTTGTCTCAGTATATTCTTCTATTTCCCTTTTGATTTCTTTGACCTATTAGTTGTTCAGGCGTGTGTTGTTAAATTGCTACATATTTTTGAATCTTCCAATTTTTGTCCTATTATTGATTTCTAGTTTTACTCTATTGTGGTCAAAAAAGATACTTGTCATAATATCATTCTTCTTAAATTTAAGACTTGTTTCGTGGCCTAACATTGTGGAATTGACCACTTGCCCTATCTAGTCCCCACAGCTCTCTCTTTTCCCTTCTACCTTCAAATATCACTGTTTATAGTTTTTTCTCTATTTGTAGGATGTTTCTGATTCTGCAATTCCTTATTTTCACTTCTATGAGCATGTTGCACTTAGAGATTAGATTTTATTAACTGTTTTATTCTCATTACCAGTACTTAGTGTGTGCATAATAAGTATTTAGAGAAGGAGGAGAAATCTAAAATTTTACAGAAATGTGAAAATGACTCCAGCTAGTTTGTCTGCTAAATTTACTCCTAACTAGTGAAGGCCATTGAATTAAACAAAATATATTAAAAACAAAATTCAGCTCCAATTTGGGTTATGTCGACAACGTAAAGATTGACCAGAACCAGTGACGATGACTTGCAACAGGAAGAACTTTTATTGAAACACCACCATAGAGAAAGCCCCTGCCAAAAGTTACTGTTCTAAAACTAGTTTGTCTTAATTCCCTGGAAGAAAAGCAGAAAAATAAGAGGGCCCTGACTTGGGAATCTAGCTTCAGTTTGGTGTTTTAACTTAAGGCCGTTCTTTTGGGGTTCAGGAAGGCATCCTCTGTTCGCTCTTCACACTGTTGACCTTGGTGGATTTCTCTTCCACGGTTTGAACTCTGGATGAGAGAACTTTACCACGAGGATCTATTTCTTCAACAACTGTTTTAACCACAGTGCCTTTAGATGAATCTAAAGTGACACATATGAATTGTTAGAATTTATCAGATTCATAAAGGGGAAATAATTAACTCATCATTTGAAGCATACAAGTATTCAGTAATGCTCAGCACTGGTTTTGCTTACCTTTTGTCTCATTTCCTGGTCCTTTGTATCCTTTTGATTTACCACAAGAGCTATAAAAATATGGAGAGCTTTTGTTAATTATTTCACTCTGTGTTTTGCTGAGGAAACTGAAAAATATTGATTTAAGGTGGGAGAGCCTTGGATTCTTAAATAACACTAGAAGGGGTTTAGGTACGTGTGATGTAGGTCATACATACTTTGTACTTGATTTAAAAAATCTTTAATGACCTTAAAAAAATAGTTCCCTCCATGGAAGCAGTACTCACCCATCTTCTCCATCGATCAGGCGGCAGTAGGTCTCGATTTCTTTCTCCAGGTGGGCCTTGATGTCCAGCAGCTGCTCGTACTCCAGCTTCTGACCCTCGGTCTCGGTTCTGACCTGGTGCAGCTGCTCCTCCAGGGCCCCGATCTGAGCCTGGATCTGGGCCAGCTGCGCACAGTAGTTGCCTTCGGTCTCGGACAAGGAGCACTCCAGGGAGTGTTTCTGTGGATCAGTAAGACAGTTGAGTAGAAAGTGTCACAGTGGCGTTTTAGAGTAAGGCAAAGCACATAGATACTTAAGAGAGTTATTTGTACAGAAGACAAATAACAACATTTACCAAAAAGATTCTACTTGTTCAATATCAATTGTTGCCTTTATTATATGTCATACTATTTTTTGAGAATACCACAGTTGGTGGTGAATGTTACTCAGGTGCCCAGGAGGGCTAGCAAAGACGACGTGCTTTCCTCGTGGGCACAGTGTGAAGATGGTTCCCGCCACTCCCCCCCCCCCCGCCCGCCCCCCCATGTGGCCTGTGCTTGTTGAGTCTGACACAGTTTGCCATTTCCCCCCCTGGAATAAAAGTCCCCCTCAACTTTGCTACCTCATTTCTAGTTATGTGACAGCCTTGTCTCATGAGGAGTGGAGCTCTTCTATTAAAAAAATAATCCTGTGGTGAACTGCATGTACTTTCCAGAAGTGGAATGACCCACAGATGAGAATGACCTTTTTCGGCTTTCAATCATTTGAATCATTGGCTCGTGAACCCACATGGAAGACAGGGTCTACCCCACAGAGGAAAGCTTGCTGCGATCTCACATGGAATGAAGATCAGAGAATCTTCCCTATCGTCTGCAGTGATTTTTACATAAAGTCCTCCTTTTACATACACCCATAACTGTTTTTTGGTGGATAGATCTGGAGGTTTACTACCATTGTCAAAAGAGTATAGAGTGGGGAGTTAGAAAATTTGGAGAGAAGTTATGGCTCCTTCGTAACCAACTGTGAGACTCTGGGAGAACTGCCTCACTTCTTTGAATCTCAGGTTCTCCTTTTGGAATTAAGGACCTGAATGGTAGAGTCTGCCCCGCCCAAGCCCCAGGGCTACGGCAGACTCAAGTGGGTGAAAGTGCTGGGCAAACCCTTCATAAATAAGGTCATTACTATTATCATATATTTTGGCTTTGTAGGCAACCTTCATGCCTCTACTCTGCTTCCTGTGTATGCCACTTAAAAAGGGCCTTCTAAGTGCCCGTAATTAAGTGGCCAAAAGGAGTGTGCTGGGTGAAGAAGCTAGGAGGGCTGCAAGTGTGTTTTTGTACTCCGTGGGCAGTGGTTTCTGATCTTTTGACTTGGCAGAGAAGATTCAGGGTAAACATTTTCTTTTTTGAGTATTATAAAATAATTGTATTTGTTAATTTCTAATGTTTCATAATAATTAGCATCTAAGTATAATTTTCAGGTGAAGAGGATTCTATCATGCAAGAGGCAAGTGTATCTTACTTCAGACATAGTAATTAATGGGTAAAATGAAAGTGAGGACTATCATGTGGAAGACCACTCTCTTAGATTTTTTTCCTCAACTTCTAAAGCAGATCTTTTTTAAAAATTAAAATAAACTTTTTACTTACCATTGCCAAGAGGGACTGAAGTTCAATCTCCAGGGTTTGAAGACTACGTTTCATCTCAGTAAGTTCATTTCGAGCCGAGGTGTTGGCGCCAGCATCATCGGAAATCTGCTGTTGCAGGGAGGCGCTCTGAAACGTCAGGAGTCGTGTTAGGGCTGTGCGTGGTCAGCACGCAGGGCCAAGGAACGCGCTAGCGCTGTCTCACCTTCTCGTGGAACCAGGCCTCCGCATCCCGGCGGTTCTGCTCCGCAAGGGCCTCGTACTCAGCCCGCATGTTGTTCAGCAGGACTGTGAGGTCCACCCCGGGCGCTGCGTTCATCTCCACGTTCACGTTGCCCCCTGCGGCGCACTGCAGAGCCTTCATCTCCTGGAAAAAAGTGTGTTTATAACCATGTTAGGATCTGAATATTTTTAAAGGAGCCAGACAGATGTGATCCATTGAGTTAGAATTTTTTTTTTTTTTTAAGGGTTCGTTTCTTTTGAGGGAGGTGAACAGAAACAATTTAAAACAACCTAAGCCAGATAGAGAAATTGACAAGTTCCTTCTGGAAATTGATTTAAGACATCACATTTGTCATCTGAAATTCATTTTTAAAAATTGGGAGGAAGGCAGACTGTGAGATCCAGGGAGATAAAGCATCTACCTCTTCGTGATTCTTCTTGAGGTAAGCCAGCTCCTCGCTCAGGGTTTCCAGCTGGATCTCCAGGTCCGTCCTGCACAGCGTCAGCTCATCCAAGACTCTGCGCAAACTGTTGATGTCTGCGTCCACGCTCTGATGAAGGGCCTGCTCATTTTCAAACCTTAGAAAATATTTGAAAGTTTTAGCACATTAATCACATCCCTTCTTAGGCCATTGTAAAACTCAAACCAAACTTTGAGGTCAAACTGTGTCGGGGGTGTCCAACCTTTTGGCCTCTGTGTGCCCCACTGGAAGAAGAAGAGTTGTCTTGGGCCACACAGTAAATAAATTGCGACATGTAATCACAAAAAAAATTTCATAATATTTTAAGTAAATTTACGATATCATGTTGGGCTGCATTCACAGCCATCCTGGGCTGCACGCGGTGTGCGGACTGCAGGTTGGATACCCTTGGAATATACTCAAAACTTCAGTGAGATCGCCCATAAGGCAGTGACTTAACTTCTGAAGCAAGAGAATGGAAATAGTCAAAAATCTCTTTCATATGATCTTGACATTCATTTGTGTCAGCCCCCAAATTTCCCACATAAAATACATAATTCAGCTAGTCATTCTAATATACATTTCATTTAAAACGAACAAATAGAAATAGAGAATTGAGCCAACCTCAAACAGCCTAAATAAAAGAGTGAAATGCTCAGATATAACTTTTTTTTTAGCTTCTCTTCAGCTCTACTTACTTCAGCTTGAAGTCATCAGCTGTTAGTTTTGCGTTATCATTTTGCAGGACAACACTGGCATTACTCGTAGTTGCAGAAATTATCTGAGAAATGGAGAGTTAGTGGAGAGTGAGGAACTAGTTTTTAAAATTTCAGATTTCCTTGCAAAAAAGTAACCTATGAAATAATAGTAATACTTCTGTCATTCTGTCTCCACTAATATGATTCTTTTGAAAAATGTGAAATTAAAGTATGGCCGCTTTTACTCTCCACCCCACCCATTAAAAAAAAAACAAAGCCCAAAACAACAACAAAAAAAACTTTTTTCTAGGGAAAAACTTGTAAACAGATACCTGGAGACATTGGGCAGATTTTGATATTTTAATATTATTAAAAGCATAAACAGGCATGCCTTGTACCAGGTGCCAGCTGAGACATGTTCAAAGATTAGAATGTTAATATGAACTATTTTTAGTATTGATAGTGAAGTACCGAGAGTTAGAAGCTGAGAGCAAAGCCCTGCCTGCGGTCTGTGACTGCTTAGACGTGTGTGTGTGCCTGTGGCTAAATACTCTTACCGGTCTTGACCTTCACGGCATTGTGTTTCTTACCTGGTTCTTCAGGTCGTCAATTATTGGGAAGTATCTGCTATAATCATGATCAAGACCTCGGCAAGAGCCAGGCCCAAATTTCTCATACCACCCTTTGATCTTCTGCTCCAAGTCCGCATTGGCCTCCTCTAGTGCCCGCACGTTGTCCAGGTAGGAGGCCAAACGGTCATTGAGGTTCTGCATAGTCACCTTCTCATTGCCGGAGAGGAGTCCGTGCTCATTCCCAGCGAAGGCCCCGCAGAAAGCGCTCCCCCCGCCAAGCCCTGCCCCATAGCCTCCTGCAGAGGAGTTGCCCCCAAAGGTACAAGAAAAGCCACTTCCAGCACCTGGCACACCGCATGTATTTCCAGCCCCGAAGCCAGCTCCCCCACCAGACCACCGTGCAGAGCCCACGCCCCCGCAGGAGCCCAGGCGTCTGGAGGCAGAAGAGAAGCGCACAGACATGGTGTTCAGACAGGAGAGCCGGTGCCTGGAAGGAAGCTCTGATGGCGAATGTCCTGCTCAGACAGTCCGGTTTGTCTTTATATACACATTATCAGGGTGTCTCTCCATGAACCCTGCTACCCACAGCCAGCTCACCGTGAATTATCCATAAGTGGGTGATGTTTATTTAATGAATGACTTTACCCTACTGTGTCCATTTCTGTAGGTGGATAGTTACCTTGGGGTTATCTGTTATCTCCGAAATGGGACAGGGAGGAGTATTATCAAGATTATTATAGTGGTGCATTTCAAATGTAGTATGAGTAAGTCTTCCTGTCTTCCAGGCATCAAGAATATGAAATTCTTGTAAGAATAAAAAAGCGTGATACGCAAACTTCTCTTTCTTTTGATTCATCCAACAACACACATTTTCTACCAGCAAGTGAGTATCGTAGTTATGGTTCTCTATGGATAATATGATTTTTCTTTCAGATATGTTGAAAATAATTTTAAGACCATGGTCTCACGGTACCAGAGGAAGGAGGCCAGGTCTTCAATGAGAATTAAAGAATTAAATGGACTCTTCTTTGATCCCCATCCCTCCTGAGCTACCATTTCATCTCTACTGGTTTTCTGTCTAAACTATGTTGCTAACCAGGTTAAGTAAAGGCATTGGTTAACCTGTCTGGGCCTCAGTTTCTTCACCTGTGAAGTGAACTAGACTATGGCCTGTATGTTCTCTTCTATTTCTAGATTTCTTGGAGTTTTACATTTCTTCCTTTCATTATTTCTAGAACAATTTCTGTGTTCACTTCCTCCATTTTTCACCTCCTACTCAATCCTGAATTTTGATCCCACCTCTATGAAATCAGTGTCTCAAAGATTGCTAATTACCCCACATCTCTGTCTAGTCATCATTTCTCACGTTTGTCCTCCTACACCCTCTTGGACACACTTGATACTGACCACCCCAGTTTTACTGAATTTTGAATGATTGCTTTCTGAGAATACTTCTGTATTTCTCTTTGCTCCTCTTCTTTCTTGCATTCATAGTTTCTTGCTTTAAAATCCGCCATTCCTTACAGTTCTGCACATGGCACTCCTGTTTTGTACACGCTCTCCCTGGGTGATCTCATCCCTTCTTGGCTCCATGTGAACGTTCTAAATATACATCGTTCGCACTGGCCTCTTCCCCTTGGGGGGCCCACACGTTACTCCACGCTCCAGACATTTCCACTTGGGTCCTCTGTCATGACTTCCGATGGAACACGCAATTACCTTGGCATCAAAATTTGACCTTTTGCATCTTTCTTCATTAGTTGCTGGTGGAATTACCTGGAGTCATGCTTAAGATTACTAAGAGCTGTCTAATTGCTGTCATTTGCTACTAGCTTACGTCCAGGACCTCAGTAGGTCCTGTTGAGTCTATTTCTGCAGTGTCTCTAGAAGCGTTTTTCTCTTCCATTTTCCTTGTCACTATCATTTTCTTTCAGCTCACTTAGTAGGACCTTAACTGGGTTTCTTTTTTCTTTCCCTCATGGTCATTAAGTGGGTAAGTGCCAAGGCATTATTCCTGAAGGACACCACACCATTCATGAAAGAAGTTGGCCTCTCGAATCAGATATATCAGCATTCATATCCCCGTTCTGTAATTTTCTAACTGTAGGACCACTGCAAAGTTCATTCATTCTGAGCCTTGGTTTTTCATTTCTTTTTTCTTTTTTTAATCCTCCCATTGATTTTAGAGAGAGAGGGAAGGAGGGAGAGAGAGGGAGAGAAACATTGATGTGAGAGAGAAACATCAATCGGTTGCCTCCTTCACGTACCCCGACCGGGGGACTGAACTTGCCACCCAGGCAGGTGCTCTGACTGGGAATCGAACCTGCTACCTTGTGGTTTACAGAATGATGCTCCAACCAAATGAGCCGCACCACCAGGGTGGTTTTTCATTTTTAAGATGGAGATATTAGTGCTTGTATGTTGTGAGGCTATTAAAAAATAGTAGTTTAAATATGTAAAGCAACTATGCTTTTCAATAATATGTAGGCACTATGTATTTCTTCCCTTTCTCCACTCTCCTCCATTTAAAATCCATCGATGATAGATTAGATGAAGCTCCTTTGCCTGAAATTCAAGATTCTTCTTCTTTTTTTTAAAAAAGATTTTATTTATTTATTTTTAGAGAGAAGGGAAGAGAGGAGAAAGAGAGGGAAAAAAACATCAATGTGTGGTTGCTGCTCATGTGCCCCCTAGTGGGGACCTGGCCTGCAACCCAGGCATGTGTCCTGACTGGGAATTGAACTGGAGACCCTTTGGTTCACAGGCTGGCACCCAATCCACTGAGCCACACCAGCCAGAGCTTAAGACTCTTCTTGATGTAGTTTCTATTTAACTTACACTTGTCCATTCTTTTATTTTACTACTTTCCTTTACTCCCTTTTGTCTTTGTTCATGTCTCCATTTGAGATTATTTAAAATCTTTGCCAAGAATGACTGACATCACTTTTAATTATATATATTGAAAATTGAAGTTGCTAAAAATATAAATTTTCATGATCTCAAAAATGAATTTGCAGAAAAGCCAGAAAAATCTGTTGTTTAATCAAGAAATCACATTAATAAAGCAGTATTATTTATTGCATTATATAAAATTACCACATAAAAATGTTATTTTTTGCAATTTGTAAGTTAATGTTATTATATATGTATAGCTATTATGTGTATTGTGTACATCTAAGTAATAACATATTTTTAAGGAAAAATGCAGAAGAGAAAAAAACCATTTAAGTGCCTTTAATGGACATTTTTCTTGATTTTGAGCAAGAGACTCCACATTTTCATTTTTGCTTTGTGCCCTGCAAATTATACGGTTGGCTCTGTGCATTGTACATGTGGGAAGTTATTTCCCCCTGAATTTCTAGTAGTTGCTTCACTTGATGACTTTTGGCTCAAGATGTTGTAAATATCCCCTCTGTTGCCACTTCTGTGAACTCCCATGCAACTGTTGGGCTGTTGGGTAGAATTCCTGCCCTCCCTGGAGCTTCTCTTTAGACTCAGGCCATATACTAGAGAAATAAGGAGAGCTGCTCTCCTTTTAGTTAGGGAATTTCATATGTATTGGATATCCCTACCATAGATTTCGATCCTGAAACACAAAGACACAAGAACCATAATATTCCTCAGTGTCATTAGGTTTTAAGTTCTAGAGCAGGTGTTGGTGGGTTGAGTCTGGGTTGCCACCTGATTTTGCACAACCCCTAAGCTAAGAATGGCTTTACATGTTTTAAGTGGTTGGAAAAATCAAAAGAAAAACAATATTTTATGATGTCAAAATTATTTTATGTTCACACTTGTGTCCATAAATAAAGTTTTATTGGAACCCAGTCATGCTCACTTCTTTATCTATGGTCCATGGCTTCTTTCTGCTATAATGGTTGAGTGGTTGAAACAGAGACATTATAGCCTTCATAGCTTGAAATATTGACTATCTGGGCCTTGAACCCCCGCCCCCCCCCAAAAAAGTTTGCCAATCTTTGCTTTAGAAGAAAATTCCTTAACACAAGGCTCACTGCTGTGGATCTTTCCAGAGCTAATCCAGATTACAGGAGGAATGGTATCCTGGGCAGCATCTAGATCTCCAGAGGAGTTTGAGATAGGATCATTGCTAAAAACACCAGAAATGCGCCATCTAGAGGTAGACTTTTCAAGCACAGGAGAATTTCTGAAATTTCCCAGATTATTTGCCCAAACAAAAATGGTGAGATTTGAAGATTATGCCTACTGAATGTTTAATATTTAAATGTCATGTGGCATTGAACTATCCTTCAAAATTAACATATATTCCATAAATGTTTCCCTGTGAATCTACACAAAAAATAAATCGCAAATAATTATTTATTAGTCATGAGTGAATGGAAATAAATGTACATCACCTTTTTTATTTATTTGAAAATAAACACCCTTTTCCTGTAAAGGTAACTAAGAAAACAGGTTTTTTTTTGTTTTTTTGTTTTTTGCTAAGGAATTGATCTTTAAGAGTAGAAAATATTTTTATTATCTCCTTGATATTTAGAATAATGCAGTTGGACAGGGTCCTTCCCCAAATGGTTCTTTTCTCAGAAATGATGGCTAGAAAGAAAACCTTTGTTCTGTCTTGCCATTGGTCATTTTAGATGCCTTTTCTTCAATGGACTGAATCCTTGAGGAAAGGACTTTACCACGTTGATCTATCTCTTCAACCACCGTCTTCACCAGCGTAGTTTTGGATAAATCTAGAAATAGAACGTAAGTGAATACACATAGTCAACACAAACGATTACATAACAGAAAATTCAACTGCTGCTTGCAATGTAGTGCATTATGTGTATTTTTGGAGAGGGAGTAAGTACAGATTCATAATAATAGTTTGGAACCGTTTTATTAAAATAATATTTTATGTTCCAAGCTAAGCACTTCAGTTAAATTGTTTAAATATAGTCTGTCGCCATAGTGTGTGACTGCCATTTGCTATAATAGAAATAACTAGATTTTATTACCTTTAGATGAATTCCCTGAGCTTCCTGATCCAAAGCCTTTTGATTTGGAGCAGAAGCTGTAAAAAACAAACAAACAAACAAACAAACCCGGTTTATTTTTTAAAATATTTTTGTTTATCATGTGAGAAATATTTATCGAATTGACAGGTGAACATGAACTCAAGTGAACTTTGTACGCCAAAAACAGAGGTGGGAGGAGCTCCATTCTGTGGAGGGCTCCCTCCCGGCCGCTGCAGATGAGAATAAGTTGTCTCGGACATAATCTCTTCCAGAGGGAAAGGGGGTGGCGAGTCCCTCTAATGGGGAACGCCCCGAGCCTGTCTCCCAAATGGCTTTTATTGGGAATGGTATGCGCAGGGATACACAGTATGCATGCATATCTCATCAATCCTTGTCAAAAGGCCGAAGTCATACAAAAACAGGTATTACCTATAGTTAACAATTGAAGGAACACAGAGATCTGCCATAGGTCAGGGTCTGTTAGTCATGCTGACACCAGAGGGTCTTTAAGACGTGTTTCATGAGGTAAGGAGTTTACTCCTTATACCTTGAATTTAAACATCCAGTTTATATCGACAGGGCTATGCTAGGCAGAACAAGCTTCAAAGGATAAAAGGTACATTTCGGGCCTGATTCCCATGGGAACCCTCAGTGTTAGAGTCGGGTCATGTCTGCCACCTGTGTTACCTGGATTTCCAGGGAGATACTAGACCCTTTCAGAGCCTGTTCTTGTGAGGCTGCAATCTCTGAAACCACACAGAGTGGTCCCCAACAAACATGTTAGTTTTTTGTGAAGGAAAATAGAATCTGGGGGAGGCAGGAGCTGAAAGAAATTAAATGTTATCTGAAAAGAGGATACACCTTGTTTCCATTTGATTTTTTAAACTCACAAATTTAAAACTCAGGGTGGGTCTCTATCTTGTTTGCCTATCTCTCTCTCTCTCTCTCTCTCTCTCTCTCTCTCTCTCTCTCTCTATCTCTATCTCTCTCTCTCTATCTCCTGGGGGTTTGTGCAGAGAACTTTTATTTCAGGGCAGCAGTGAAATTAGGAATGAGCTGAAAGAGGGATAAAACCTGGAGGGGGATGTTGGGAGAATCTGGAAACCCACGGTGATTAACATGGCCGATAAATGGGGGCATCTGCAGGGATGACTGGGGTCATCGAAGGCAGATGAGGAAGAGGCTGTGGTGTACGAAATATGGAAGAGGGGGCTGCAGAGGCAAGAGATGAACATGCTGTTCTGCTGTGGGAATGAAGAAGAAAAGGCTTGGCGGCGTGGAAGGTGAACGGACAATGTGTGGTTGTGGTTTCAGAGAGACAAAACCGGATTTTCACACGGTGATACTTACTTTCCATCTCCATCGATCAAGCGGCAGTAGGTCTCGATTTCTTTCTCCAGGTGGACCTTGATGTCCAGCAGCTGCTCGTACTCCAGCTTCTGACCCTCGGTCTCGGTTCTGACCTGGTGCAGCTGCTCCTCCAGGGCCCGAATCTGAGCCTGGATCTGGGCCAGCTGCGCACAGTAGTTGCCTTCGGTCTCGGACAAGGAGCACTCCAGGGAGTGTTTCTGAGGGCACAAAAGATGGCAGAGCAAGGGATGAAGCCACTTTGAGGACTATGCAGACCGGTGTTTCCCAGAGAAAAGCAGTACTGCTCCTTAGGTGAGTTTTGGAAATTTCTGGGGCTGGTCACAATGAAATGGGAGGTGGAGAGGAAAGGAAAGGGACTGGTGTTTACTGGTGATGGCGGAGGGGTAGGCATGCTAGATGACCTGGCATGAGATAAATGACATTTCTGCCCTAAGACTTTTGACTGTTTCCATGAATATTCATGATATTTAGGTAATATTTCCTATTATGACCAACCATATAAAATATATGTTAGAACACATTTTAGGGCAGCCCAATACAAAAGCAATATTGGAAATCTTACATTTTGAAATTACATATTTATTTTTGGGCTGCCTATTGTTTTTCTGTCTTATTTTGCTGCTGTGCTCAGAGATCTGCCCACCGCTGTTCCAAGGCCTCTATGCTGTGTTTCTCCTTCCAATTGGTCCTCGATTTCCTGTGGTCAGTCACAGGCCTTTCCTTAAGCTGAGACTGAAATAATGCCTTTACAGGGGTGGGATTTCAAGACAGGAGGTATATTTAATAACACAGTGCAGGTCATTATTTCAACACCACTCTTATGAATATTATACCTCTGCATTTCTGCTTCCATAGGCTGTAATTTGTCTTGTCATGTGATCCCTACTTCAATTAAAGCAATTTTCCTCTTTCCCTTATCATATATAAATACATCTGGGTGCTTATTATTTCTTCTGACATTAGTTATTATCTGAGTGTCCACCCCCTTTTCCACTCTTTTATTTTCCTTTTCATCTTGTATGGAGCAATTTATTTCTCCTTTTTTTTTTTTGAGCAATTTGTGACTGTTTAAAATAAACCTTAGTTATCAAAGAAATGGGTAAGCCTCAGTCTCTTTCATTTCATATTCTAGGGTGTGGGGCCCAAGCATTTACATATTAAATGCATTTTACTTTAAAATATATTTATTTCTCCTTTGTATTGCAGTTACAGCATTGCCCTGGTTGAAAGTAATTTTTGTGTATATTGCTAAATGTACTGTCTATTACTTCATCCTAAGACTGTAAAGAGGGAGTTGTAAAGTGTTCATCGTAACTGACAGACGTTGGGTCTATAAGGCTGATGGGTGCAGTACATGGGTGGTACTGGGCTCTCCAGGGGCGAAGATGTGGAAGGCAACCAGATTGGAAATGGGGAGGATGAGGCGAGAAGTGGCAAGGTGTCAGTGAGGTGTGTGCTTGGCTGTTCAAAACTTTAATTTCCTTGACGATGTGTGCTCACTGGTATGCCTTTTTAAGGTTGTTAATACTCTCTTAAATAAAAGGGCAGAGCATCTCTATCCCACAGCCTTCTGCTGCAAAGGTTGGCTTAAAGATGAGGGAGGACAGGATGAACTTGGAAGTTGGTATACTGTAGAAAGCATATGAGACCTTTATCCATTTAGACAACTCCCAACTTACAGATGATTGGTGTGCGAAACTACAGGAGATTATGCTTAGAATCCGTCTACGACAAAAAGGATCTCAGGGACGGAAACTAGGTTCTGTGCCACCATTATTCTAGAACTCATGTATGTTGTATGTTAAAAAGGGTTTTTATTGTGGATTCTCTCAGGGGCCCAACTGCAGTACTGTACTGGCTGCATAGACCCTAACTACTTGCTACATCCTTGTTTCTATGTGAAAAGGCTTACATTCTGATCTGGGAACTCAGGAATTCCTTTCCTTAAACATAGCTTGGACACGAGAGGGGGGATTGGTACACAGGGCACAGCCACAGGAAGAGGCCCTCAGGGTTCAAGTTGTGGGAAAGAGGGGAATGGGCAAGAGAGGAGGGTTCCGGGAGCTCAAAGTGGCCAGGAGGGTCCGGGGTACCAGCCATCAGTGGTGACAAGGGTGAAAAGAGGGGCATGCTGGTTAAGTTGGGGTTATTCAGTGGTAAAATAAGTCTCCAGGCTAAATGCTATAAGCACTGCACCTTTTCAGGGTGGCTAAATCAAAATAATCTCATTGCTTGGGGTCTTTCTTTCTTAGCTTACTGCCCTCATTTGCATAATAATGGCTCTTTTCTGTGTGTTACAGCCTCTGATGGTGAGAGAGGACCCCTGGGCCACAAGTGTGCTGTAATTCTCAAAATCATGGCTTTTGGGTGCTGCCAGCTGATGCTCTAGAAAGGAGGCTGCTTTTGGTGCTAGGTTGTCTCCAGGGGAGTCTCTGAAGAATTGGCCTGGTTCTGTGGGGTGTGCGAGGAAGGGACCTCTGTCCTGGATCCTGCGGTGATGTAAAGACTAACAGTGTTCACGCAGAATCAGAGAGGTACCCTCTTTTCCTCTGCCTTGTGAAAAGCTCAGTGTGGCTTTTAATAGGCTTTCATCAGTACTAGGGCCTGCAGATGACGCTAGCTCTGCCTTGCGAGCTCGCCTGATGGAAGCCTGCCACTCAGTTTCCGGGTGGAGCAAAACAGCCCACTGCTTGCTCTCCAGGGCTGAGATGCACTACCTGAGGCAGGAACGCTTTCATGAAACGGGCACTGAGCACCCTCCAGAGAAGACGTTCTCAGTGGCCTCAGGCAGGAAGAAAGCCCTGTCTGTCTTTCTTTCTGAGTGTCTCAGTGCCTGTCTTTCCTGCTCTTTTTGTGACGTCTTTGTAGGTAAAGCTATTAACGGGGGAAAACGGAAGGGTTTCAGTGAGGCTTGTTGGAATCCCCAAATGCAGGCTGACTTGCGCTGTCACCTACCATTGCCAGGAGGGACTGCAGCTCTATCTCCACGGTCTGCAGACTGCGTTTCATTTCGGTCAGCTCGGTCCTGGCCGAGGTGGCTGCGCCCGCGTCGTCGGAGATCTGTTGCTGCAGCGTAGCGCTCTGGAAGGCCGGGCGCAAAGGGGTTAACCGAGTGTTTACGCTCCCGCGGGCGGGCTCAGGGCTGCTTGGGGGGCCCTCACCTTCTCGTTGAACCAGGCCTCCGCATCCCGGCGGTTCTGCTCCGCTAGGGCTTCGTACTCAGCCCGCATGTTATTCAGCAGGACCGTGAGGTCCACTCCGGGGGCCGCATTCATCTCCACGTTCACGTGGCCCCCCGCGGCGCACTGCAGAGCCTTCATCTCCTGCAGGGAAAGGCGAGCCTGGCTTTAGGGGCCGTGTATGGTCACCTGCAGTCTGCAGTTGGAGAACACTTTCCCTACGTGTTGCTTTGTGTCTCAAAGGTTGTGGTTTAAATTCCAGTGCACAGTTAAAGGCATGAGATCTTTAAAATGGATTTACCGATCCATAGTCAGGCCAATCCTCTATTGAATTCGTAATGTTAATTAAAACAATCACAACCAGCAACATAACAGAGTCAGACGTGTTGTATTCTTTTAAATGAGAAGGGGATACAAAGACCAAAGAGGTATTAGGCACATAACTATTAATTAAATGTCAGGGAGTTTTTTCAAGGATGTGATAAAGTACTGGAAAAAAACTAAAAAAAAAAAAAAAAAAACCTAAAAAAAAAAAATCCCTGTTCTCATGAAACTCTCATACGAGGGACAAGAGCTATCATTTATTAGTGCTTGTGAATGCCAGGCACTGTTTTAAGCAGTTTACATGCCTGAACCCATTCAGGTATTTTAATCTCTTTAGTGGTTTGTGCTCTATCAGATAATCACCCAAGACTCTTAGTACTGGAAAGGGCTGGGATTTGAACACTCTGGGATCTGATGGGATCTGAACCCGGGGCACACTCTGGCTCCAGAGTGTCTGCTCTGAGCAACTGACACCCTAGCGGCTTCCCTGTCCTGGGATATGTCATTGAATCATTGAGCAGTCTGACCCACTCAAAGAACAGACTTCTGGACAAATCAGCCGGTCAGTGACCTGAACTGGGTTCTTTAGGGAGCTGACCTTTTTCATTAGTCATAGCATTTGACAGATGGCCATCTCTGCTTTCTTAAGTCATCTTTTTATGACCTTAGACCGGTGGCTTTGCAGTGTCCCACAGGAACAAAAGGTTTCTGTTGCCCGAGGACACCACTGATGACTGTAAGTTCTTCTCATGTCTGGGGGGGTTTGTGTAGGATTCACGTGAAGAGACATTTTGATTGCTATCAAAGTTTTGAAAATTGAGGTACTTGGAGTTATCTTAGGGACACTGGTCACTGGTGAGTGTGGTAAATGGGACATTCCCAGGGGATGTTGAGATGCGAATGGCTCTTTGTTCCCATGCTCAGTGCGTTCAGAGGCACCTTTTTTGGTGTGTGTGTCTTTAAGGGGACAATGAACCCCGCTACGATCCTGAGCCTGTCTAAATGCCCACAACCGGCTGTGCTGCTGTGGTTGCCCTTCCTGCCCCTGATGTCGCACTCTCGGTGCATGGGTTTGCTTCTCACTCTCCGGCTGATGCCATGATGGCCTGACTCTTCCACCTCCCTGCTCTGGGACACTCTCTGCTCTCCCTGTTTCTCTGTTACTTAATTTCCCTTTTGAATTTTTCCTCCTTCCCCCATCTCCCATAATTTCCTCCTTAGGGGCAAGCAGATTTGGTGTTTTAGCCTTTTCTAACCAATGCTGGGGCACATCCTATCATAGGTTGTTTTCTGAAAATTTCTCATCTATGGTTTTGGAGACTTTGTAATTACTTTTGGGATAATTTTTTTTGGAGGGTTTGAAGTTGCCTGGTGTTATGTGTCAAATAATGGAGCTATTATTGCACAGGGTTCAATAGTAAAGTAAACCCAGGCTGATTAAGGAGAGAAGACATTGACAGATCAAATTATTAACATTTATTACCTTGGAGGATGAAATTAGGAAGGCAGAGTGGCAGAAATGAAATTCTTTCTTTATATGCCTTGGCATTGTTTGAATTATTCTAATGAGCATGAATTACTAGTATAACTTAATTGTCTCCCCTAACGTATTTAAAACGTACAGGATTGTGATGTGACTAGACGTAAAGCTTCTCCTACCTGTTCATGGTTCTTCTTGAGATAGGTCATCTCTTCACTCAGGGATTCGTACTGCAGCTCCTGGTCAGTCCTGCAGAGCGTCAGCTCGTCCAGGACTCGCCTCAGCCCGTTGATGTCAGCCTCTGCATTTTGGTGAAGCGCGAGCTCATTTTCGTACCTTCGGAGGCATTAAGTGAACATCAGCACAAGGGAGACTACCTCAAGAGCCAGAGCAACAAAGCCTCAATTGCTTTCAACTGAAAGTTGGAAGTTGAATTAAGACTCTAACTATTGTAGAAGTATCTGCAGACACAAATTCCAATGGCATATCCCAATGAAATAAAATGTACCATTTTAGAATTTTATCTTAGTTAATATTTTTACTTAGTCAACAAATGTGTATAAACATCTTTATTCTTGGCGCTATTCTAGATAGGCATAGAAATACGGCGATATTTTTGTCCCAACCATGTAATAAATATGTAAACTATGAGTATACCTAATTGAAATATTATAACATACTTTATATCATATTATAGTTTTATAACATGCATCACTTCCTTTAATCTCTAACGTTGCACTTTATATTTTTAAATTTATTGATTTTTAGAGAGATAAGTGTGGGGGAGAGAGAGAGAGGGAGGGAGAGAGACAGAGACTTGTTGTTCCACTAATTTGTGCACTCATTGGTTGATTCTTTGACTCTTGTGGGTGCCCTGACCGGGGATCAAACCCGCAGCCTTGGCATATGGGGATGACGCCCTAACCAACTGAGCTACCTGGCCAGGGCTGGTCTCTTAGGTTGTACTTCATTCTCCTTGGGAAGAAATTGAGATTGACATTTTTATTTAGCAAAGTAAATAGATAAGAAACTTCTTCTAGAGTGAGATTCTTTTCTGTCGCTTACTTGAGGCGGAAGTCATCAGCAGCCAGTCTGGCGTTATCAATCTGCAGAATGACGTTAGCATTAGCAGCCGTGGAAGAGATAACCTGGAGGAAATCGAATGGAAGAACACAACAAACGAGTAGCTTTTATAATTCGTTATTTTAGAAGATAAATGTGAGACAGTTAAGCTTTTGTGTAAAAATCTAACCTTCATAAGTAACAACCAATAGGTTTAAAATTTACTTTCAAAAAAGTTACAGGTATGGTTTATTTTTTCTCACAGACTCATATAACTTTAGAACATAATACTTTCTTATCAATGAATATACTTCAAAATAAACAAGGATGGAATTATTAACACTTTGCTACATTGAAATTCATGAATCAAAGTGCCTATTTTTGACTAACAGGAAGAATTATTAGCAAAATAAATAATAAATAAATACAATACAAATGACAGATAGCAGTTACGAGGCATTTCCTGTTGTAGTTCTATATCTTTTGTGAGATAATTCTTAGTTTTAAATACTTTGAAGAGTTTCAGTTTTGTGACTTCTCACCTGATTCTTAAGATCTTCGATCGTTAGGTGGTATCTGCTATAGTCATGGTCAAGTCCACGGCAAGATCCAGGGCCGTATTTTTCATACCAGCCCTTGATTTTTCTCTCTAGTTCAGCATTGGCCTCCTCCAGAGCACGCACATTATCCAGGTAGGATGCCAAGCGGTCATTAAGATTCTGCATGGTCACCTTCTCATTCCCGGAGAGGAGGCCCCCTTCACTTCCAGCAAAGCCGGCACCGGCAGCATTTCCAAAGGCACCACCAGCATGGCTTCCACCAGGAACGTTGCCCAAGCCCCCTCCCAAGGCACAGGAAAATCCACTTCCAGCGACGGAGCTGCCACACGCGTTGCTGCCTGCGAAGCCTGCACCTCCGCTGGGAGGTCTGACAGACCCACTTCCAGAGCGCAAGCAGACCAGCCTGGATCCACTAGAAAATCGGAGAGACATGGTGGCGTGAGAAACGTCCACCCTGTCTGTGATAGCTGCAGCCTCCACGGAGAACGGAATATTGTACACTGATGGTTTCTTTGGGCTTTTATACGCGATGATGGGGATGTTTCTGTTTTGAGTTCTGCATGCCAAGAGAAAAATGGCATCATTCGGATTAGCATAAAATTATGTATAATTGGATGATTTAAAAAAATTAATGTCTACTGTCCCTGGCTATCGCTGTGGGGTGTTTGTTATCTTAAATATAATAGGGTTCATTCTATATTAAGTTCATTACTTTAATTTTAGCTTCTAATTTTGAGTGAGTAATCCTTTACTTTCATCTGTACCCTAGGACTATCCCATCATTATCTGGCACAGGATATTATAAAGTTTTCAAAGTTAAGTGAGGCTGTAATAGGGTACTATGAGTTCCAGCAGAGTCTTAACGACTAGAAGGTATATGAAGAACCATTACCAACAGAAACACGTGTTTTATCCCATTAGAGCAAAAAACCATGTTATTTAAAAAATACGACCCTGGTAACCTCTTTGGTCTTACCAGGATTATAAAATCTATTGATTACCTTGAACAATAATGTGAATATTGACTGATTCTTTTATTTAACACGTACAGCTACTGTGTCTGGTTTCAATGCTAAGTGCAAAAATAAAGACATGATGTTGCCCTGGCTGGTGTAGCTCAGTGGATTGAGCATAGGCCTGTGAACCAAAGGGTTGCTGGTTCGATTCCCAGTCAGGACACATGCCTGGGTTGTGATGCGTGAGAGGTAACCACACATTGATGTTTCTCTTCCCTCTCTTTCTCCTTCCTTTCCCCTCTCTCTAAAAGTAAATAAATAAAATCTTTAAAAAAATTTTGAATGAATAAATGAAAACATGAAACATGCCAAATTAAAAAAAAAAGACATGATGCTAAATAACTGCAGAGATGAAAAAGATATGGTTACAATTTTTAAGGAATGTATGGGTAGGACCAGACAGGGGCTCGGAGGCCATATATTAGGTCTGTGGATGTGGAGTGGGGGGTGGAGATGAGGGAAACAAGAGGCAGGTAAGGAGAGGTGGAGGAGGGGGCAATGAAGGATGAAGGAAGAAAAGGGAGAGGAGATAGGGAGGGATGTAGGAGGAGATATATAGGGGTGGGGAAAAAGATGGGAATGGAGATAATGGATGAATGGCCAGTTACCCACAGAAAGGTTGCTAGGCCAATTCGGGAGAAAAGTACATTAAGTGGTTAATGATATTAAAAAATATCTTTTAAATTGAACCCAGAGAGGCTTACAGAAAGGTTTCAGGTAGTTGTGAAAATGTGGATAAAAAAAGTTTCCACCAGATGAGTTGGTGGAAGCACTAAAGGAGACCATGCTTAGCAGAGCGTCTAGCAAATGAAACACTGTCCACGAAGGGCAGACATTACTATTGTTGTTGTTGTTATTGTGTTACAAACTGGGGGTGTGTATGTGTAGGGGGCTCTGGGGAGGTCAAGCTGAGAAGGAAGGTGGGGTGAGCAAGGGGAAGTGACCTGAGAAACCTCCTTTTGGAGCAGAGGTTGGGGGTGGGGTGAAGCAGGTGGAGGGGTAGGAGGGACTGGTTTCAGGCTCGGTGGTGAAGTCAGGTATAAAGCCGTTTTGTCACCAGCACAGCCCGGGTGTCTCCTGGAACTGTGCTGACACAAGCAGCCTGAAGCCTGGTCAGCTGGTACTTGTCACCAGTAGCAGCGTGGCCTTTAAATGCTGCTTCTGAGCAAACTTGTGAGATCATTTTTTTGCTGCGAAGAGCCTTAGATATTGCCTAGTTTCACCCTTTATTTGGCAGGTGAGGCAACTGAGACCCAGAAACCTTCAACAAGTTGCTCAGAGTCACCAGGCACATGCCAGCTGGGGAAGACTCGGCAGGACGGGTGAAGACGGCCTTGAGACCCTGGCAGGGAGAGCACGTTTTAGACACACTGTAAATGAGCCACGCTGATACACGTGCCTACTTCCTATGTTGTCGACAATAGTATTAACATGTCGCATACAGTGTAAAATCATTCTTTTGTTACTGAATTATTGAATCAACCTACTAAAGAATATTATAAAAGGAATGATAAATCTCTTCAGTGCCTGATTAACTGTAAATAATAATAATAATAATTAGACAAGTTATGGGTGTGCCATGTCTACACCCTGCACATGTGGAGAAAATATTTCCAAAAAGAACATTTGTGCCAGAGAAGGAAAGCAGCTTAAATTAGGTAGGTGGTTTCTTCTCAGTCAGCATCACAGCTGGCAATCCCATATTAACTGCACTTGCCCCTGTCCTTCTATTTCCACCAGGGGGAAGTGCTCACCTTCAAATGCATGTGGCTTAGGTTCTGAACCTCTGCTTTGAAGTCGAGGAATCAGGACGCTGAAATGCACACTTATAACCAAAAAATGAGCCCCTTCCCTAATTCCCACTCTCAAGATGCAATCTAGATGGTAAATACTGGATGGGCCTTGTTTAGTTAACCTCACTGGAGCTATTTCCCTCATTAAGCTATTACAAAGTTTCTCTTCCACCCCAAAGTATCAAGTGATCGTGAACATCCAAGTCAGGTGCAAACCTTGAAGGCTTGTAACAGCATAAGGCAGAATCTTTGGAGAAACGAGCTTTTGCTGTTTAGTAGGACTCCACACAAGTGCCAAAAATGGGCTCTGCTAGTCCCATTGGGCGCTGTCTTGCTTAAATAGCAAGACTCTGTAACAAGTTTAGAATCTGTATGGGTATGCACGGGATTTTTAAAAACAGATTTTATTTACTTGTTTTGAGAAAGAGGGGAAGGGAGAAAGAGAGAGAGACATTGATGTGGAGAAACAATCGGTTGCCTCTGGTGCCCCCAGCTGGGGACATGGCCCACAACCCAGGCATGTGCCCTGCCCGGGCATTGAACCAGTGACCTTTCCATTCGCAGGCCAGCACTCAATCCACTGAGCGACAGGAATTTTTGATTAGTAACTACATGATAAATCTATGTAATAGAAATAGTGACCCGTAAAGTTAACATTTTTACTGTAATACTAATGTTCTTGTTAAATCAAATTGTTTAGACCGACTGCCTTTATTAAACTGTAGTTTTGGAGTCCAGTAAAAAAAAGTAGTTTTAAAATGTAGTTTTTATCAGTTTTAATGAGATATAATTGACATACAGCACTATGTAAATATAAGGTATACAGCATTATTATTTGACATACATATATTGCAATACAATTACCACAGTAAGTTTAGTCAACATCAGTCAAGAAAGTAGTGCCTTATCAGAGAGAACTGAATATAAATCATCGTTTAGGTTTTCATCGGAAAGTTGAACACCTAAGACAACTGGGCCACCATCATTCAGACCTTTCAGGGATGGAGGTTTGGCTCCCCACCCAATCCAATGAAGAACTCTGACCAGCTGAGATTCTGGTTTGTGAATGGGTAGAAGAGACAAAACGTCCTAACACTGGTCTCTACAGAATAAGGAGAAGGGTCACCTCAGATAATGAACAATCCCTAGGTCCTGGGGACTGGGTTAACTTTGTTAGATAATACATATTTTAGAAGACAGTGTTTTTGAACAGCAGTCAGCATACACACAGTCGGTGTTCAAAGCCCAGTGCTGTGGTTCAGGGCTTCAGTGTGGCATGGTGGGACTTCAACAGTGAACCTCGGAAGACTGCTCCCCCCACCCCTGCAAAGAGTGGCTGCCACATGTATGATAGGGCAGCTGAACTAAAGTGGAGAATCTCTGAACTATGGTAACATTTGGTGCCAGGCAGGTCATGGAAACTTGACTCTAGAGAAATTTATTCACATGGGAACGGGGTTGAGTCATCAATTTGGGATACAGAGAGTAGGGTTTACCTAGCAGGAGTCCCAAGCAAATGGCTTGGGGACCAGGGCTCAGGTCCTTGGGAAAACGGGATCTCAAATCAGGAAGGATGTTGAAGAATGCAACTTGGTAGAGAAGGGACACATCAGGGAACATTTGGTAGTCCTAGGGGGAGAGAGTAACTCCAGCCCTTACCTACCCCATATACTAGCAGAGTATGAAGTAGTATCATTTGGGTTCTTATTCACTGAAGGATATGGTGATGGGGTTGAACCTACAAGTAACAGATTTTTAGTACTGATCACTGGGCATGGTTGCAAAGGCTAAAACCTAGAGATGTCCCTTTGGTTAAACTGGCATCACCATGGCTTGCCAGTGCTTCTCCCATTCACCCGATGGACACCACATGATTTTGTTTGATATGATTTCACTGTGCTTGAAAATGCTGGAAAATCTCTCTTACGCTGTATAGCAATTGGGCAGAAGTAACATAGTAATGGGAAGAAAATATGGGCAGGTAAATGGGAGAAGTAAAGTAATCAGAAAATGTGAAATTCCAATTACCTTTATTCTGGGGGTCTTAGTTGAGATATTTCAGAATTTCCAGGATTGAAATTAAATTTTCTATATATTGTGTGTCTTTAAGAAAGAATAAGAGTGGTGACTTGTGGACTTTTTACTCAGTGAGATTGCCGACATTGGTCCAACACACCCACAAGATTAAAACATTTATTCAGACAAATCATAATGACAGTAATTCTCTCTTCAGAATGTCTGTAAAAATCCATCTTCAAATGCTATAGTTTTATTAATGTTTAAAGTGAAAAGATCTAATTTAAATAAAGACAATTCTGACCAAGTAAGATAGTTTGCATCAGTAAGAAAGTTTATTGATTCATTAGTAAATGAGAATAGAATTTTTTCTTTTTTTTTCCCATTAAAGAACACTTTCTGGTAAAGTGAAAAGAAGAAATACAGAAACCACAAAACACCTTTTAGACACCTTATTTTCAAAGAGGGAACCTATTTCCAGAGACCATTAAGACTGAAGTGTTTTCTTGGAGACCTTGTTTTTTCATGCATCTGTACAAAATGGCCTTTCCTCTTGATGTGGCTTAATAGTAGTGTTTCTTGGTTTCTGACTCAACCACAGATGAAAGGACTCTACCATCAGGTGCCACTTCTTCAATAATTGTCTTGATCACTCTGGTTTTATTAGTATCTGTATGTGAATCACGAAAAGAAAAAGACTTTAAACTAAGCAATTTCTGGGGGTCCCCACTAATTAACAAGCAAAATTCCTAAAAGAAAAATACACTAAATTTAAAAAGAATATTTAACTTTTTAAAGTTGTTTAACACCCCCCAGCAATGTTTAAAATATAGCATTTTAGACCATGTCATTTTCCCTTCAGTATAACTTATTTAAAAAAATGCACGTGGGAACCCTAAAATTTTAATTATTTAGAAAGTTAAAACTAATTCTAATTACCCCAGCTAGTTTCTGCTGACCTTGGTCCCTTAGTTGAGGACTCGCCAGTGGACCCGGAAGCGGACTTTTGGCCTCCGCCGGAGCTTCCGCCGCCGTAGCCGCCACCGCCGCCGCCGCCGGAACTGCCGCCGCCGTAGCCGCCGCCGCCGCCGCCGCCGGAACTGCCGCCGCCGTAGCCGCCGCCGCCGCCGCCGGAACTACCACCGTAGCCGCCGCCGGAACTGCCGCCGCCGCCGCCGGAACCGCCACCGTAGCCGCCGCCGGAACTGCCGCCGCCGTAGCCGCCGCCGCCGCCGGAACTGCCGCCGCCGTAGCCGCCGCCGGAACTTCCGCCGCCACGCCCGCCGCGGTAGGAGCCGCCGCCGGAACTACTGGGGATAAACGTCACACTGAATTAACTCTAACCCTGGGAGACGGTGGGTCACTTTCCTGCTTACTGTTTCTTTAGAAAATAAAACGACTTCAGGGGGAAAAAACCCTGCCAAATATGTACTTTAAAAGTCATTCATTAAAAACGATTTTATATACACACAGCCCTAAGAATCAAGTTCGTGAGACATTGAGTCTGGTTGCATACGCCTTTTTCTGTACTCTGCCTGTTCCCTTTGCTCCCATTTCTCCTAGTCTGTCTCTTCCCTGGGAGAGCTTTGCGATTTGGAATATTGAATAAAAGCAGTTAAGATAATTTTTTAAAAATTGTATAATTTACCTTCCCTCTCCTTCTAGCAGGCTGCGATAGGTTTGAATTTCATTCTCCAGTCGAATCTTAATATCCAGGAGTTGTTGGTATTCAGCGTTCTGGCATTCGGTTTCACCCCGAATCTGTTGCAGTTGTTCCTCCAGAGAGGAGATCTGGCCCTGAATCTGGGAGAGCTGCATACAGTAGCGACCTTCTGTTTCTGCCAAGGAGGCTTCCAGGGATTGTTTCTGAAAAGAGGAAAGAATAAGTTGTGGCTTAACGAGCCTTTAGTTCAACTGAGAACAGTGAATCTTATTTAACAATTTAAGACATCATATAGAATGAATAGAATTTGTGTTTTACACTTAATATCAGATTTCCATTTCAGCACTTTTAGATCGATGCCAATAATGTTTTTCTCCCATAACAAAGAGCTCCGATTTTTATTTCTACTTTCTTACCCTAACTCTGCATTTTCTGTTGTTTCATATTCTTACTGAGCCTGAAACTTTGTGCGAGAGAGTTATTAACATACCAGGGCTAGTTGGGACTGTAGTTCGATCTCCAGACCTTGAACAGTGCGTCTCAATTCCGTAATCTCATTTTTTTGGCTGGACATTTGTTCAATGTTATTATCGATTTCTGTAGTCAGTTCCTTGCTCTAGAGTATTAGAAAAAAGGGAAAGGTGAGACAAATCTGCAATGATAAGTAATCTTCATTGGCTTCAGCCGAAAGAAGGTGGCTTACCTTTTCATTGAACCAGGCTTCAGCGTCTTTGCGGTTTTGTTCAGCAAGTTGTTCATACTGGCTTCTCATGTTATTCAGAAGTTGGGTCAGATCAACACCTGGGGCGGCATTCATTTCCACATTCACATCGCCAGTGGACACATTTTGAAGGTCTTTCATTTCCTGTTTGAGGAACAGAAAATCAGTGACTGCTCTGTGACCAAAATGAGCAGTCTTTTGGCTGGGGAAAGTACATATTAACTTTTTGCATCACCTCTTCATGATTCTTCTTCAGGTAGGCCAGCTCTTCAGTCAGGCTCTCGATCTGCATCTCCAGGTCGGCCTTGGTCAGGGTCAGCTCGTCCAGCACCCTGCGCAGGCCGTTGATGTCAGCATCCACGCTCTGGCGGAGGGCCACCTCATTCTCGTACCTGAAACAAGCATGCTGCAGTTACTGGCCATCACCTATAAGGGAGGTGCACCAGATGAAGGCAGAGACTATTTAAAAAGCAAATATAAGTTGACTTTATATCATGGCAACATTTATTGTATACTAATTCACAAAGGGGTATTAGTGGTTTAATGCACAGAAGCTTAGCAGTTACTTTAAAATGCATTTTCTTCTTTTAATATTGCCCAGAAAGGTATAGTGAAATGGGAAATTTCTCTGACAGCAACAGTACTGTTTAATTTTAAATGAATTCATAAAAATGTAATTGCTATTTGGACATCCCAAGTCATTGTCAAAAACAACTCATGTGTTTGTTGTGACAGGGTGGTACCCATGTACTTAGCTTACTTCAGCCTGAAGTCATCAGCTGCCAGCCTGGCATTGTCGATCTGAAGCAGGACATTGGCGTTATCAGTCGTTAGATTCAGGATCTGCAGGAAGAGGTACAGAAATCAGATACAAATAATGGCTTTTATACTGGCATAGGTGAACTGCATTTTTATGTTGTTCTCTTACACAATTTTGTAGAAAATTTGTATTTTAAATATGAAATATTGCAGGCTTACCCATACACTGAAGTTGGGTCATTTGTTTTCTTGAAGAGTTTATACTCTTCTATTTCTATATCATCCCTTTCTGAAAACTAACTGGAATTATATAACTATGTTCCTGCTCCCCTCTTATACTGTGTGATTTCCATGTGGGTCAGCCAAGTTTTGACTGACTTATACCTTATTTGGTTTAATGTGTTATAAATACATACTCTAAATGAATACACTCTAAGCTGGCACACAGTAGGTACAGTTCACAAATCCCTAGAGGCAAGTGATATCTCATTTCCATACTGGAGAGTTAATGTTTCTTGCATTGTTGGTGATGAGTGCTTTTTTTGTTATCAATCTGAAAAGTGTTTCATTCAGACTCATTTAACAATTCTTTCAGTTTTAATATTTGTAAATGATCTAGTGTATTTTAACTATGGACTCATTATACACTAATTAAAACCAAAACATTTTCAATAATCCACCATCCTATAAGACACCTAGCACATGTATTAGATGAAGATTGAAGTGACCATACCAATACAAATATTTACCTTTGATGAGACTGAACTACTTTTGGAATCAAGAAAGTAACACAGGCAAACATAGTAAACGGCTACATCATGGTTAATTTAAAATTGATCGATCTGGATTACATGGTTGAAAAATAGGCTTCAAGTTGGACTTTAAAATGCCCCTTACCTGATTTTTAAGGTCTTCGATGGTCTGGTAGTATTTGTCATAGTTGCGAGGCTGGCGCTGGTTTGTGCCACCATTCTTTTCATACCACTCCTTGATTTTGCCTTCTAGCTCGTAGTTCGATTCTTCAAGAGCCCGGACTTTGTCCAAGTAGGAAGCCAGGCGGTCATTCAGGTTTTGCATGGTTACTTTTTCATTTCCAGAGAGAAGGCCACCATCTCCGAATCCACCACCACCAAAGCCTCCTCCACCGAAGCCCCCACCTCCAAAGCTGCCCCCTCCAAAGCCGCCCCCTCCAAAGCCGCCCCCTCCAAAGCTGCCCCCTCCAAAGCCGCCTCCTCCAAAACCGCCTCCTCCATAGCCCCCACCAAAGCTGCTGCTTCCATAGCTTCCACCAAAGCTACCTCCACCAAAACCACCTCCTAGTCCTCCTCCTCCTCCTCCTCCTCCATAGCCACCTGATGAGCACAGAAAGCCTCCACCAGAGCTCCCACGGCTAAAAGAGCCACCACTGAAACCTCCCCCTGAGCTATGTCCTCCACCATGGGAGACTTTGCAGCTCGAAATTTTGAGGGATCCTCCTCCACCCCCTCCTCCACTGCGAGAGGAAGAGTACTGTTTGCTTGAGCTGTACCGAACAGACATGGTGGTGCTGCTTAGCCCAGGGAGTGCCTGCTGCTACCAAGGACAGTGCCAGGCCTTTATATACTGAGAAGGTGTGGCCCACGTGTGGTAGAGTTTGCTTACTTGCATAGTTTTCTTTTTGCCAATTTAGCATCTTTGGCTCATGATTGCATAAATTATCTTCAGTAATAACCAATCCCAATAGGTATGGTTTTAAATTGGTCTTGAGAACAAACGAGAGGTGTGCTGTGTTGAAACTGAAAATGGGTGTAGTTCAGATAAACATGCTTTTTAACCTTTTGAAGGACATTGAGCAACTGTTAAAATCCAGTTTGATCTCAGCACTAATTTAGGTTGTATAGAATGTTTGCAAAGTTTGGAAAAAGAATTTTACCTGCAAAATTATGGTAATAAAAGGTTTTTAAAATTCACGTTTTAAGCAGCTTTAATTAATTGGAACAACAAATAGCATAAAGTCTGCCAGAATCATGCTATAATTTAAGAGATCTTGTAGAAGACTACAAGCAACTAAAAAGAAAATAAAACATACGCTAAACAATTTTAGTATTGTTTAAAAGTTGCCACATATAAAAAGTTAAAACCATCAAAGCACAATTTAGGAAATAGGAAATGTGTGTATGTGTGTGTATGTAGGAAATCTTTTATTTGGGTGAATGAAAATGTATTGATATTTTACGTAGGAAATTGGAAGTGAGTAATGATTTAGGAATCTTCTAATTTAATGGTGTTGCTCTTTTTAACATTAAAAAAACTAAAATCATGAAATTACCCTTTTTTAACTGTTAAGACCATAAGGTAGACATTCTTAGCACAAGATATGAAGAACTATCCTCCAGTACTTTCTTATACTAAGTTTGATTGATAGGGAAATTTAGTAAAAAATTTACTTGCAAGAATGTTAATCTAGATTAGAGAATGATACTTGCTCCAAAAATTATGAACTAGACTGTGAACATATGTGTCCAAGCTAGATTCTGTTTCTCAAAAAAAAAAAAAAAATTCTATGGGTATACTGTGTGTAGAATTTGGTATAACAATTTGTCTAGTGAAGCATTTAATTGGGACTTTAATATGTGGTATAAAATTATTTTATATTTATCCATAGGCAATGACATTGCTATGTGTATATATTCATTCACACACAGTTTATAATGATATGGTGCTATTTGTGATGCTCTGTTTTTATAATCTCTGAAATAAGCTGCAGAGATAGGGATGGTGGTTATTATCTCTAGTTCCTTGACAAGGAAGGTGAAGCTGAGAGAGATGATGATTTTGCCTAAAGATCTATAATAGATGGTTGGACTGAGATTAGAAACCTGGTCTTCTGATGCCTGGCTTTTGGCTCTTTCCTATTATACCTGCGCACGTGTGTATGTGTGTGTGTGTGTGTGTGTGTGTATTCTGTGCTCCCGGGGATGGATCTGATAGAACTGATGAACTTACCATGTTCCTTACCATGAACTTCTCCACATGGGAAAACAACACAACACAACAGAACAACCCAACAAAACGAGCTTGGAAGCATGACAGTTTTGAAAGGATGGTATTTGGCACACGCTCTTCTATTTCTAATTGCTTTTACAAATTAAATTTATAGCTGCACATTCCAGTTCATGAAAGCTCTAGAGATAGCTTCTGCGGGGAAAGGGAATGTGGTTGGCAGTGGAATGAAGTGTTGATTGTCAGAGTGGAGGTTCCTACCCAACAAATTGCAGCTCCTCCGACCTGTTCGTGCACGCAAGCGGGGCAGCAGTTAGAGAAACGAAACCCAGCTGTGGGAATTGATCCTGGGCGAAGATAGTCTCCAGGAAAGGAGAGCCACCATAAGGCAGGATGGAGAGGGCGAGTGTTCCGGTAAATCCACGGCGGAGGTCGAAGGCTTGGTGTTAGTGAAGGCAATTTGGAAAGAAAACACTTTAATTCGAGTTTTTGAAAGATTTTACCTGTAATTATCACAAGTTTTGAATCTTGAATTTACCAGTTTTTCTTTGGTGTTAGCTTTTAATTTCTTTCCCCTGGTGGGAAAATATAAAAATCTCAATCTAGTTTCAGTTAGTTGGCAAGTGGTATGAAGAGATCTGTTACAATTATATAAAATCTAAGAATATATGAAAGGAAACCATTGCATAAAAGTACATGGGAACAAAAACTTCTAATAACCGACTGTAACATTTAATTTAAGCCATCTTTAATGTTATCATCAGGGATTACTTATTAATTTGTCTACTCTACAAATGAATTTGTCTTTATTCGCACTGTCGTTTGTTGAAATCAGCCTTGGCCATGGGTGAAAGTGGAGGTGCCACGTAGTGATTCAGCTCTGCTGGAGGATTATTTATGACCGTCAGTTCTAATCTCGGCACAGTTTACACTTGAGTGCCATAACCCATTGTGACTGTAATTCATTGTTCTCAACTTTTATTGTGGCTCCATGTAAGACCCATAGATAGGTGGGCGCTGAGCAGACAGAAAAATGGAGGAGATTCAGCTCCTGCCCTTAAGGTCGGTACGGGTCGTTGAGATCTAACTGAGCAGAGATGACGGAAATGGTCAACTTAGGCACCACGATGGTGATAAATGAAGCGGGCCAGAGGTGGGGTGGGGAGGAGTTAACACTTTCTGAACATCTACTGTGTTTTAGGTGGTTTACTCTCCCTTCCCCCTCTCCCAAATCTTCTATGATAGGTATTATTTACCTCATTTTATAGCTTTAAAAAGCTTCAGGAATTTGCCCATAGCAACACAGCTATTTTATGCTAGAGCCTGGTTTCGAATCAGGCCTATGTACCTTCAAAGGTGACACTGTTTTATGACACTGAACTATCTCTGTAAGACTGATGAGCGAGGAGTCTTCAGATGGGTCACCTGACAAAGTTCCGTGAAGCAGGTGAAATTTAAGCTGAGTCTTGGGAAGGGTGGGTCGGGTTTTGCCGAATGTGCAGCGGCAGAGACAGGACTGTTCTTGGAAGTGGTATCTGTGAAAATGCCAATCATGTGGACACTGGATGGACCAGTTTGGCCGGGATGGGTGGTCCATGTTGATTACTTTCTTTTTAACAGATTATATTACACACCTCCAAAAGTTCTTGGGAATACATAGGCAACTAAGATACAATTCCTGCCCCTCAAGGAGTTTTATAATCTGTTGTTCTTGGAGAGGCAAACAAACATACCCATGGACCAGAGATTATAACAGGGTAATCTGGGCTTTTTGAGGTGTGGACAAGGTGTTGAGGGGGTGCAGAGGGGCCCTCCAACAGTCTGTGGTTGTGTGGTGTGTGTGTGAGGGCACAGTTGAAAGAATAGTGAAGTCACGCTTGGAGGAGGAGATGAATTTGGTTTAAGCTGTGAATTTGAAGTACTAGTAGCAGGATATTCATGTAAAAATAAATATGTCTTTCAGCAGTGGGAGTCGTACATAGCGTTGTACAGTTCAGGAGAGAGGTCAGGGCAGCAGACTTCAGGATAGTTAGGATCCCTAAGGGAAAGAATTTAAAAAGAAATGAGCAGGAGATCCAAGCCTGAACTTTTGGGGACAGCTTTGTCAGGAGCTGGGAAGAAGAGGTGGAGAAAACTGTATTTTTCGGGCTATAACATGCACCCCCCAATTTGGGAGGAAAATGGGGGTGTGTCTTACAGTCCAAATGTAGCTTACCTGGCTCGATAGGTAAGCGAGGGGGGTGAGGGGGCAGTGGTGGAGCGGGTTTTTTTCCCCCTATTTTCCTCCTCTAAAACCTAGGTATGTCTTATGGTCCAGTGCACCTTATAGTCTGAAAAATACGGTAATACTGAGTGGAGCACCTAGGACTGGGGGAAGGGGGAAGAAATAAGGAAGCAGAGGGAGGAGAGAACCCAGGTATGGCAGGGTGGTCTCCAGAGAGACTGGTCAAGGGGAAAGGAGGCTGAAGGAAGACTGTTGGTTTGCCAAGCAGGATCCATTGGCATCCCTTCCAGGGCAGGTTTAGTAGAGTGTGGCAGGGCAACTCACGAGGCATTTGATATTGGAATTGATGGCTTTGCTTATGGTATTTTATTTTCATGTGCTCCAGTCTATCTGACTTCTTTAACTGCTTGCAGATTCTGGGTCATGGTCAGGACAGGCGTTGGTGCTGTCCCCATGTGGTTAATTTGGCTCTTGAAGCATGTCATTGAGTCAACCTCGTCAGCTTTGCTGGCCTTATTGTCGGGGTTTAGATCATTCCAATCTCATCCTTACTTTGCTTCAAGTAACATTCTCTTTTAAAGTTTTTAGTTGAAAATTCTACTTGCAATTTTCTTTTCTCTGATTGAGCAACTGAGGTGTAATGAATACTTTAGGTAGTTGCAGAAAGATGAATCTGGTAATGCAGGTTATGCCTCGAGATGACAGGTAGATAAGCTGAATGTATAGCATTTTCTATTGTTTATCAAATAAAGTTTGAGCATTAGACATTTTGTACTTGAATGTTGTGTTACTTGGTGTGAATTGCTGGATGTGCCTTAGTGATTACCACCCATGGCGTAAAAGCCAAGGGGAAAGTTGTAGAACTGTTAGGTGGATTTAGTATCCATCCCCCTTCCAGATAGCTGAGTAATCAGAACGACTAAGATAAGGCCCATAGCTTCTCATCGGCAGCCTTATACAGTCGAAGGCTCTAAAGTCTGAAGGCACTCCTATGTTACATAATTTTTCTAAAAGTTCTGAGGATGCACTGATGGGAGCCACAAAAATATAGAAATTGCACGAAGGCTTTTCAGTGTGGAATAGCAGGGTGGTTAAGTGGGTGAGCCCTGGAGTCAGATGGCTTGGGTGACAGTCCAGGCCCCATCACTTGCTGCGTGGCTTTGTGTCATCTCTAAAGTAGGAATAATAGTTTTTCCTTCCTATAGTTACATGCATTAGTAAATATACAGCCTTTGGAACAGTGCCTGGCATATATAGAATACATGTTTAATAAATGTCTTTTATTAATTCTCAGTACTATCGCTGTGATCTGTTTCTCAGAGACTAACCCACTGTCTCACCCGCAGTAGGCCAGCTAAATATGAATGAACGAAAGGGAAAAATTGGAAGGTGGAAAATGGCTAGTGAGGAGGGGAGTGGCTACGAGGAGAGCAGGGCGGGAAGCGGTGTTTGCTGGATAACTTCACGATAGCCCATGCCATCTGTTTTACTCCTACTGACGCTTGCTTTCCTTTTTTACTATATTCCTTTCTTCACTGCCTACACCCACCAAGTCACCGACTTTGTCACTGTTTCTTCCGTCATATCTGATGTGTTTGTTTCTTTTGTCTCGTCCCTCTGCAACTGCCCCAGTCCACGCTTTACCACTTCTCTCATGGGTCACCTCTCCAGCTTCTGAAGTGGGTTTCTCAGCTCACTGCCTTGTCACTTGAGATCTGTTCCAGTCACTGATGCAAGATCTATGTTCCTGGAAAAGTGTTGTCATCACTTGATCAACGCACTCAGGCACCTGCAATGGATTTCTCCTGTGGATGTGCTCCACTTTCTCAATAACCTTGCCCTGTCCCCTCCGCCCTCCCTCATGCCCCTGCGGTGGAGCGAGGGAATGCTGGGTTCTCCCCATAAAGTAGTTCTGTGGCCTTGGGTGAGGCACACAGCCTTTCTGGGCCTCATTTGACTGCCCTGTAAAATAGGGATAATAAAAATAGCAAATATTAAAATATGAGTAATAATCATCATCTACTCTGCAATGAAAAAATGTTAGCATTTTCTTTAAAAATTCTTTAGTTATAAGCAATCCTTTCTTTTACATCTTGGCTGAGACACTATGTTTTATCCTGTTTTAAGGCCTTTGTTGCTCCTGGTTTAGAACATCCTTCTTCCACTTTGCTGCTTATTCAAATCATTCTACCTCAGCTCCAAACTCTGGCTTAAATGCCATCTCCTTCATGGAGTTTCTCACCATTAGTCTCATCACGGCTGTCGCATTCCCTTCATTTCCTATGCTCAACCTAGTACTTTACAGGAGGCTATATTATTATTGTTCCTGATGAGGGATATTAAGTTCCTTTAAAGAAGGGAGGGTGACTTATACTTTAAAAAAATTATTTACTTATTTATTTATAGAGAGAGGGGTAGGGAGGGAGAAAGAGAGGGAGAGAAATATTGGATTGGTTGCCTTTCATACATGCCCCAACCAGGGACCGAGCCGCAACCTACGCATGCGCCCTGACGGGAATCGAACTGGCGACCATTTGCTTTGTGGGACAACCCTCCACCTACTGAGCCTCCCCGGTCAGGGCAGGTGACTTACACTGTTGCTGTGCCTGGTAGATACTTACTGTTCTCTGAATATTTTCCTGTCACCTCAGTGCCTTTTTCCGCTTCCTTTTCTTTGTCTTTATTTTGTTCTCTAAACTCTTCTTCCATATGTTTTGGCAATGCTACTAGTTCAAAATTTAAGTCAAGCCTCGTTGAAAGCAACTAATTTAATTTAGTTTAAGCAAATTATAACATGCACTTTTTAGATGTGAGAATGTTGTGTTAGAATGATAAGAAATCTAAGATTCTGCATGGATACTTAAGATATTTTAAAATATATAAACATTTTGGCTTTCACCTTTTCCTCTTTATTAGAGGTCCCTTTTTTGGTCTTGGATGTGTTGAGAATGATTTTGATACCAGTAGACTGCTAAAATATATCTGTACTTCTAAAATTTCAATTTTTTAATTAGGAGGATTGACTATTTTGGTTGGTTTTTCAGTTAGCTACCCATTAGTATGGTGTAATTTGAGGATTAAGTGTAACAATGACTTAGCTTTTAAGTTTCATTAACATGTTCCAGTTAACTTTATTTTGTGAAAGACAATTGTTCACCATGAATTACTGGTATTAGGAAGAGAATTTACTGATATAGAACCCAAAATAGGAACACAACATCACTTTTGGTTTTCATAAAAAGTAGTAAAGCTCACCCTGGATGGTGTGGCTCAGTAGATTGAGTTCCAGCCTATAAACCAAAAGGTCACCTGTTGGATTCCCAGTCAGGGCACATGGCTGGGTTGCTGGCCCAGACCCCAGTTGGGGGCGTGTAAGAGGCAACTGATTGATGTACCTCTCGCACATTGATGTTTCTCTCCCTCTTTTCTCCTTCCCTTTTTCTCTCTCTAAAAAGTAAATAAATAAAATCTTAAAAAAAAAGTAGTAAAGCTGGTAGTACCAAATCAACCAACCAGCCAGCCTCTACAGACTGCAATCAAAACTTCAGCAGCCATTTCTTTCTCCCATTCATTAAGCCAAGTGAATTACTTTAGGTCCAGTTGTGGTTGTCTATCAAAACTGATCATCTCAAAGATGGCTGGTGATAAGAGAAAATAACTTTAGTACCGGCTCTTGTTAAATTTTACTTAGGGAGTCTGGGAAGATCAAAGAAGAATAGAGACAATCTTGGATTACAAATGGTAATTACACATAGAGGTTAAAAATTATGAGGAAAGCTGCAATCCACCATTCTAGTGATTTCAGTGAATATATGTCATGTGCTTAAATTTGAAAGAATAAATGTCTTCTGAAGTTAATCAATTAATCTTATTGTTCAGAGATTTTAAAAATACTTAAATACTTTGTTATGTCCGTGTCATACCAAATCAAGAACAGCTCTTTGTATTGTCACCTTTTTTTTGGGTGGTGGGCATAATACGGAATAGGTTTAAATAACTACATAAATGTAACATACAATAACAATGGAGAAATTGATCATAACCATTTTGTGGCCCCCTTCCACAAGGCTGACAGTAACGCCCTAAGAACTTGTAATTTCCTGGGGTAAACCAGTTAAATCGACATGTAAGTGACATTTGCAGTGTCAGTTCTCCCATAACTGGAGCTGGTGGAGCTTATTGAGACTTTTCTCTGTTCCAGGGCCTGTGCTAAACACTTGACCGGAGTTTTTGTCTCGTCAAACCCTGACAGCAACTGTATGAAGGCTTTTATTTTAACTAAAAAATGTCATTTGCCCCAATTTATTCAATAAAGGGGCTCACGTAGGGTTTAAACACAGATCTATTTGTCTTCAGAGCTTTTGCTTTAATATAATAAGAAACTCTGACCCAGAATTATATTTTCCAGTCTTGTAACTTAGAAAATTAACAAGAACACTTAATTTCCTCTCTCAGACTGGACAAGCCTTCCCTGTTATTGTTGCACTTGAATAAAAAAGCAGACCAACTTGAAAAGAGAGAGAATGGGGCAAGAGTTCCTGCTCTTGAAGAGGTCCGGCTGCTGGGTCTCATCTGTACCCAGGCTAGACTCTGTCCTAACCTCTTGAGGGTCCCCCTGCTTGGGTTTCTGGATTTTCCTAACCGTTTGGCAGGATTGTTCAGCTCCAGATTAGTCATTAAAAACAACTAATCAGATCAATTAGCCACCATCGGTAATTGCAGTGCTAATCCTTTTAAAATGCTGGCTTTTCCAGAGGGAGCTAATATCCATTGTGGAGATTAACTGCTTTTTATCAGATTTATACCCTGAGTATTGAACACGTGGTGTCCATCTGAATTAATTCCACAGTAAACTAGGACATTAGTGGGTTCTGGTGCTTGTCATTTTCCATTTTCCATAATTCCAAAGCTGTCAAACTTTTTGATGTCTCTTAAAAATATTTTCCATACTGGTCGTTTTGGTTAAAATGGGGTGCTAAGGTTAGAAATTTCTAGTCCTAAACCTAGAAATAAGTGGATATTTATAGAACTATGAGTTGTTGTCTGTTTTCTTTTTCTTGACATCTAGAATATAAATGCTACAATCTAAATATAATCTAGTAGAATTGCCTTTTTCTTTCTTTAAACCAACTATCTCAAGGATGAGGCCCCCACAGCCTATACTGGGATAATTATTGAAATAATCCATCCATCAAGTTGCTCTAAGAGAATATTAAGAATAATAACTTTGTGCCAGATACTGTGTTAAGGGCTATATGTACATTTTCTCATACTACTCACTGAACGAACCTATAAGGTAGATACTGTTATTAGACCGTTTTTACAGAGGAGGAAACTGAAGCTTAAAGTGGTTATGCATCACGTACAGGGCAATGCAGCTAATAAATTAACAGCAGAGCCAAATTTAAACCAGGTCTGTCTTCTCTAGATCCCACACTCTTAACCACTACCTTTCACTGCCAATGTGTGATTAAACTTTGCTTTGTGGTTTCCGAGACAGTCCCAGAAATTACAGTGTGGAGGATGGAACCTTTTAATTATAGCAGGTCAGTTTTAGGATAAGCTTACATTTCGTACTATAAATGAATTAAATGGAATTTTTAAGGTAAGTGTAACTGATTTTAAAATGTTATTTTCAAAGATGGTCTGCAAACACTTCATTAGGGACGGGTCAGTCACAGTGGTAAGTTATTTCATGGCAGGTGCTACTTGGCCTGATGTTCTAGGTTTGAGTAAGTATACACAGTGAATTTAAGAACTGAGTACTAGAAGAGCCAGGGTTTTAGTGGGTCATTTATTTTATCACTTACCCAGATTTTCCATTCATTACTTTATGGTACTTTTCAATCTCGTTCACTAGTGGAATCTTTCCACCCAGGAGTTGCTCCTCTACATTGTTCGACCTTAAGCGGAGCTGTTTTTAATTTTAGCAGTGCAGAAATTATTCTATGGAGACACAAAGTTGAGGAATCTGTGACCAGGCATGGAACTGTCATATGTGGATAATCATTTAGACTTTCAAAACAATATGTTGCTACATCTCGCCAGAGGTTGTTGGGCCCGAAGCTTTAATTCCAGTGTCTGCTGCAGCTCAGCATCTTACTCCCACTGGTACTTGTCAGCGGAAGCCAATACTCGCCCATTCAGTTCTTACTTGGAGGTGGCAGAGTGAAGTAAAGAGGTGAGCACTGTCTACCAGCTTTCATGAGTTCTGCTTAGCACTGGATTTCTTTTGGTAGTGATAGGTTTATCTTTTCATTAAATTAGGCGGCAGCCTTTCTGTGGCCTTGTTCTGCCAAAATCTCGCGTCACCCCCTCATCTGGGCAGCGAGTCCTACTCCCGGGCCACCTTGATTTCTACATTAACTTCAACGAGAGGTCCCTTATCATTGTCACGGTTCATTTCCTGATCTAAAATAAAATAAAGTGTCACAGGTTCCTTTGTCTCTGCATCTGGAAAATGATAATTTAAAAAGGTTTAAAAAGTAAAACTGGAAATGTAGATTTTAGAAATCATTGTAAAGGTGTCAAAAACATTTCTAGGAGATTGCAAAGTAGTGTTATTAGATTTAGCAAATAAAAATACAATCCCCAAGTAAACTTGAATTTCAGATGAACAATACTCTTTTAGTATGTCCCATGCAATATTTGGGGGATATTTGTACTAAAATGTTATTCAGTGTTTATCTGAAGTTCCAGTTTCAATAGATTTCATAGGCATCTCTAATCTCTTCTTTCTTTATGCTTGCTTTTCTAGGCTGAAACCTCTTTCTGCACTTCATGTGAAGCCATGGACTTTCTTATATTCTAACCCCTTTTTTTCTGTCTAGGGAACAGATATGATATTTATTTACACTAATAAAAATATAGCCGTATTTGATGTATGTTGTTCCAGGCACCCAAACACTTGCATTTTGAGCTTCTTACTCAGTTGGGAGATGACAGATTGTTCCTTGTGATAGGAATTTCAGTTTTGGGTAAGGAGAAGAGGGATTATTTTAGGGGGAAGTCTATTGAAATCACAGTTGCCCACTTAAAAGGGCATTCTTAAGCAAAAATCTGATTTAATTTTTTAGAATGCATATGTGGGAGAAGCCTGAAGAGAAGGCACAAATTTTCTTTCTTTTTATTTATTGATTTGAGAGGGAGAGAGGGAGGGAGGGGGAGAGAGAAAAACACTGAAACATAGATTTGTTGTTCCATTTACTTATGCATTCCATTAGTTGCTTCTTGTATGTGCCCTTACTGGGGATTGAACATGTAACCTTGGCACATTGGATGATGCTCTAATCAACGGAACGATCAGGCCAGGGTTACAAATTTTCTTATTCTTTACTGTTTACACAGATACCTTCCTGCTCCCATGCACCTTTCTCAGAGTTCTGTTCTTGGAGCCTGCTCTGAATTTCAGGAAGTTGCCTCTTCCTCAGATACTCTCCCTGCCACTTCTTCCTTTTTTTATCTGCCAGTCTATTCTAAGAATCCCAAATGCCTGCCAAATGGAAGCTCTGTGCCACCCCACTCCCCGGCGCCATGGTTGCCACCTCAGCCACTGCACGCCATCCCCACAGCGTGGGGGTTGTTCGGTCTTTTCTGCGTCAGCTTTCCATGCCTCCAGGGGCTCACTTAGGTGGACTGGGTGGATGGGGTGAACGTGCATGGGGACAGAGTGACGTCTCAGCTTTCATCAGGGTTTCAAGACTAGACACTGATCATTAGTGTCTGCACTGATTATAGTAAGATTCAGGACAATTGTTTTTAAATTACATATACAAAACTCTACCAGAATCAGGAGAGCTGTCAGTGAGAACACTGATACGGCTACTTGACAGACAATTAAATGAGAAAGGAGAAGCTAGAAATCAATTGTCTACATACATGTTGTAGTAATCTAATTCAACAGACCTGTGTTGAGCGCCGACCCTACCAAGCCATTTGCCCCTCTAGATCCACTTTCTACCTTTCTCCATCCTGCTTTCTGCTTCAGGAGGATGACCTTGCCCTCTGGCTTTCATTATGTTTGCTCAGTGGGGATCCAATCAGGAGATTGGAGGGAGGCAAATGACTTTGGGGTGTTTATTCTCCCCTACCCCGCACCTCCTCTCCAAGTTTGCTGTGACCTTTCATTAAAAGCCACAGCTCCCCTCACTGTGGCCCGCTATGTGACTTTCCCTTTCTTAGTCACCTTTCTTTGTCTCTCTGGGCATGGGGGGTAATAGCAGCCACCCTGGGGGTTCCCTACACTATGCCCCACCTTTGTAAATAGTCCTTTTATTAAACTCTCCTTGATTTTTTCTAATTTGAATGTGCCGGTCATTTCCTGTTCAGACTGTATTGTGTCGTAAGCTTGTATAAAGTTCTTACCCTCCAGGAGATAGATAGGAAAATGAATAATTACAGTGTCATGAAATAAAGGTTGGTAAATGTTTATTAAAGTGGAGGATCTGTGAGGACAGGGACCACAGGGACAGGGAGGGCTGGTGTGCAGAAGCCACAGCTAAAGTCATGCATTCGGCACAAGTGGGGCATCCTTGTGACCAGCCAGCCCTTGGCTTCAGTTTCGTCCAGGTGTGTTGCTACAGGTTTCACAGGACAGAAAACATCTCTGGACACAAGTAAATCACTGTGTGGAAGCTTCTGGGCTTCTTCCTGCCAGTTCCCTCTTAGAAACCCTGCTCACCACTGTAGGTCAGGTAGGAAGACAGGGGTCTCAGGTGGGATCTAAGCCTCCGGGCAGCCTAAACCTTGGGGCTGCAGAAGCCTGCTCCCCGCCCTCTCCCTCATCTCCTCCCTACGTGAAAGGCAGGGCAATGGGGGTGGGGGATGGGTGGCGGGGGGACTCTAGTTAGGTTACCAGTTAGCAGGAGTTAAAAAACAATGCAAAGTGAGCTTCTCCACTGAAGAGCTGAGCCTGTGTGCAGAGCTGGGGCCACTCCTGCTGAGCGTGTGGAGGGATGTTTCCCCAGGTCTGGGGCGGAATAGAAGAACCAGGACCTGCCACAGTTTACACTGTAGAATTGGGATCTCTGTTTTGCTGCCCTCTTCCTCTCTGCAGCTTTCTTCCCTCCCCCAGCTCTCCTGTGCTCTGAAGTTTCTCCCTAATTCCCTAAAGCCACCTTCCAGATTAGTGTGTCCTCCCCTGAGGGCTCCATTTCCCTGATTTCTCCTTTCATCCTGCAACTTCTCAGCCTGTGTGGGAACAGGTATTAGGAAGACCACTGTCTGGTTAGTCTAATTCAGTCTAAGGTGTGACTTACTGATAAAGGTGGGTAAGGGTGGAGAGGCTTCACTGAAACTATTTGCACTAAAAAAATTGTACCTCTTGCCTAAGTGGAATTTCAGGCACTGTGATAATGAAAAGTTTTGGAGAAAGGATTTTTTTTTTTTGGTATTCTTTCAGTTAATACAACGTGACTGTTAGATTAGCTGAATTAGGAAAGAGGGTGATGAAAGTTCTTTTTTGTCTCTGGGTCTCTCCACCCCACTCGCGCCACGTCCTGGAGGGAAGGGGCGATGTCGTGGCTTTGATTTCTCCAGGTTTGTACAGTAGCTGCTCACTGAGTATATGTTATGCACCACAAATTTTACAGCTCCTCAAGGTGCAAAAATGAGTAAGATGTGGCCCTCGCCTTCAAGGAAGCCACATCTTGGGGGGCAGAGGGTAGGGGCTAAGACAGAAATAATTACAAATTAAGGTAAAGAATTTAATACTAAGGATTTAGTATTAAATCTATAAAGCACCCAAAAAAGAGAAAACAGCCTCTACAGGATTTAGGGAGATGCCATCTGAATAGTGTCTTAAAAAATGAGCTGGGGAAAAAATTCCAGGCCGAGGGACAAGCATGCATGTATAAAGGAGGTGTAAACATGCCTGCCACACTTTAGACTGTGAAAAGTTTGGCTGGGCTGGGGTATAGTGTCTGTAAGAGTCAGCACCAAGAGATAAGACTGGAAAAATAGGTTGAGACCAGATGGGGAAGGGCCTTTAATTCCATTGTAAGGAATTTGGATTTGGTCCCATAGTCAGGGGATGGACCATTCAAGGTTGCTAAGCAGGGGATGACCATGACCTTAATTTTTAGAAAGATAACATTGTTGGCAGGGTACTAGATGACTAAGAGGGAAAATGGAGGCGGGGGATGAGAGGAGGATTTGCAAGGGTCTAGGGGAGGGGAAGAGACAATGAGAACTTTGAGAAAGTCAGCAGCAAGGTAGCTGGTCAGAAGGGGAAGGTAGATGACACACGGTGGCATTTGACTGTTGACTAGTTAGAGGTTGATGAGGGAGGGCGTCTTAAATGACAGGGGGTTTCCAGACTTGGACTCGGGGAGTGCCGCTAACTAATATGGGAATGCAGAGGAGACGGTGTTGTGGGAAAGGTAATGAGTTCAGGGTCAGGAAGGTGGGGATGGAGCCCCCGTCAGCATTTAGGCAGAGACAAATTCACAGGCGGTTGCAGCGTAGGTGTGTGATTCAAACAGTGTGCCTAGATTTGGAAGTTACCGGCAAAGCGCAGCCATGAAACTGGATGAGATTTCCCAGGGAAGATGGGTGGAGATGAGGACCAAGGACAAAACCTCAAGGAACTGTAACATTTAAGGAGAAATGAAAGAGCTTGAAAGTTAACATTCAAAGAAAAAAGAGAGACCAGGAGACAGAAGTTTCAGGAAAGCTAAAGGGGTGGAGAGTTTCAAGATGGAATGGTCAGCAGTGTCCAAGATACCAGTCAATAGTTCAGAGACGTCAAGTGGGATGACTTTCAGTTTGGCTGTTTGGGGTTCTGAAAAGATCATTAAGTACGGGAGAGTGAATTTTCTCAAAGCTACTAGCTAAAATAATACATAACCTCAGTCTTTATAGTTTGTGGATCACATAACATGACCATTTGTACAAGTTAAAGGAAAATTGTAATTTCCTTTAAAATGGAAATTTATGTAAGAGTTTAGGAGAGAGCTTAAGGCTAGGGGTTATCAAATTGAGGTGACAGACGAAGCCTTGAGGAAAGCAGTTTTTTAGGGGAGAGAAGGGCAGGAGGTTAAGAGTGAATGGTGAGGAAACCCTCAAAGGTAGGCTTCACACGGAGGAACAGTAGGTACCCAGTAAAGGGAGTGAACAAGGAGTGACCTGGAAGGCTGCAAAAGTCTTAGGAAATCACAGCATGGTTTAAGCACAGGTGACTCACCTGGTGGAGTTGCCAGAACCTCCCAGAGGTCCTTCCAGGTCTTGAGTTTTAAATTCTGCAGAGAGATCAGGGAGAAATAGGGCTAGAAAAATGTCCATGATATTGGCACAAAATGCTTGAAGATCTGAAAGCAAGAATTTTCTGGACAATTTAGGGCACAGAAGCCAGACCATTTGTCACGAGGAAGGAAAGGATGGGGATGGAATGAAGCCATCGGTGTCTTGTATTGCTGCGGCATCCTGAGTGGGTGTAAAAGGGAAATGTGAGGAGGGAAGCCAGGGTGGAGTGAAGACAGGATTGTTGGGTGTAGAATGCAGAAGCAGGCTCCTTAGAGCTTCTGGGAAACAGACAAAAGGAGAACACGCCGGGAGCCAAGAAGCAATACAGCACTTAGGTACCTGGAAGGAGGGAGTGATCAGAAATAGTAGTGGTCCAAGAATCAGTGAAGCCTCAGTGATGTAGGGAACCACTTGCTGGAAGATGACCTAATTTAAACTGCATTATGGGGATGTATCATAAAGAACAGACGTGGTATCATTAAAAATGATGGAACATTTCTGCATTGTAGAGGACTCACTGTGGTGAATGTGCATTGAGTCTGGAAGGTGTGTGTTGTTCTCACTTGTACTTTTAAAATAATAGACTTCATTCTTGTGTACAGTGAACCTAGGGGGCTGTCCTCTGATACTTGAAAGAGGTAGTTACAGCTGTAAATATGGATGTGACAGGTATCCCCGGGAGCTTGGGAGAAAAAGAAGTATGGGTGCCTTCCTAACTGAACTAGTAAAACCAAAATATAATCTGTCTCCTGGGGCCAACCACTGGGTGAGGAGTGTGATCAGCAGGGAATATCAAGAAGGATTCAGGGAAGCTGCTTTGGCTTCATCTTAGGGAGAGAGGGGCTGGATTTGGACCGTCTAGCCCCCACAGGGGAGTGGCCTGGTGTGGGGCAGAGACATTTCACTTGGCCTCAGTAGGATCTGGAGGATGTGTCTCTCAACTCTATTAACTTCTGCTCAAATTCTGCAGCTTTTGGGTTCTGAATTCATCCTACCAAATACACCGACAGACAGGCGAGTGGTGAGGAGAGAGTCTCGAACATCTGGAAGGAAGTGCCCCTTATTGCGAATAGACTGACGTTCTAGTCTGTCCATTAGTATTGTGTGAGTGCAGTCCCTTTGAGTCTGCCATCGGGTGTCAGGTCCCTGCTGGGCCTGCTGGGAAAGTCCGGCTTCTGGGCAGGAAAGGCTGAGAGGAACCTATTGACAAGGTTAAGTTTTTAAAAGTAATTCTGATTTATATTAAAAATATTATCTATTTATTGATAATCAGTCTTGTGAGCTGCCCTATCTCTGCCTCATTATGTATTTCCATACTCTCTATCAGTGGTTTTAGGGATAATAGCGGTAAGCATTACTTCCAACAGTCGGTTGGTAAAAAACAAAACAAAATAAAAAAACTCCATGGAGCTTGTATCCATGTAAGAACTGATGATGAAAAATAGAAAACTAGTTTTACGAAATGTGTAGGTGAGAGATGACAAACACAAAGCATTCTTGCCGCCACTCTTTGTGTTGTTTCCACGGCAGACATTCCTAATTGATAATGACACTCTTTCCTGCTGAGCCTAGACTGACTGTAGAACTCTTACTGATAACGTTCATCCAGGAAACCAGAAGCAATTGCCTGGATCGGCTCCGTGTGAGCTGGAACTCTCTGCCCTGTCTAGTTCAGATGGGTTGTTGGGGATTCCAGACATCAAAATTACAGAATTCAGCTGGAAAGGACCTAAAGGATGGTTTATCTTTTGAGTTTGATGTTATGGGGGAAGCTGATGTGCTCTTTTACCAGAAGTCCCTGGATATTATGACAGAAATAATACCAGACTAGGGAAATTGACAGAAATCAGAATGAAATTATCTAGACCACCAGCACATTCAGTGTCACGGGGTCAGCCAGGACAGAATTTGCAAGGGCGTGATAACCTCTTAACCACTTAATTCTCTGGGCCTTAGTGTCCTGACGCGAGAAGCAGTATCCCATTCATGAATTCCATACCACCAATTTACATAACTCACACAAAGTGTTTGCAACGGTAGGCACGCATCAATGTTAGTTCCCCTTTCTCTTGTTAAAAATACTCAACACTGCCCTGGCTGGTGTGGCTCAGTGGATTGAGCCCTGGTCTGCGAACCGAAAGGTCACTGGTTTGATTCCCATTCAGGGCACATACCTGGGTTGCGGGCCAGGTCTCCAGTTGCGGGTGTGCAAGAGGCAACCCATCGATGTATTTCTCACACATTGGTGTTTCTCTCCTGCTCTTTCTCCCTCCCTTGTCCACTCTCTAAATAAATAAATAAAGTATTAAAAAAATATTCAAAACCAAGCAGAACTCTATTATCAAATATCTCCAGTATCTGTCTGCTTGAATATTTCTAGTGAAGGGAAACCCATTGTCTTTCAGGATGTTCTAGTTTTAAGCTGTTCTAATTACTAAAAAGTTTGCCTTTATATCAAACTAAAATCTGCTACACAGAGTATAGGTTTCCTTTTGCCACATAGAACTTAGAGGTTTTTGGATAGTTGAAGAGGGCTACTCTGCCCTCCTAAATCTTTTTAGGTTTTATAGGTAAGGGCTCACCATTTCATTCAGTTGTTCCTGAGATGACATTTTTTTTTTCTTCCCTTATCTAGGTCACCATTACTTGGATCACTTCTAAATCTGTAGGATTGACCTAGTTTCTTTTTTTCCACTGTCTTTAGTATTAGTTCAAAGAACATACTTTTCTGAGGAGTGCATGCTAATGTGTTCTATTCCATTGCATCCATTTCCAGTGTAATATTGCCGGCACTTTTAGAGATGTGGCATAGCCCAGAATTTCTTGTTTTCCTGTTAAATTGATAGGAATTATTTATTCATTTATTTTTAAAAGAAATCCTTTATTTAAATGTAATAATCATTAGTTACATAAAATTCCCCCTTCCTTGGTTTCAGGGCTTGGTTTCAGAGTGGCTCACATGTCCTGAACACATTTTAATCAAAACTTGTTTTACTTACTTTTGGGGTTCACCCTTTCCTCCTGGGTGTGGGACCAAGGCTTGTCACTGAGACATATCTGATGGTGGTGCTGAGCAGCTAGCTGGCTCCTAAGCTGTAATTATCGTTCTTCAATTAAAATCACATTTCTATATTACAACACGAGCTATTGCAAAATCTAGTCATTCACTCTGGATTTTTATTTCCCTGTAACCAAATTTTTCCTGCCAATTCAGATTTGTCTTCTGGGTTGTTCAGATGTTAGGTGTTGGTGTTATGTCACTGCTGAGTAGGACTGTCCTCCAACAAATGTCAATCAGTGAGCACTTTGCAGTATTGCTGCTTTCCTGTGTCCTCAGTCTCTGTAAAGTAGTGGTTAAAATGCAGCAGTTCTTAGGTCCAGATTACAGAGTTTTGAGTGACTCAAAAACTTGAGCCATACCTATATGACAACATAATTGGTGCCAAAAAGAAAGATTCAGTCAACACATGCTTTTATTTTAAATGGTGCCCAAGTGTGGGTGGCTTGATTAATAGTTTTTATTGAATTTCAGCTAGTTCTTCCCTCTGAATTTTTCAATTATCTTGACAGTATGTAAACTGAATGTAATGTTTCTAAATATCACGCTGGCCAACGTGTATCTGGCGTGCCTACCTTCTGCTGGGCATTGCATTAAGTGCTGGGAATTTATTTCTGGACGGCCAAGGATACGTGGCCTTGCCTTTGAAGAGGAATCAGACACACAAACTCATCTTCTGAAAATCAAAGTCAAACCGCCATGGTCAGAGAATGCGGGGTTCCCAGATGACGGTCCCTTAGTCCCGTGGGAGAGCATCCAGGGGCGATGCTCTCCGATCCTGTCCCTGCCATTTAGCCCTGTACACTGAGGTTTTGCGCAGTTATCCAGGCGCTGCTCACACGTTTCTTCTGCTGAGAAGGTGGCCCAGGGCCTCGAGCCTCAGCCCTGTGTGTTCTCTCCTTCCCCATTTCCGTAGCACCTCATCTGCACTCTTTCTCGTGGGCAGGTCTTGTAATACCCTAAGGTAAGCATATTTGCATATGTTTGTGTTGGCTCCCAGTTGTTTTTGCAATACTCAGTAAATAAAATTTTGGTTGAGAGAAAAGTCTATTTTAGATGGAACACCTTGGTCAACTAAGGGGGGAGCAAGTTCTATTTTTGCCTAGATTGCCAGGAGTGTGAAGCTCTCAGACTCCATTGTTTTCACTGACAGCTAGTCCTGCTTCCATTAGCTGCTTTAGGGGAACTGAGCTTTGTGTCCATGGCTAGCTGATTGCCTGTGTAGAGTGCACTGCAATGATGAACACGAGGATTCTGAGGTTGCTTCCATAAGTGCCTATTAATGGACACTTTGTTTTCCTTAGAAACACTTCATAGAAACCAAGTCACTCTGTTTTATGAAAACAACTCTCAGCATTCTTTATGTGTATGGGAAAAAGTCCTCAGGTCAATTTCCTTAAAAAAAAAGCATCATAAATTAAAAGACTGCTTATTGAAACTGAAGATCACTTTCTACTGAATCATCAGATGTAGTATATTGAGCAATACAATTTTATATCAATATGCCTTGTAAAATTTCCAAGTTAGGGTTTGTGTATTTTTGGTAGAAGGTAAAAAAAAAATTGTCCCCATAGAATGTCAAGTGTCTTGAAGGTTTTCTGAAAATATTAATTGAATTCAATTCATTTCCCAGTAAAATGCAAACAACTTCTTACTGGTGGTTTAGTCCCTGACAACGTAATTCCTTTAACTTTGGGTGGTGGGTACACAATGCAATATACAGATGATTGGGAAGGTGGAGGGATTGGCCAAAGATCATATATGCGTGGCTCATAGACACGGACAACAGTGTGGTGCCGGCCAGAGGGAAGGGGGGTGGGAGCCCAGTGGAAGTGTAAAGGGGGGGGAAACAGGGACATCTGTAATAGTGCCAACAACAAAAATAAAGTTAAAAAATAATGGAAAGAGGTAGAAATAAAAAGCAAAATCACCAAGGCATAATAAATTAAAACAATATTTCCCACCATAACTCTCTGGGTCTTATCTGGGTCTTACTTACAGTCTTAATGAGTTGTCACATTTTTTTTTAAACAAAAGTGATGAAAAAAAGAATTATACACTTGAAATCTATATAATTTTATTAACCAGTGTCACCCCAATAAATTTAATTAAAATTTAGGATTTAAGAAGAATGTGGTAAGTGGAATTCATTTTCCATATGACTTGTGCATTTTTTAAAAACAAAGAAACCAAAATAAATAGATTCTAATTAATATATTCAGAGCCTCCTAATGCTGGACACTGCTCAGCTGTTGTGCACTGATAAGCTAAGCATTGTTCATTCAGTCTTCCCAAAGAGGGGTGGTAGAAAATTTTAGAGTTTATAAATAAATAGATAAAATTTATCTATGACTGTTTCCAGAAAATAATAGAAGACATAGATCACCACTATTCACTCTTCATGCAATAAATGCTTGAGTGCCTCTGACGTGGTAGCCCTATGTTGAGCTGTCCCAGCTTTTATGGAGTGAATAGCCTAGCACTTGTACGCAACTGCACGCACATATACTCGAAAAGTATTGACTGCCTCCTGTGCGGTGGGCTGGACAGCACGGCTGCAGTGGAAGGCAAAACAGTAGAGACCTAGAGCTGTTACAGAAGGAGAAGCAGACATTAGTTCAATAATCATGCAATTAAATACATAATTGACAATTTGCTAAGAGCTGTGAAGGAAGACTGCTGTGTACTGGGAGAGTGTATGGGTGTAATAAAAGACCCTGACTTGGATAATGGTGGGGGGGGAGGAGGGGCAGGTGGGCAGAGGCTTTTCAGGGCAGGTAACATTTGAATTCAAATGTGACTGATGAGTGGGAGTTAGCTAGGTCAAGATGAAGAGGAAACATTCTAAGCCAAGGGAAAAAAGCCTGTGGGAAGGGGCAGGTTGTGGAAAAGCTGAACCGGGTCCATCCATACGCTAAGTGAAATAAGCTAGTCAGAGAGAGAAATACCATATGATTTCACTCATATGCGGAATCCGATGAACAAACTGAACTAACAAGCAAAGTTAGACTCAGATAGAGAGCCGGATGGCAGCTAAGGGTGGGGAGATAGAGGAAAAAGGATTCATGGACTTGGACCGCAGTGTGGTGACTGCCAGGGGAGGTATAAGGGGACTAAATGGTAATGGGAAAAAAAGGAAGGAAGAAAAGCTGAGCCAGTCTAGAAGGCTTGGTGAAGTACAGATGGAAGAGAGGCCAGGCCAGACCTTGCCAAATTTTGGTCTTTATTCCAAGGACCGTGGGAAGCCTTTGAAGTGTTTTAAGCAGTCCAGGGTCAGGATAAGGTTTGTGTTTTCAAAACAGTCTTGCCTGGCTGTGGTGGAGTGAGTGGAATGGGGGGAGGGGTGGAGCGAGTGAAAGCTCTGTGATCCTCCGGGTGAGACATGGTGGATGGTGGCCTGGACCAGGGTGGTGGGGTGGAAATGCAGAGAAGTAATTAGATCACTGATATTTAGAAGGCAAAATGCCAGATATCGCTGAGATGTGCTTAGACTATTTGTTGAATGAATGAATAAATAAATTGATGGATACAGGAGACATGGATTTTTTTTTAAAGATTTTATTTAATTTTAGAGGAGAAGGGAAGGAGAAAGAGGGAGAGAAACATCAATGTGTGGTTGCCTCTCCTGTGTCCCCCACTGGGGAGGCCCAGGACCCAGGTGTGTGCCCTGACTAAGAATTGAACCCATGACCCTTTGATTCACAGGCTGGGGCTCAATCCACTGAGCTATACCAGCCAGGGGGAGACATGGATCTTTACCTAGTTAAAAAGTTACAATTGAAGGATTTTTAGACTGACAAGGATTTTTATTCCTTGGTGGAATAACTTTTCTTGGATAGTTTAGCTTAAGTTCAGTTTGACTGAACTTATAAATGTGTTAAAATAATCCTCTCTTATTTGGTAAATTTTCTGACCAAACTAAACATAAATTAACCCATAAACATCTTAAACAGAGACAAGTTATTATGATAAGGTGTTTGGATATATGTGTATATACCAAGTGTTTTATGATGCATAGTACAAATTTTTGGAATGATTAGATTTTCAGAATGCCAATACTTTGGAAAAATGAAGCTAAAAAATTTCCTCCGGATAAATGAACACATAATTGTGGAACCTGCTGTGTTAGTTTTGTATCTTGGGAATTACAATATTACATTGTCCTTTAACTCCTCAGAAATCCTGTCTGCAACTGTTCCCTGTGCACCCCGGAGGTGACAGATAACGTCAATAATGATGACTAAAATGTTCACTGGGCTGTCCCTCTGCCCTGCTGAGACCTGCCCTCCCTCGGAGCACTTCTCATCTTCCCACTGGTTAGCATTCAGTTCTCCGTGCTCCTCCCAGCTCTGTGGGCTGTAAAACCCGGACCAGTCACAGAGGGGAGGGAGATCTGCTACTGAAGACTCCAGTGGGAAACTGAGTCAAATTCTCTCACCTTCCCGTCACCCCTGGTGGACCTTTCCTTTACCCCCAGCCTCTGATTCATGAGAGGGAAAGTAGACTTGTTGTTCTGCTTATCTGTAACACCACGGAGGAAGAGGAATAAATTCTGGATCTAATCCTGGATCTAATTCTGCAGTTTTTGTTCCAGGGTTATCTCTTGATTAGGCGCTGATTGTGTGTTTTCTTTTTTGAAACAATGAAGAAAATTTATCTTATTATTCTTCAGCCTACTCACTCACTTTTTAGATAAGATAGGGAAATTTAACAGTAGAATTACTCCACCTTTCAGAATTAGCACACGAAGTTGTTTAAAATGCATTCCCAGTGAAAACATCTTAACATACTTTGAAGGTACTTTTATGTCATGAAAATGTAATATAAAATGTAATTAAATATTTAGGAGTATCATAATTAAAAATTGTGCCCTGAAAATATCTGTTTAACAGTGTCAGTCACTCCTTTATAAAACTTAAAAACTCATAAAAATGAAGGAGGACATGTCATATCTTCCAAAAGGAGTTGACTGAGTCTCCTCCCACCTTTGTTGCATAATCAGCATGGGCCGAAAGTGGAGCAGCGACACTTTCGCTAATTCAAATGATGACCTACCTTATACCAATGCAACAAAAATGCACGAAGCTGTGTCATGTACTTACCCTTAGTTCATAAAAACTGAGGTTATTTTCGATATGTAAAGACTTACATGGAGTTGGTGCTAAACACATATTGAATGAATGAACGAACGCACAGTAAGTGAATATGTGATGCCTCACGTGTACATAAGTACACCAACTGAAGGTTTTTTTTAAGAAATAAAAACTATACTTCGCTGGTTAAAGAAATTGTACTTGCAATTCCACTCATTTGAAATGTGAAGTTGCAAAGTTAAGTGATTAAAAAAAATCCCATGGCATTTGCAAATATTAATAAATGAAATATTTCAAAACGAACGTACTTTTCTCAGCAGAAACTGCATGTATAAGGTGTATGAGGCGGGCCCCGGGCTGACCGCTCCAGTGAACACATTCTGACCAGCCAGGTTCACAGTGCCCTGTGTCGATGGTGTTTTTAATTAGGATTCTAAAATGCAGAGCTAATGTGATTTTACACATTATTATTGTCTTTTTGTAAAAGGTGAATCATCTCAAGTTGAGTCACTCATTCTGAGTGGAACGATGACTCACTGAGGGAAGCCTGAAACACCGTCTAGTTCTGCCTGTTAGACCCTGCTACGTCTCTGTTCACTGTTCTCTGAGCATGGTCACTTGAAGGTCTGCTTCCGAGGTCTATTGCCACGATTTTGAAGGAAAATAGCATTTCTTTAAGAATGTATGCAGAGTGAAACATTGGCAATGACATCCTTTTGCAACTAAAATTCAGTCAGTGTACCTGAACAGAAGAACAGAGGGATAAATAAAACCACTAGAACGTGGAAGAGCTGCACCCCAAACCCAGGCAAGCAGTCTCTGCATCTGTCTCTTCACTGCTGTGCGCTCGGTGGTGTGCTGGTGTGAACCAGTTTTCTGGGAAATCCATAAACAGAGTCCGGTTCTGTCGTGTAGTGTTCCCATCATGGCCGAGATCGAGTTACCAATGGCTTAGCAGCCAGACTGAAAAGCTCCTCAATAATTGTCAGTTAGCACTTAGGAGCAGGCGCAAGCCCATCCTAGCGCAGCATTGATTAGCCTGCCTGGCCTGTTCTTGCTTTCAGCACGGCATCGTCATGAAGACAGGCTAGTAAGTAGCTGTTACTATTTTAAAATTAACTTTATTGATGTATGATTTCGATATAACAAAATATGCCCATTTTAAGTGGATAGTTTGAAGAGTTTTGGTCCAGATAATGGAATCTTTTCATCAGTTCATCAGTTCTAAAGGCTCTCTCCTGTGACCCTTCCCAGTTCACCAGTCAATCCCCACTTCTCCACCGTTTCAGGCCAGGCAACCACCAATCTGCTTTCTGTCGCTATAGATTTGTTTTTCCTAGTGTTGCATGTAAATGGATCATACACTATGTGTTCTTGTGGGTCTGGCTTTCATTGTTCAACATAATGGTCTTGACATTCATCCATGACGTTTTTGCGTTCGTAGCTCCACCCCATCCTTTTTTATTGGTATGTTATGTTCTATTGTGTAGATGTACCATAATTTACCTATTCTCCAGGTGATTGTTTTTCAACTGTGAATTCTGGTCATCATAAATCCTTTTATAAAAACGTTGAATGTTGCACCCATAGCTTTTATTAAAAAGCTGTAGTGACAAAGAGGATACATTCAATTAAGACACTATTGATTTTTAGTTTGATTTTATGATACTAATATTAAATGAATGACATTTAAATCTCAGATACAGTTCCAAGACTTAAGAAACATTTACTACCCTATTAAAAGCCATTTACTTGGCTATGTGAATAAATTTTTCATTTGATGTTTTGAGTATATTATAAAAAGCTTGAGTAGTTCAGACTGGCTGTCTGGTTCTCTAATCTCTAAATAATTACTAGCTTTCTTCTTTATTTTATGCCTTATAGAACTTGCTTCCTCACTGGTGGATTTTCTGGAAACAAATACCACTTGTTTAAACAAAAAAAGTTTTAGTTTGTTAAGTTTATGCTTTTAAAAAGGATTGCTTTTTCCTCTTCTCCTTTTTTAAAAAAAATATATAGCCAAACTTTCTAGCATCAACAGGTATATCTCAAGTGTCATGAAAAGCAGTTTTTTAACCTTTTTATGTTTGTTTATTTTTAAGTTAAATGTATTGGGGTGACACTGGTTAATAAGATTACGTAGGTTTCAAGTGCGTGTTTCTATGGTACAGGGTCTGTGTGTTGCACTGTGCACCCGCCACCCGCAGTCAAATCATCTTTTGTCACCGTGCTCGTTCGTATGAGCCCTTTACCCCTCATTGCCCCGCACGCCCCTTCCCTCTGGTAACCGCCACACTGTTGTTTGTGTCTGAGTTCTCGTTTGTCTGTTTTTCTTGTTTGTTCATTACTTCCTTTCAGTTTTGTATCCCACCCATGAGTGAAATCATAGGGTTCTTAACTTTTTCTGTCTGACTTTATTTTGCTTAGCATCGTATTCTCAAGGTCCATCCATACTGTTGCAAATGGCAGTATTTCATCTTTTCTTAGTAGTATTGTTATATACGTGTACCACATCTTCTTGATCCATAGTCTATGGGAGGACACTTGAGTTGTTTCTGCGTTGGCCGCTGTGAATGATGCCGCAGTGCACATAGGGGTGCACGTATCTTTGCGAATACACGTTTACAGATTTTTCAGGTAGATACCCAGAAGAGGGTTTGCTGGGGCATATGGTAACTCTATTCTTAAGTTTTTGAGGAACCTTTGTACTGTTTTCCTTAGTGGCCATACTAGTTTACATTCCCCACAGCAGAGAAATGACAGTTTTTTAAAGTTCATTTCCTAATATTCCAGTAGGTGGTGCTCTTGCAAAGCCTAAAGAAGTGACCGCTTTGGCAACAGATGGTTGTTTTCTAGATCTTTCCCTTCCTATTGTGACCTACTTACTTGCAAACTATTTGTTCTGGATAGCTAAAATTACCTGCCCCTCTCCCACCTCCAATATCAAAGTTATACATGCAGTTTGTTAAGCATTTACAAAATGTACAATAGAAAAATAAAATATTCTTCAAGGTCCCTGCTAATAGCCAAGACATAACCACTATAATAGGTTAGTATAAACAGTATTTTCCAGACTTTTTCTAGCCTGTACACGCAACAAATGCATGTAGAAATAAACATTTAGATTTAAAAATAATCATAAATAATGTGCTTGTCTTTTGTTGTCTGATCCTGTAGTGGAGTTTTTCTTTTATGAGTTGCTTTATTTAAAGACAGACCTTTTACTTCTGTATTGAATTAGGGCTTGCGGTCTAGTGAACGAGGGCTGGAATCTCAGGATGAGGATGCTGTGCTACTTGTAATTCTTGGCAGTAAGAGTAGGGCAAACTACGTTCAATGAGAAATGTAACGCTTCCTTTGCCAGCTGGAGACTGTAGAATATTTTAACTGAGATATTATCAGAATAAGACTGATTTTGGATGGGAAATTTCGTGAAGTCACTGATTTTTTTCGGGTAGTTTTTTTTTTTTTTTTCAAATAGAATAGCCTTAAGGGCAGCTGACTGCTCTCAGAGGGAGCACTCTAAGTGACCGAGCCAGAACTGAGATGCTTTGGGGACCTGATGTTGAAGGTCACACACTGTCACTTGTTCAATGGGTCCACTCTGCTCGTTGTGGGAGGAGACTGTGCACGGGGGCATGAGTAGCAAGCAGTGAGGGTCGTTGGGGCCGTCTGGGAAGCCTCCACAAGAACTGATCAATGCATAGATGGTCACTTGGCTCATTTTTAATTGAGGCGTAATTGACATAAAACATTATATTAGTTTCAGCTGCACAACACAATGATTCTATATTTATATATGAAGCCTGTCCAGATATTATCCAGCCACACAATCTGAAAAACAGAGACATTTATTGAAGAAGATACAAGATACAAGACATATTGTACGTAGGACAATGACACCTTGGTCCCCTTCAAAGTAGGCACCTTGGGACCTCACACACTTCTCTGATCTTTGTGGATTGCATACTGTACACATTCAGCATTCTCAGGTGTTCTGCTTGCTGCAGGTTTTCCAGAATGTGGATCACTTTCAACAGATTCTCCACCATCTTCGAAGTGTTTGTGCCTCACTTTTATTTGTGCTGCACTCATTGCATCGTCCCTGAAAGCCTTCTGAATCACCTGAGCAGTTTCGCAGAGGAATGTTCAAGCTTAATGCAAAATTTGATGCAGATTCATTGCTCTACTTGCTCAGTCATTTTGAATGTGACAGCCACGCAGTACACATGCTCACTCAACAGCGTCTACCACCCCCAGTGACTAACACAGTGAAGTCATCATTGTTCATGCATGCTCATTCCAGTCCATGCTCCTTGGCTGCCAGGTTACATCGATGTCACGCAAACCATTCTCGTAGTGTTAACAATGGCCGGACTTCTTCTGGACAGACCTTGTGTATTGTGAAATGGTCACCACAGTAAATCTAGTTAACATTCATCCATAGGTGTTTACTTTAAAGCCACGGGATTAGATGAGGTTACCTAGGGAGGATGTTTAGAGAGAGGAGATAAGGGTTGAGCCAATATTCAGAGTCTGAGAAGAAGCTTCCAGTGAGATGATGCCTTGGGGACCCCAGTGGGGAAAATATTTCCAGAGGAAGGGAATGCTGGGAAACTAAGAAATGTAATGGCTAAGAAATGACCACCAGATTAATACTTGTTTAAAATCCCTTTCTCCTTTGAAGCCCACACAATTCAGATGCCGTGCAAGGAGAACAGATGTTATTTAGAACAGAAACTATGTGCATTACTTATCACTTGTGGGCTCTGGGTCTTGTTCAGGAAAAGGCCTTGACAATCTCGTTGGGTCTGAAAGGTCAGGTTCTCCTAGGACGTGTTCTGGAAGGTGAGGGCTAGAGAGAGAATTGAATTGCTGTGCATAACCAAGTGAGATGAATGGAGTACCCGAAACCACCAGCAAATATTAAAAGGAAGTGTGACTTCAGAAAGCCGCATACTGAAGCAAGTCATCTCAAAGTGGCACAGTAACCTTGCATGGGCTTCGCACTCAGCGCCTGAATTCCTCCAGGTCTGCACGAATCCCCTCTCCCTTCTGCTCCCTTGTACACTCCTTGCTCGTCAGTTCCCTGATTTCTCCATTCCATTTTGGTTCCATACAGTAAATAATAACAGGACACAAATATTGGGTACTTGCTAGGCACCAGGGACTGTTCCTAGTGTTTTATGTATGTTGTTACCTCACTTAATCTTTACAAATCCACCCCACTTTAAAGATCAGGAAAATGAGGCACCCAGAAATTGTTACTTCTTGTTACATAGCAGAGCCAGCATTTGAACCCAGTCCGACTTCAGAGCCCAGGTTCTTAACCAGGAAACCCTGCTGCTGTTGTCCTTCTGCAGTTTGAGTCTGGCCTCCCGGACTGAGTCACCGTCTACTCAGGCCTAGACTCTGGCCGCCTTCCGCCCCAACCCGGAACCTGACGTCTGTTACTGATTATGGGTCGGACCTGTCCTGGTAGAAACCCTAGCCTTGGCCTTCCTGGCATCAGATAGGAAAAGAGACATCACAGCAATTATGTGTTCACACCCTGTCTCCTCTACAGTGGGTTTCCTCTGTGTCCGTTCTCCTTTCTCTGCCTGGTCGACTTCTGTATAAAACCTTTAGCTGCGCCCCCCACCCCCCCACGTACTGTCCGCTTCCCCACCTCGTGTGTCCTTTGATCTGTTTGCGCTGTTCACTGTAGCACCACTCCCAGAAGAGTCTCGAGTCTGGCACACTGTTGGGGTTCAGTGTTTCTTGATTGAGTGAAAGAAGGCCCCAGAAAATTAACAGGACGGCTGTTATGTCCTGCAGTGGGCAGTACAATTTTGCTGTGAACTTACTGGGCAAATGTAAAAAGGGGAGAACTTCAAAAGGAACTTCTTAACTTAATTTCAGACCTTGGTATTTTTATCCCAGTATTTATCTACTTTGTTGTTAGTATTCGCAGATCTCTCTCTGTGCCCTTGACCTTATTGTTGGAATCAGGAAGGTGCAGGTTTCACATTACAATTGTTTATCTTTAAAAATCACCTTTATTAAAACAGTACTACTTGTCAAAGTCCTGTGAGTAAAAACACGTTCCGGGTCACTAGAAGAAAATTTAAGAACAGACTACGCCAGGTCCAGAGAGATAAAAGGCAATTTTTGTTTGTTATAAAAACCAACATGGCCATAATTATTCATACTGGACTATCGTTTCAGAAGGGCAAAGAGGGCTCAAAGCCAATAGGAATCCAAAGAGAATGAAAGGGACAAAAAGAGAGATTGAGCTAATATAGCATCTTAGTCTGAAAGGAATAATTTCTACTGGTAAATTTATTGGGCCTAAGGAAGCAGTGTATCTTGTGAATACACTGCTTCAAGTTCCTGAACTTGGCATGGGACCACTCCTTCGTTCACCACTGTCTGCACAGTTGTCTTCAGTTTTTGGGTGTCGGTAGGGTCTGAAGGTAAAGACGGAACAAAGGGGGCAAAAGTTAGTGTTTCAAATATTTATCTGAAATTGGTGTTCAACTGAACCTTCTCAATTAGGTATTGACTGATACAACCTATCAAATTCTAACTTTCAAAGGTGAATTTTGCATTCAAAAATGCATTTTACTCAATGAAAGTGAAATGTGTTCAGTGTTACCTTATGCATAAATGAAAATATTTTTCTTTTTTGGCATTTAACAAGTACGTTTGAGGCTTATAATACCTCTTTGCGGGGTAGATTTTTTTCTCCTGCATTTGTGAAAAGTTTTAATTCAGTATAGATTACTCATTTTCTGCAGGGATGCATAAATGTTTTCCCTTGGCTCCGAATATAAACATACATTATGAATAGTACTGCAGTGTTCAATGGGACGTTATAGTTTCGGTTACTAATAAGTGTGATCGTGACTTATGCTGAGTGATTCTCGGGGGGTCTGTATACCGTCAGAGGAATCAATGGGCTGTGCTTGAGGCTCGGAGTCCATCACAGATGAGGTTCCATCCCCACCATCACTGCAAAGGAAACGAGGGAGATGGTGTCACACCATGCTTCCTGGAATGAGGACAAATAAGGAGTTTGCTGCTTGAACCAAAAATTAGAAACGTACATAAAACCATGGCCAAGTAAGGAAGATATTCTAAATTTCTTGATCGAGAAGGATTGAATGATAATATTGTAATAGCTATGTGTTGGTGCCAGGTGGGCACTGGAAATATTGGGGGGAAACACTCTGTAAAGTGTGACTGTCTAACCACTGTGTTGAACACCTGGCACCAATACAAAATACTATTGAGTGTGAACTGCGACTGAAAAGTAAAATCTAAATTAAAAACTCTATTGACAAAAAAGAAGTAATGTCTTAGTATTATAGCCGAAAAAATCAAGGACTGATTGCACGATGCACCCTGAGAATAATCAGTCTGGTGCCGTGCACCTTTATTTTCAGACGCTGCCAAAAGAGGGACCTCAAGGTGAAGCAACGTGGTCTCAGAAGTTTGATTTTCTGGCTTATGGTCCTGAGTTCTTCCCACCAGGCCAAGCTCCTACTACTTGGGGGAGGTTTGCTACAGTAGGTTCTAGGTGGTTCAGGTGGCTGTCATTTAAAGTGTCATTCTTAGTATCGGGACACATATCGGAACTCGAATGGGTGATTTGTCTAGGAGTCCTTTGCAGTGTGCCTCTGTCTGTGGTGCCGTTGTGCACCCCAGCATTTTACGAATTGTTGTGAAGTAAGATAATGAATGACACCACTTTGCAAAGTGTAGAGTGCTTAATAAATCCAAGGCATGTCTTTACTATATTTGTTATTTTTTGTCCACGAAAGGACCCTTTCTTCTATTGCCCCCCAAGCTGCATCAAGTGTCCCCTTTGTGGTCAGGCACTGAGGTTATTTCAGCCTCAGCTGTCTGCTTACCCTTGCATCTCGCCATCCAGCAGGTGGCAGTAGGTCTCGATTTCCAGCTCCAGGCGGGCTTTGACGTTCAGCAGCCGCTGGTGGTCCTCATTCTGGCGCTGGGTGTCTGCGCGCACCAGGAGCAGCTGCTCCTCCAGGCTGCCAAGGAGCTGTTGCATCTGGGACAGCTGGCCGCAGTAGTCGCCCTCGGTTTGGGCCAAAGAGTCTTCCAGGGATTTCTTCTGCACGTGGGAGAGAAAAGGCACAGACATAACAATGGAGGCAATGAAACGAGGAAGGCAGCCAATGGCCTAACATAATTTGGACGCAACATTTTCTTTGGAAGTTGAAATGATGCTGTGTCTTCTCGCTCAGTCCCTACCATTGCGAGCTGCGATTGGAGCTCGATCTCCAGGTTTTGAAAGGTGCGTCTCAAATCGGTGATCTCACTCTTGCTGGACTGAAGCAGCTCAGTGTTGGTGCTGATCTCCTTCTTGAGCTCTCCGCTCTGCCACAGAAAAGTGGGGCAGGGGGACCCGAGTGAGTGCTGCCGTGACCGCTCTTTTCCGCCAATGTATCAAACGAAGCCTTTTGTTTTTGTTAGTGGTACCTTTTCAACGAACCAGGCTTCTGCGTCATTACGGTTCTGCTCAGCGATGGCTTCATACTGTGCCCTCATGTCGTTGAGGAGCCTGGTGAGGTCCACTCCTGGGGCAGCATCCATTTCTACCCTGACCTGGCCGGGACCATCAGACCGGAAGCTTTGAAGCTCCTGGGGGCAGCAAGTGAGAGAGGGGCACAGGGACCCATTATGACTTTTGTGGGCCTGAGTTGGTGTAAGACAAACATTAATTCAACATATTAAAACATTTTACCTAAAGACTAATATTTCTTATTTGATTTATTATTGTTATTTTTAACTTTATTTTTTCTTTTGTTTTTAAAAAGACTTACGGCATTTTCCTGGGCCCCTAAACTTACCATAGGCCCTAGGTGCTGTGCCTACCACACCTAATGGGTGAGTTCCCCTGCGTCTTGGGCATTTAGGGCCTTCTTGTGGAGCTGGCCTGGCAGCAGCGGCACATTTGGGGGTTTCAGCTACAGCTGCCAAACTGAGGGCAGCAGACAGCCCCTAGGCTCGCATACTCTCTGTATCCCCATCGTGAAGCCCATTGGTAGATCGTGATTAGCGTCCATTCTACATGCCAGGCTCTGGCGGGCACTGTGGCATGTCGGAGCTCCGGGTGTGAATCGCACCGGGCTCGGCCAGTTTCTCTGACATACGTGACATGGATTATTGGTAGGCTTCTGACTTTGACTTTAAAAGTACTATATTAAACAAAAACCACTCGAGCAGGGTAATTAATATTCGTGTTGTCCTTACCTAATGATGAAATGACAAAATCAGAAACTGCCTTTAATCTGGTCAACTTTAACAGGAGCTTCCATCAATGAACACCACCCCCAGCAGCTAACACAACAATCACAACACACACAGAAATTCGAAACAAGTGGTCATTTTAACAGGCAAATAATGGATCCTCCCTATCTGTTCTAACTCCAAATTTGTAAATTTGGAACTAAAGCTGCCCTTTCTGGCTGACCTCTTCGTGGTTCTTCTTCAGGTAGGCCAGCTCTTCCACTCGGTTCTCTATCTGCATCTCCAGGTCGGCCTTGGCCAGGGTCAGCTCGTCCAGCACCCTGCGCAGGCCGTTGGTGTCGGCCTCCACGCTCACGTGCAGGGCCAGCTCGTTCTCATACCTGAAAACCAAGTGCAAGACAGGTTAGGGAATCAACACACCCACTTGTGTAAGAAGACCTCTGCCATCTTCAGGGCTATTTTGTACAGAAATCCGTGTGACTATTTTAAAATGGCAGCATTGCTATGTATGATTGTTTTTGCTTTTATAATTTTTTCCTTTACTTTTTCATGGTAGGATACTGCCCAGTCAGAGAAGAGTGAAAACGATTATGAGGTGATGATACTTTTGTACCAGCGATGAGCCCAGATAGCACTGCATCCCAGGGGACGGTGTCCCCTTTGGCTGGCCGCCCTGGTGTGAAGAGTAGCAGGCCCTCTCTAGGTGAAGTTCCACACAGAGCCCTAAAAGCAGTTGAAAATAAAATAATTCATCTTTTTTTTGCTTAATTTTAATTTAAAACATTGATACTTCTTTAATAACTTTTATCAAGATTTTATAGGTTCAGGATCATCACCGTGGCAACATCCTGTGTAGAAAATTTGTGGAGCAAAAAGGACATTAGTATTTCTTCTTTATGTCTGTAGCATAGAGTATGGGGAAGGAGGAGAGAATATAAAAATAAGTGCATGGTTAATATTTTAGGTGTATGTGTCATCAAGAAAAAGACCATTTCATTTAACTCCTGGGCAAAAACATTATTAATTCATTTTGACAGATGGGAAGTTGAGGTTTAGGACATTGGCGGAATCACCACATCACATCGCAAGTCAATACAAATTACAAATGTGCTGGTCCACAGCCCTAAGTTAAAGCAACTTAAACTTAAGGACGTGCCGCGTGTGAGCTGTATTTGAATCTAGTTACTTTCTAGAATGCCCAATGAGATTTACCAAAACGCTAAGTGTGTGGAGCACGTGAACGGTGGAGATTTGCAACATTTGCCAAAGAGGAAGGCAGGAAAATAAGGAGTGAAAAGAAATGGTGGGGCATGTCCGTTTTCATTGACCTTTCTTGTATTTTACTCACTTAATTCTAAAGTCTTCGGCAGCCAGCCTTGCGTTGTCGATCTGCAAGATGAGCTGGGCATTTCCAACGCTGGCAGAAATGATCTGGCAAAGTAGGGGAAGACACATAAAACGGGGCCCTAAAATGTCAGTATTACACAAGTGTATTTTTGACAGGAAAATTTTAGATGTTAAAATGCTATTTTATGAAGAGTTTAAGGCAATTAAATTTTTTACAGAACATATTTATAGAACATTTAAAAATTAAGGAACATATATTTCCTACAGAAAGACAGTGGAAATAAAGTCCTTTGTGGTAAATGATAAAGTGGAACTAAATACCTCAATATGAGAAATTGTTCCAAATGTAGTTGAATTGAAAAAATACCTAAGTTTTAGGTGATTATCACTGTAAAACATTGTAATAGCAAAAAAAAAAAAAAAAGAAACAAAACAATTTCCAAAGCCCCTCCAAAAACCGTATTCTTACCTTATGCCTGAGGTCTTCAATCAGTGGGTAATATTGACTGTAGTCACTCTGTGACCCGGGGGCTTCAGTCCCAGATCCTCGTGCTTCGTACCATTCTTGAATTTTGTTTTCTAGCTCAGTATTAGCCTCTTCTAGAGCTCGAACCTTGTCCAGGTAGGAAGCCAATCTATCATTAAGATTTTGCATGGTTTCCTTTTCTGATCCAGAAAGAAGGGCTCCCCCATTGCCAGAGAGAATGCCTAGAGAGCCACCGAGGCTTCCTCCAAACCCAATCTCCAGACCTCCAAATCCACCTCCCAGGCCTACCCCATAAGCGGTGCCCAGTCCTTCTGCAAAGGAACTTCCAGAGCCTCCACCAAAGCCACAACTAGAACCAAACATGGGAGCAGCAGGAAAACCTCCCCAACAGCTGCCTCCAAAGCCAAGGGCACTTCCCGCATAGCCACTTCCAACAGTAGAAGCAGACATGCCCCTGGCTCTGCCCAGTGTCCCACTCAGGGAAGGCAGCCGCCTGGACAGCGCAGGGTTCTGCCCTGAGAGTGACATGGTGGTGCTGGAGAGACCCACAGCGTGGGAAGGTGGCCACAACCTGAGAGGAAGCTGTGCCAGCCAGGCAGAAAGGTTACCCTTTTATAAATCATGAAGTGGGTGTTACGGTTGAAAAGTTCACTCTCTCCATTCAAAAAATATTGTCCCCCCCTTTTTGACCAGCTCGACACCTAAATGATTAATGCATGTTGAAAATTCATTGGTGTAGAAATAGTGGAATAATTGTGCCCATTACATGTTTGATATACAAAAAAGAAATCTGGGTGGAGTAGGGATAGGTTTTCCTACAGAATTTTTCTTCTCCAAATTATTCTATTGCCTGTAGCCTCAGCGTTTCCCAGTGTCTTATACACAGTAGGAGAGTAATGAGTGATTTTTGAATGGATAAGTTAATGAATACTTCTTTCTCAACCTTAAGCTTTTTAAAGTCCTCAGTCATATTTTCTGCTTGTTTCCTTTAGAAGACTCGGTGTAAACCATCAGTTGTGATCCGGTCTGTCTTCTAGAGGATATGACATTAGAAGTATTTGTGAAATGCAGTGGCAGGGGGAATATACGCATCTTCCAGATTGATACTGGAATTTGAATTTTCAGGGATTTTAAAACCTTGTCATTAGGACGTTGCACCGTTACTTCTCTTCTGACTCAGAAAGCAGATGTCTTAAACATTGAAAAAATGCTATTTTGGGTAGAATATTACAGTATTTTCAGCAGATGTTCCTTTACATAAAAATTGACCTTAGTAATCTCTGTGAAATCAGCCTTGTTTGATTGTTCACTGGCATTGCTAGTTTCTCAAAATACAGTGTTTTTTTGTATAGCGAAATTGTATCAGTGCTTGCACCCTCAACCCCTGTTCCCCAAAGAGCCAGATGACCCTCCCTAACTCCAGCCTTCCTGACGGTCCTTTAGTCCTCCGAATAGTCCTGAGTCAGAGCTGGCAAATCAGAGGGGTTACGATGAAGCCGGGTCAAACCTCTGTAGGTCAAACCCACTGCCAATTCCGGTGAGTGGAAGGACTATGTGACCCTTTTCATCACTTTCCCAGGGGCAGGAATGGTGAACCTCAGGTGAAATCCAATTGCAATACAACTTCCAAAGAGCAAGTAAGTGGGATTTCCAAATAAGGAGGTTTGGAAAAACCTTGCTTTTAAGCAAGAGGTTTTAAGCAAGAAATGACATAGTCTCATTCACAATAGACATTTGTAGAAAGAATGAAGCGATCTAATGCAGACTCGGCTTGATGGAAGAGACCGTAATCTGTGTGCTCATTTCTTGAGAGAATGAATACTCATTAGGTGGAAATGCCAGGGGCCTCAGTCTCATAATGGAGATTTTTTTTTTTTTTACCAAGGATTCTCTTAATGTATATTCCAAGCGTTTTGGCTGCGCTTGTCTTTGTTTGAATCGTTACTGTGTACTCACTGTGTTCTAGTCCCTGGGCCAGGTGAACTACAGGCCTTATTTTTAACCTTCATGGCAACTCCCTACGGTGGACACTTTCATCCCATTTTACGGGCGAGCAGTCTGAGGATCGGAATGTTAAGTGACCTATTAAAGGCCACACAGCCAGAAAGTAGTGAAGGTGGGACTCAGGTTTGCAGTGCCTTCCGTGGATGACACAGCCGGGCTGTTTACAGTGAGAACAGAAAGGAGAAAGGGTCACTCTGACTCCCCAGCTGTGAGACTGGGCTTCTGCCCTGCTCCTCAACTGCGAGCGTCAGCTCTTTCCTTTTCCAAAAAGCTTGCTCCTCGAATTTCATTTCTCCGTGAAGAGGCTGAGACCCAGAGATCTATTCTCAGGGTTTATAAGAAATGACGCCATATATGAAATCATGGAAACACAGAGGCAAATGTGTTTTTAGTTATACTTTTGACATGTAACTGCATCTCCAGAGATCTTACAAAGTATTAGTTAGACTTGTTCTCCCCACGCAGGAACTTGACGCTGTGGTTGTTAATTGTTGGTCATGCACAGGCAGAGTGATGCCATGTTATTGCCATAGAAATGAGGACAGGCTATCGCTTGCTTACAGAGTCAGAGGGAATGGGCCACAGTCAGAATTGTCACTTAGTGATATGACCACATAATGTGGGAATATGGTTAACTTCAGTTTGTGAACTTGGAACCAATTTTGTGTTGAAGTGTATCCTTCCCAACTCTCATGCATATATGTAAATTTAAATAATTTTGCTCAGTATCTATGCATTGTCTCTGCACATTATATCTTTATGCTTCTGTACCTGTTATATGTTATCCTAGTCTGTAAATTTCTCAGGTAGGGACTATGTCTAATTTATTTTTTTTATCCTGACGCATAGCCTAATGTTTGGCTAAACTTTATCTGCACATTCCTGGAGTTATTTCACTTGAAAGAACTTAATCCTTAATATGCTTGAGTGTGTCACATAAAATTCATTTCAGTTGAAAATGACTTCGCCCTAATTTACTGGTGTTCTTTGACCAAGATTTATTCCGACTGCAATTATAAATGGGGGGAACTTCAGAAGTTGAAAAGAGAAATATTTCTTCTTCAGTGACTCTTTTTGGGGGTGGAGAGGGCTAAGTGAAATAACTAGGCCTTTATTCCGGAGTTTTGAGAAGTGAAAATAATGCTCTCTGACAGCTGTGAAAGTGCAGGGGGTGGGAATGTACGGAACAGACACAATCCTGGGCTTGTTGGCAAAGCGATTACGTCAGTTGAGGCAGAGAGGAAAATGGCTGGAACCAGGGGGACTGTTGAAAGAATTATATCTTCACTTTTGTAGAGTGTAGGGAGTTCTCAAAATGGAGGTAATTATTTATGTGGTGTTTGTGAATCTTCAGATTTTTGTTAAGTAAAATGTGTGCTCATCTTCTCACGTCAGATTGGTTACTTTTCTGGTCTTTGATTGTAGAATTTTGCACCCGAGTTGAAGACAGATAGACCTTCCACTTTCTGCAGTTCACTGGCCACTGGTCCATACACCTGGCGCTTTTGCTTGGGATAAATTTTAAGCTCCTGTGAATGAGCGGAAGAACATTGGGTTACCGACATTTTATGCTGTGCTTTTGAGATGGGGATGAACAATGGCCCCCGGGGTCACGCCCGAGGATGAGTTCTTGGACTGCAGAGTTCAAGGGTTCTCAAAAGCAGGGGAGGATTGTATGTGGTGAGAGAGAGGAAGAGGAAGATAAAATAAAACGCTGGTGAGGGGAATCTTAGAAGTGAGTCTAGGGGAGAGAAAACAGGTGTTTAAAGGGAGATTGAAAAAAATCAAAATTACTTCCTAGCGCTTTAACTTGCAAATGCTGTTGGAGGGTGTCATCAGGTACCTGAGACTGTCCCCAAGTGAGTAAGGGTGAGGGCAGAGGGTGTCCACTGGTCAGGGTCTGCTTTTATGTAATTCCATGTTCTCCTTCGTAGATGTTGTAAGGCTTTATGTAGAAGCAGTTCCCAAAGGCCAGAAACAGTAGTTCTGGCCAGCCTAGCTTCAGCTCTAGGGATTCTCTCTGAGGGTGATAGCTTCACCTCTGCTCTGATGATTTCACATAAAGTCATGAAATGCATGAACGATGATTTTAATTGTGGGGAAGAGACCTGGACTTGAGCACTACAGATCCTCTGGATCAGCCTGCCTGTCGGAAATAGGATCGTGCTGCCCTTAGCTCACACAGGAGGCGTAGATACACAGAGGTTGATGCCTCACTTTCACGCGGTGGCCACTGGTACAGCGGGAGGCAGACCATCTGGTTCCGCAGGTATGCGTGATGTTGCCTGCTTTCATTGAAAAAAGTCTTGATAGACCAAAAGAGATAGACCAAAGGCAAGGGTTAATCTTTGTTTTTGTGATAGGAAATTCGGTGCGAACAACAATTCTGCCTCTTTCTAACAAAGCATCCTTACTGCCGCAGGGCAATGGCCGCGCCCCGTGAATCGCAGCCCCTTCTCCCGTGGGGTGTTTTGTTGGTAGGACTCACAGTCTCTGGTATTTGCATGTGGAAGTTTCAGGCCATTCTGGAATGTGTGCTGGTAGGTGCAAAAGAATTCACTTCTAAAAGTTCTTTAAAAGCAATTTATTAAGTGGAGTGAGTTGGAAGGAGATTAAGAAGTAAACGAGAGTGAAACCTCTTCACTTTGGAAAGCAAAGGAATGAGAGTGGGAAAAGAACATTTTTCTGACAAAACTGTGCTGAACCAAGCCTTGTGTGTGATGTTAGCTGGGCATTTGTGACAATTAGGTGTTGTCAGTGTCTGGTGGATGAAAATGACAATTGGAAAACAAAGAAACAGCCAAGGATAGGCACGTGCTCACTTCGCGTGTGATTCAGCAATTGTCATGTGATCAGTTGCTTAAAGGGGTATCAAGATTTGATTTTATACAATTCCATGTCATTCTTCTTTTTAGATGTTGGAAGGCATTATGTAGAGGTAATTCCCAAAGCCCAGAATGACTTTAAACAAACAGCCCCGAGGTTCGTTGTCTTGCTCCATTACTTGTTAGCTGTTAATCTGGGAAAGTACTTATTTCCTGTCCTCATATATAACCCTCACTTGTCCTCATATGCAAATGGGAATAATATGATAAGGTCAAGTAACACAAAATTGTTATTTTTGAAGGTCAAAAATGATTGCATATTGTCAAGTTCATATGATGCAACTAGATAGCTTCTACCTCATAGTGTTTATTGTGCACATTAAACAAGAAATGGCTATAAAATGCCTGGCACTCTCTTTAGTTCCTAGTAAGTGCTCAATAAACAGTAGATATCATTCTGAAGTGAATCAGATTGTTATTTTTAATATAGTAATCACACTCAAAATTTTATTTATTTGCAAACATATATCAAAACTTAAACCCAAACTCTTCACTTGCTCGAATGCAATGGTAGAGGAAACATTAACTTTTCCTGTAAACATTTGCAAGGCAGTTATCGCTGACTAAAACGCAAAAAGGGGAGACCACAATATGCGTGTGTTTGTATCTGGCCTCTTTCGCTTACCGTAATGTTTTTGAGGGTCGTCCATGTTGCAGCATGTGTAAGTACCTCATCTTTTTTAGTGCCAAATAGTATTTTATTGCATGAACATACCACAGTTTGCTTATCTGTTCATCAGCTGATGGGCATTTGAGTTGTTTCCATTTCTGGGCTTTTACGAGTCCCGCCGCTATAAACGTCGTGTGCAGAAGCGCACACTCATGATTCCATTTACAGGAAGTGTCCAGACTCGGCAAATCCGTAGAGAGAGGAAGTGGGTTAGTGGTTGTCAGGGGACAGGAGGATAAAGAGTAGGGGTGGCTGCCAGTGGGGTTTCCTGTTGGGACGATGAAATGCTCTAAAATATGACCTAATGGTGATGGTGGCACAATCCCGGGAACATGCTAAAGACCACTGAGTTGTGCACTTTCATGGTGTGTGAGTTATAACCCATTACAGCTGCTACAAAAAATAGTGAGAAACAACACTACATAATATATGTTCACCACATAAAAAAGAGCCCAATGATTTATGTGGTTTATTATCATTAGGAGAAGCATTCTTCTTTGGGAAGGGTTTCCCTAATTAATCTTGCTTTTAATCTACTCCCACTTCAAGCATAATGTGCTTCATTTTTATTCCGCTCAGCGTTGGAGTTTGACTTTTAAATTATTCAAAGAGCTGGAATGAGTTTTAAAAGGCAGCGGAGACAATGGAAAAAAAGAATATATCATTCAAAGCTAGCAGAATTGTACTGATATTGAAAATTTTATGAAATTAACCAAGAAATTACCTTAATCAAGAATCCAGGGGCCCCGGAATGGAGATTTTGCAATTCAGAAACAGGAAAAATTAGAGAGAGAGAGATTTATTTGCATAGACTCTCCGCTCCATGAGTTTAGCTTAATTGAAATGTGCTGTAATTTTCAGGAACATTAATAAATTGATATTAGGGGGTCTGTAGCTTGTAATTAATCTGTTTTGTGGTGGTAAAGATGGCCGTGATGATGTTTTAAATATCTTAATGCTCATTGGATTTCATTTTTGCAGGAAATTTGCTGCTCCTTTGAGTAACACATTTATGTTCAATTATGGAGACTGATAAATGCCCCGCCCCCTATCATAGAGAGCATTAATGCTGCTTTCTGGTGGCGACCTTCTTGTAAGGAGCAGAAATTATAGCTACGCTTCTTTCAGGACCTCTGCAGCACCTCCTCCTGCAGGTGTTCACATACGTTCTTCCATCTCTTTGACTTCAGATGACACAACCTTGCCGTCCACTATTTCTTGCACAACCGTCGTAACCTTCCTGGCTTTCTTTACATCTGAAATTTAGATGTAAGTGTAAAATGTTAATTCAGACACATAACCCTGCTAATGTATACTATTCAACTTTTAGTTACCATTTTGTAGGTATTTCCTTCTTTTAGAAAAAGTCTAACCCGTTATCTCTCTTAAATGATCTTAAGTCCACTGTAAAAATAAATGCTGAAAATGTGGCACGCTCCCCAAAGTTACAAATTTTCTACTCTCCCCACCCCAAAGAGAAATATACAGTTGTGAATCAAGCAAAATGGATCTTTTCATCTTATTTTTCATTTTCAGGATGTCAGGATGTCTCAGCACATCAATAGCACGGGGCCAAGAAGATCACCCCGTCATAGGGAGTGTGACAAGTGTTCCATGCGGAGCTTTTCTTTATGTGATGTGCTTGGTTTTCCGAGTCCCCAGGGGAATATCTGCTCACTTGGGAACTAATCTCCTTTACTTTTCACCAGCCACAAATAATAATGGTGAGCTGTTGAGTGAGAATTCAGTCTTACAGGAAATGTGTGACGATTAGAGCACTTACCTAGTCTGTCCTTCAGGATGCTTACTTGATGACCTATAGTTCTATTGTTGTTTTTTTTTTAAAGAAAAGAAAAAGAAACAGAAAAAAGTGTTATTGCCATTTTGAAAATGAAGCAATGACCTGCCTTTTGTGTTTTAAAATAAATTCCCGGTGATGTGTGTTTTAATCCTGTGCTTATATATTGTCCCTTTTACTATGCTTGTTTCTTCTAACTTGAGTGTCTAACTTTTTAACTGGAAAAGTACATAGCTTCAAAACTGACCCACTTCACATACACTAGGAGTTTTTCTGATTAAAATGACAAAATTACAATGGAAGTTGGAATCTTGGGTTCTCTCGTTGACATTTTCGGGTGTGGTACTTGCAGACAGTGGCCGCTGCAACACAGATGGTTTTTAAATTGGTTCCCACAGACCTCTGTGGCCTCTTGTGCAGTTCATGACCTCTCCATGAGAATTTTAAAAAGTGAGTGTGCTTTCAGTTATGTATTAATTATACAAGTTAACATTAGAACAAGCTGTGTCATCTGTATACCCATCTTCTAACTCTGTTACAACACAGCCTCAAGTACAAAGCCTGTACTTGGTATTTTTGCAGTGTGTGTATACTTTTGGGTATATTTTTATTTTGTTGTTAGTGTTGCTGTATGTGTGTGTAGTTGATTTTGTGCTAGGGATTGCATGGATGCTTGGGAACGAGTGACAGGGTTTAATGTGTGGACATTAAAACAGCACAGTATGTAGTCATCAATGCATAGTCCTTGCTTCTAAGATCCTTACATCGTATCTTCTCCTTCCAGAAGGCGACGGTAAGTAGCAATTTCCTGCTCAAGCTGGGTCTTTATGTCAAGGAGATCGGCGTATTCTATGTTCTGGCGCTCTGCTTCCGTCCGAATCTGCATCAGCTGGGCCCCTAAGGAGTCGAGCAGCGCCTGGATCGTGACCAGTTGGCTTTGATAACGAGCATCGGTATCTCGCAGTGTCCTCTCCAAAGATTCTTTCTACAAGCACAAGAGAAAGTGCGTGTTTCTTACTTGAGGCCTTGGTTTAAGAGGATGCTCAACTGTACTAGCCTTTGAGAGGAATTTGCGCAGCTGGTTATTGTGCACGTTGTGCACATTCCTGGCTTTCTCTCCCACTGTTCTCGTCTGGGCGACCCCAGTCAGCCAGCTAGAATCGCTAGCTCTCGGTAGGGGGGTTGGTTTGTTTTTAGCTTTGCACTCACTGTTCTCTTACCGTGTATTGTACTATTGTTCTCAATATTTGCTTCCCTCCCTGCCATTCATGGGGCCCCTTCGCGTGGATTATTAGACTTCCTCATCTCCTTGACGCCAGGGTTGGTCCTAGGACTTTTTCTGGCTAATGAAATGCAAGTGAAACTGACAAATGCCTTTTCTGAGAAGGTTAAGCGTGATCACGTGGTCTGACTACTGCTGTTTTCTAAGTGCCACAACACTGGTGCCCCAGCTAGAGTGCAGCTGAATCATGATGGAGGAGGCAGTGCTGTTGCAAGCCCCTATGATTTGGGGGTTGTTACCATGGCATAATTTGTCATGCCCTGACTGATTTGCTTAGCCCAGAATGTCTTTACCCCTATTCTCAAGCTTCAGGTTCACCTTAAGTTTTCAGGTCTAGTTTAAATGTCACTTTCCCTGGGAGGTCTTCCAGATCTACTTCTTCCTCCGCAGGCTTGCAGTACATTTTCCCTTTCCTTGATTTCCTTCTGTCCTTTAATTATAATCAGTTGTTGGGCTTGTTGTCCTGCCAGCTCTGCAGGGGGAGGGATTCATTTTTATAGGTCTTAGCGTTTTTAAGGTTCCTATCACAAGCACTTAGTGAACACAGGACACTGAGAGCTGGGAGTTAGATGTGCTGTACCAGACTGAGGTGGGACTCGAGGTCTATCTCCAAGTTCTGGTAGACTTGTCTCAGCTTCTTTACTTGCACCTCAGTTGTTTTTAACTCTTCGGTGTCTACTGTGACTTGTTGCTGCAGAGATTCAATCTAAAATTCCAAAAAAGAAAAAATAAATCGGGGAAAAAAGGAAGGAAGGAAAAGAGTTACCTCTTTTTGGAGGACAAGTTCAACACATTTGCTTATCCTTTGGAATTATGCTATTACCTGTAACTGAAACTCTTCTTTGGCCTTCTTAAGGTTCTCTTGGGCCAAGACTTCATATTTCTTCCTCATTTCATCCATGATGGCACTGAGATTCAGGCCTGGAGCAGCCTTCAGCTCCACGTTGACAGTTTTGCCCAGCTGTTTGCGTAGGCTGTCCACTTCCTACGAGAATGAAAATGCTGGTTGATTAAATAGTCTGAAGTGTATCCTCAGAGGAGGCTGGGCAGAAAAGACATAATACGTTTTATGGCTTCCTTCACTGGGAATGAATAAAAAAGGGAAGAACATAATAAATTGACAGGGATTTTTATGGTGTGAGTATTGTTCTAATTTATACAACCCCTACAGGAACCTTATGAAAAGTAGTTAGGGATAACATCATTATTGGTGTCATCTTCTTCACCATCACCATCACCACCACCATTGCCACCACCAAATCTTCTTCCCTGTCTTCCTTATTATTATTGTAGCCATTCTGCCATTGCCAATTGCCAGGGTCTAGCCTAGGCGGGTCTCAGGGTCCCTGAAGGATGGATGACAGAGGTGAAGAATGAGGGGTTGGACGCCAAGTTTGATGCTGGAGAACGGCCAGCCCTTGTGGGTCTGACCGAACTCTCAGAGTTTAATCAAACTTTATTTTTATAGGGGTTTGTTATATGACATCAAAGGAACAGCTGCATGGCATGATTTTTCAAGCAGAAAAGGTCTATACAGAAATACCAAGAAAATGTACAGGAAGTTCTACAGATTTATTCATACTAAACAAAGGTTATTTTGACCAGGAGGGCTATCAATCAGACAACCATAATTAGCTATATGTACAAACCTTCTAATGTCTATCGATCATTTGATGTCAAGCAAAGTTTTCAGAAGTTGGCAGGGTCAAAAGGATACGCTAGACTAGACAGCGGTTATATGTGAACTATTAAAGGGCCTGTGTGGTTAGGCTTTCTAACTCAGCCATCTATCTTCCTGTCTAGGTTCTTTCTTTATGCACTTTGCAGGGGATGATCTTTGTATTTGTTCCCTCGTGCTTAAATCATGATAGTTCACCTATTTTCTTTGTTTTTTTACCCATCTAGTTCTGTCAATTATTACTCCTATCCAAGGTATAGGGGGGGTTGTACTAAGGGGGATATCTAGTAAAATTTTTCTCCATTTTTCGGGAAGCTGGTCTGCCCATTGTCTAATGTTAATCTTCCAATAGGTAGGGGAAATAGGCTGCGGAGGGGTTATAAGGGACTTTTGTTCTATGGCCAAGAAATCATCCTGTACAACTTCATTGGAATTCTGCAGATCACTAGGCCTGACATACAGGTGTCTAAAAATCCCACCACCTAGTAACAGCAAAAACAGACATGCAAGAAGAGATAGACAGGAAATCCAGCCACAGCTGCCTCTGCCATGCAGACGCCTCTCATCCATCCCGACTGTGTCAAGGGTTGGCTGTTGGTCGGCTCCCAACAGCCAATACCACTTCTGGGTATTCTCTTACCTCCTGATGTTCTTTTTTGAGGACAACCAGGTCTTTCTTCAGTTCTTCAACTTGCATCTCCAAGCTTGTTTTGTGTAGGGCCAGGTCATTAGCGACCTTGCGTAGGCTCTGGACATCAGCCTCCACTGCGAGGCACAGCCCCCTTTCGGTCTCATACCTGTGAATTAAGTGATGAGCAGAGACCACTGAGTCCGTCTGAGGCCATTACAGAGGAGACCATCTTCCTATAGTAAGATGGATTTTTTATGTGGTATCGGAGGGTGTCGATTTCAGCACATCATTGTTGTTCTTCTTTATACATTGCAAAAATGTTCATGGGACCCTAAGAATCAGATAATTTGCCTTATAATCTTTGTAATTTGGTTTAAAAAAGCAATCTGAAATTACTTTACAAAGTTCCTAAATTCTAGGATATATTTAAACAGAATTTTAAAAAAGTTTGCTTAATTACTGCATTAGCAAAGGGTTTTCATTATTGATTTTAAAAATGGTTAGTTAAGTTTACTTAATGAATATACATGATCAATTTACTTTTATTACTTTATCAACAGATGCATCCAAAGTAGATTTTCTTAAAAATTTATGCATTCTCTTCTACAATTTTATATATGCCCATTTTTAATTAAAATAGTAAAGTTTAAAAAATAATACTGCAGTAGGACCCTCAGATATTAGCTGGAATTAATGAACTTTCACTGCTTTAATCTTCAGATCTGCTTTCTCATTTCCTTCGTCTTGATCCCTTGTAGCATTAAGACGCCACCCTTGTAAAACATAAAGGACTTTCAGTGCAGATGCAGTGTACGGATTCAGGTGAGGAAGCCCTGGTGTAGAAGCAGTTTATGGAGAACAACTCCGATCACACGCAGTGTGATGTGCCCGCAAGATGGCACGGTTCCTCTGGATTCAGTCACAGTCCTCGTCCTTGGGTCAGTCAGACTGTATTGTAGAACTGGCAAAGCAAACTAGAAAGCATCACGAATCACCCCGGAACTTTGCTCATGCATTTGTGGGCAGTCGAAGGAACGTGGGTGACTCACTGCAGAATCACTAAGGTAGGCCAACGACTGTCTTTAGATGACAGAAGGGCACTTACGGAGAAGGGAGTTTTAAATCGCTTTGCTATTATTCCCAAGGGCAGAGTAGGGCTCCGTCTGTGGGAAGGTAGATGCCAGGTTACTAAAAAAAAAAACAACATTCTAGCAGCTAGATCTAAACAGCAAGAACAGTAGTAGTTCCTGGAGGTGTTCAGTTACACCCTTGGGTGGCCAAATCTTAAGACTGTGGAGGGAAGCCCAGCTCTCAGTGCTGGGCTAGACCAGGTAGTTTCTAACATCCTGTAAATGCCAGACCCTGAAAATATTTAGTGGTAGCTCCTCTACCAACAGTGGAAATCTGGGTGTCATGAAGGACGACTAAAAGAAACTCCTTTTGAGGAAGTTTTGCCAAGGTGTTAGATAACCTACTTCAGTCTGAAGTCCTCAGCAGCCAGTTTACTGTTATCGATTTTCAGGATCCACTGAGCTTTCTGCAGTTGAGCATCTTTAATCTGGAAAACACATGAGAAGGAATGACATTTTCAACTTAAAATGATGGCATTTATCCTCAGATACAATTACTGTTATATCAGAGATGACACTCATTTCAGTAATTTCCACGTGACAATAGAAAGGAAGACTAATGATACGGGTATTTAACATAATAGACTTGTAAAATGCAGTGGTGGTCCCAGAGTTTGGTCAGCTTTCCTGTGATTCCACCCAAAATTTTATGTATGCATTTAATTATTTGTTTATTTAATTCTTGCCCAAGGACATTTTTTCACTACTTAGAGAGAGACAGAGAGACAGAGACAGACAGAGAGACAGACAGAGAGAGAGAGATCGGTGTGAGAGAGAAACATTGATTGAGTGTCTTCCAGTACGTGCGCTGACTGGGGATCAAGCCCCCAACCTGGATGTGTGCCCTGACTGGGAATCGAGCCCATGACCTTTCAGTCTAGGGGATGATGCTCCAACCAAATGAGCCACACCGGCCAGGGCCCGAAGGAGATTTTAATTCAACTCGAGGCATTGTACCTTATTATGCCTTGCCTTCCATGTTGTTCTGGCTTAGAACATTCCTCTTAGCTCCTCTCACTTGGGGAACTCCGCCTCCTCTTTATCCTCCTCCACATCGCAGCTTACACATTCCTTGCTTCAAGCCTTCACGATTTCCTCAAAACAGAACTGGATGGATGGATGGCCCCCTGTGCCCCCATTGCCCCACACAGCCCTCCATACGAGCTTTTATCCTTCTGTGTGGGATAAATGTTGCCTTTGTCCATGCCTGCTTCCCCCTAAGTCACTTTATGTTCACCTTCATATTTCCCAGAGCCCAGCATGGTGGCCAGCACCTGGTTGGCGCCTACTAAATATTGGCTGGTGAACGGACATTGGTTAGTGGTGGGAGTTGTGTCATGCGCTGGGGCTATCAGGATGGACAAGCCCCTGCTTTTAAGAAGCTGTGACCTCATGGGTGAATTCGCTAAGATGCACATGGGTCAGAAGTCTGCTTGTAGGAAATGTTACAATGACATGTCTCTTTCAACAGATCCCGTCCTAGAGAGAGCTTCCTTCTGTCAAATACTGGGTCTGTCCAGCTACATGGAAGAAATGGCTGTGCCTTTGGACTACGTATGATCCAGAGTAGATTTAGAAGCAGGTAGGGATGAGACAGGTAGGGGAGAAGGTTGGCTGATTTTGAATGTTTTTAGTGGGAGCCTGAGAAGAATGACCTGTTGGCAGAAGGGGCAATTTACATTAAAACCTTTTTTTTAGAGAGAGCGGGGACAAGAGAAAGAGGGAGGGGATGGTGGGAAGGAGAGAGAGAGAGAGAGGAACAGAGAGAAAAAGAGAGATCAATGTTGATTTATTGTTTTACTTATTTAAAATGTATTCATTGGTTTCTTTTTGTGCATGTCCTGACCAGAGATTGAACCTGCAACATTGGCATGTCGGGATGATGCTCTAACCAACTGAGCTACCTGGCCAGGGATGCAATTTAAACATCTTTGCCTCTCGCATCCACATAGTTCCTGAAATTCCAAAGTAACTTCCTGTAGAATCTGAATCAAATCATACTGATGTCTAATTCAACACAAGAAAAAGAGACTTGCTGGTAAATTGCCTGCTTTCAAGGAAAACAAATATTAAAATAGAAAGGAAAAGGAAAGGGACACTTTTCTTGATTAGGTAAGACTCTTAAAGCAGTACAGGTGCTCTGTGTCACATCTGAAATTTTCAATTAGGAGCAAAGTCTTCTTTTATTCCACATAATTGATAATACAGAGAACCCCACCCATCTTAGATGGTGTGGTTCTGTTACAATCGCAGTAAATTTGAATTGGGGCAATAGAACATTTTATTACTGCAGAACTGGTTTCTGCTGGTGATAATCAGATTATTAAGCAGGGCACTTAAAAATCCAGGTGTCATTAAGACCTATACCCCTTCCCCCCATTTTCACCTTGAATCACTTTATCATTGAAATCTGTAATACAGTCTCATTCTAATACTTATATTATACCATTTACATAAGTAAAAGGAGGGAACTATCTCAGTTGACCGGGGCTTCAAAAGTTGATAGGAACTAGGTGAAAAACTAAGGAAGGTTTATTATCACTTAAAAAATTTAGCTCTTTCAAAAAAAAAAAAAAAGGTTTACTATTGGTTTACTATTCACTTAGCCTTAACCTAATAAACTATGACAAAAATACAGATTATAAGATGGGAGGATAACATTTTTATATTTTATATATAATTAGATTTAACATTTTTTAAAAAATATGATTTACAGCCATCCTGTTATGTAGCCAGGTATTCCAGCACAGAGGGTAGATGACAGAATACTATACGATTTTTACAGATGGAGAATTTTAACCTAATTTGCTTTACGACATCCATTTGGCTAATGTATAGCCCTCTTGATATATCATCCAGCTACACTGTGGAGTAGAAAACACAGGAACCATCTCTCACCTGAGCCTGAAGCTCTTCAATCTGTCTGTGGTACCTGCCGTAGTCCTGGGCGGTGCTGGGCGCGTTTGCTTCGTACCACTGCTTGATCTGCATTTCTAGTGTGGCGTTGGACTGCCCCAGGGACCGCACTGTTTCCAGGTAGCTTGCTAGGCGGTCATTCAGGTTCTTCATGGTCACCTTCTCGTTGCCCAAAAGCAGGTTCCCTCTGTTGAGATCACTGCTGTAGCTCACCATTTGTCTGATGGTTGAGATGTGGGTGCCGTGGCTCCCAGCCCCTCCGTGGACAGTGGGTGCAACCCCTAGGAGCACACCCCCCTTCCTGTACATGTTGGCTACAGAGTCCTGCGAGGAGGAACTCAGGCTTCTTTGGAAGCTTCTGCGCGTGAAATCCATTGGGGATTCTAGGAGGGAGCGCCTGTAGCACCAGGATGGGGCAGAGTCTGTCCCTCTGTGGTGAATGAGCTGATCTTCTGTAGTGTTCACAGCAGAGAAACGCCCCCCCGCTGACGCCCCGCCTCAGGAGTGACACCGCAGTCCACCTTGCCTTGCTTTCCTTTTCCCTTTGTGCAGCAGTCTGTTTAATTCCGTTCCAGCCACTAGAGGCTTTTCTTAGAGGCTTTCCTCAGGCGTGTTTTCCTTTTTTCAACAGAGGTATCAGAAGGAACCAGGAAGGGGTGTTCTTTTAGCCCTTAAACCTGCCTTGGCAATTTTTTTCATCCTAATATACACATAAAGAATATTTGCAATCTCCATGAATAATTTAGGTACACAAAAAGACAGGTGTGGGGCTACATAATAGTAAGTCACAATGGCGATAACAATGTTTTTTTTTTTTAATTATTTTTTCTTTTTCGTGAGAACATTTAAGTTCTAGTCTCTTAGTAAAGTTCAATGAGATAACACAGTGTTATCGACGACGGTCGCCGTGTTTTACTTGAGATCCTCAGACAGTATTCATCGTACAGCTGAAGATCTGTACACCCTTACCAACCTCTCCCTGTTTCCTCCTCCCCCTGCCCCCGGCAGCCACTTGTCTACTGCCTGTTTCCGTGAGTTTGACGGCTTCTCTTCCTTGTCATCATCCTCCTCCTCCTCCTCTTTCAGATTCCACGTGTGAGTGATACCATGCAGTACTTGTCTTTCTCTGCCTGGCTGATTTCACTTAGCGTAACACCTTGAAGGTCCATCCACGTTTTTGAAAATGGCAGGATTTCCATTTGAAAAAAATATATATATGTATGGGTATTATACACACACACACATAATACATCAACAAGACTGGTCATGCCATGCGAAGATCTTACTATTTCTTAAAGAGCTGTAAAGTACTTTGCAAATAGGTGTCATAGCTGAAACCCGCAGTGAAGAACTTTTTATAGACACAGGGTCTGTGCACTTCTATATATGTATATTCACAAAATTAATTTTTTGTTATTGCTTAATGGGGGAGAAGGAGGTTTGATGAAAGTCACTAGAAAATTGTATTGCTTAAGTTACACACATTTTGTAGTGATTTAGTTTCAGCTAAGAGTTTTATCCACTAAGACATATGATCCAGATGTGTAGAAGCATTATTTAAATGAAGAGTTACCTTTATAACTAGAAAGGAATATAAGTGCAGTTATTAAACATAATAATTTTGAGGTTCTGTTCTTTAGTACAATTCTTCCTTATGTCTGGACCAATTATATTTAAGTGAAAGAGTTAAAATTTCATTGGAACAGTTAAAATCATTTTGAATATTTTGGAGAAATAACTTTGTGTATGTATTATCCTACATTTATTTTGCCTAGCATTTGTAGGTTTTTGAGATTTCAAATTTAAACTAAATATGAGACATAAGCACTATTTGATGGGGTTCAGTCATCCCATCTACTTATTGCTGGAGTAGAAAAATTCCTCTTGTGACGACTTCCATGTATTTATGTAAGGGCAGGAGAATATGATGTCTCCGCCATCACATTGAGTTTCATGCTTTGGTAGATTTTTGTACCTTATAGTGGGATCACAGGAAATCAGGGTAGCATTTCGTAGCAGTTAATTTTTCTAAATTACACTTGAGGACTAGATACAGACCCTGTTGATGCTCATTCATACGTAAGTCATGAGTTTACGACCCCTGATGTCCAGGCTTTGGATGACTACATGTGTAACTAAATATACATTAGATCCCAACTTCCTTGTGAGTAATAGGAGGCACAGTTTTACCTCCACGACTCTGCTGAGGGAGTTAATGATTAATGTTAAGTATTACAGTATTTTGGAGAGTTATCATAAGTACTGTAGTTTTCAGAGGACTTTGAACTTTTTTCCCCATTATGGACAAGCCATTGTAGACCAGATGTGATACACACAGAATTTGCAATCTCTTGTGGGGAGGGGGTTGTCTTTCCCAGACATCTCAGTCAGGATACGTTGCTCTGATTGGTTGAGGAGGATGGCATATAGGAATTGTGGGTGTTTGTAAGCCCCGTGGTTCTTGATACCTGACTTAACACAAAATCAGAAAAAATCATGGCCTCTGTGCTTTAAATTCTGGTGTACTTAGTGAAATAGTTACAAGTGAAATGATATGATGCCTTTGATTAGCTTCAAAATAATATGGGAGGGAGGGAGAAGGAGGGTGGAAGGACAGATGCAGGAAGTTTGGCCATGACTGTTTGTTGAAGCCAGGAAGTGGATACATGGGGATTATACTAACTACTCTAGTGTGTGTTTGAAAATTTCTGTATTAGAACATTTTAGGATCCTGATGCAGTAAACTTACGTTATTGTATTTTACACAGTTTATCTGGCATATCCAGGTTTTGATTTGTACTTATTTGATAATTTGACCCTACTTCAATGAGGTGGTAGTTTTGTTGTCTCACAGTGGCTCAAACATAGTAGGCACTTGATACCCACTTGCCGTATGAATAGCAAGTGCGTGAATGAGTACAAGTGCTGATGCCCAGCTTCAAGCAAAGAAGAAGCATCTCTGTGCCCGTTGACTGCTGTTTCTGACAGCCATGTTGAGAAAGTGGAAGAGTTGCAACCTGGGTTGCAACCCAGGAGTTTAATGACGTGGAGTATGGCAGACGGGGTGTCCCTAGTGCCACTATCTCAAATGGTCCTAACAGAAGCAGTGAAAGTACATTGCCTGTTTCTTCCTTCCCTCTCTCTCCCTCCCTCCCTTCATCTATGTGTCTGTATATCCGTGTATGTATTTACCTATTTTTTTCATGCCTGTTGCAGACCTATCATGAAAGAAGACATTCTTCAGTGATCAAAGAGGAAATGAAAACATGCACCTTAGGAGAGAGGTGAGAAAGCGGTCTTGTACCCTGTGGGTTTCCGCTCAGTCGTGGAGACGGTGAGCTTCCTTTATGGCGTCTGCAAGGGCACAGGAGATAAGAATTAGAGTCTAGGGCAGGGTGTCAAGCTCATTTTCACAGGGGCCACATTAATCTCGTGGTTGCCTCCAAAGGGCCGAATGTAATTTCAACTCCTTAACAGTTAAGGAGTAGTTACTTTTATACAGTCCTAAAATTATTCTGACCCTTTGAAGGCAACCATAAGGCTGATGTGGACCCCAGTGAAAAGGAGTTTGACACCCCTGTTCTAGGGCCTGCCTTAAGTGGGGATATTAACAGGAACTATTCACATAAATCTAGTATCCTGAAGAACTATGCCGTCAGAATAAGGGTACATAATAAATAAAGCCACCACGCAGAAGGGTGCAGTAAGACACATTTTCTGTCTCAACCTTGGTGCTTTGTGCAGAGGAAAATAAATCTCCCCCAAGAATGTGTAGCCCTGGCTAGCCTGGCATGGTTGTTGTGTGTACTTAGCCATGTCTGTGTGTGGTCTGAAAACCTTAATGAAGAACGTGGTTTAAAATGGTCTCTGATCAGTGATGCCCTCAGCCAGCTGGCAGGAGGGAATTCATGTCCTCTCTGAAATAATGTGACTTTAGTTGAGGCTCAAAGAAGCTATACAGATAAAGTTGTATGGAATGTGAGCCCACCAACAAACAGTAGAATTGGATCTACAGAGACGTTAGCTGTGGAATAATCAGAAGGAGAATTCATTTTAGTAAATAAAAGATACACTTGAAAATTGGAGCAAGTACAGAGACATTATAAAACTTACCAAGAAGACCTGAAAATAACCCAGAAGAAATACGTAGTATAAATAGAATTAACAGTTCAGTGGGTGGGTCCAACCATGGAGTGAGCAAGGCTAAAGGGAGAATTATTGAACAAGAAGGTAGCTCTGAACAGACATCACCCAGAATGCAGCTAAGTGGCGAAGAGGAGTCAGGAGACACGAAGAGTGAGGCGGTCTAAATATTGCCATTCAGAGTCTAGAAGGAGACAAGGGAGAATGGGAAAACCTTCAATGAGGCAAGAAGTGAAAGTTTCCAGAACTGTTTAAAGAAACACATTCTCAGATTAAGGGAACCTAAGGAGTTCCAGGCAAAATGAATAAAAACAAAGCACATCTATACACCTCAGAGCAGGAAACCAAATCACAAAGATCTTACAAGCACGCAGAGAGGGAACAAAGCCAGTGGACGAAGGAGTGGTGACTGCAAAGACTGACTCCTCAGGGGCAGCGGCGGACAGTGGACTCGGAACCGTGTCTTCAGTGGCCCGAGAAGATAACGGCCATTCTGGAGTTTTTCTTCTCAGTGACATCATCTTTGAAGAATGGGAGTAAAATAAAGACCCTCACAGGATAACCAAAACTGCGTTTGCTATCAGCAGACTCACTAAATGTATTCTCAAAGAATGTATTTTCAACAGAAGGACGATGATCTCAGATGGATCTGAGATGAAAAAAGGATGATGCACAAAGTGCTAAATAGGTGCCAAATCTCAGTGAATATTGGTTCTAATATCATGTTCTGTGAACGAAAAACAACACAGAATTACAGTGGACGAGACCGGAAGGGGTGAATGGTGTTCTGTTGTTCTAAGGTCCTTGACTGTTCGGGAAAAGGGTGAAGGTACGGATTACCTCTAGACACTGACGAGCTACGAGTGCTCATGGCATTTTCCAGTTTCTAGTTTTGCTCTTCACATGATGGGTGATGGTTCCTACACTGATCTGCAGACAAACCAGTGGATCAGCACAAAGATCTCAGAGACAGATCTGTATGTGGAAACACAGTTTCTAGCGGGTTTGGTGTGTGAGTCAGTGTGGAAAGGAATTAAGTATTTCTGTATTTAAAAAATGGAATTGTATTCCTATCTCAGGCAAAATATGCATATACTAAACAGAAATAAATTCCAGATTCATTAAAGAAACAAAGTGAAAGGTATGAACTGTACAATGTTTAGAAGCAAATACAGAATAATATCTCTAGGAGTCAAGGTAAAAAGGTATTTCTTAAACAAGACACAAAAAGTGGAAACTATGAAGTACAAAATTGATACCAATTTAATAGTTTTTGTCCATTAAAGGGCTATAATTGTAATGACAAAAGCCCCCAAAAGGAGAGCAGATATTCATAATATATGTAACTGACAAGGAATTAGTTTCCAGAATATGAAAAGATCGCCTACAAGTCAATAATAATAAGCAAAGCAGCCCAGTGATAAAGTGGGCAGAAGTGCGAACGGACTTGCGCAGAGGAGGAAAGTGGAATGGCTCGTTTCATACCTGGCAGCTGTAATAAATTAAGAGGCTGGATGGTGTCAATTGTTGTCGAGGGGAATGTTCATCCTCTGATAGTGGTGTATAAGGCTCTCTTTCAATGTCGTCCTTTATTTCCTCCTATTGGCAGGACGTTGAAATAGATGCTCTAAGATGGGGCAATGACCACTGGCTCCTAGGGCGAGGCCCAGTATAGGCGGATGTTCCAAACCAGATGAAGAGGTGAATTATGAAATAGCCATTCAGGACACAAACGGCAGATGTGCTCACAGGTCAGCTCATTTGGGTGTTATGTCGTTACTTTTTAATGTGCACACATTTAAGTTAAAAGAACTACAGGAAACAGAAGATTGATTAAGAGAGAACCTCTAGGTGCTTGAGAGGTAAAGAGAGAGAACCAGGGGGAGAGATTGAGAGGGAATACGCTTCTCCTAATGTCGCATTTTGGAAGAAGCACTTGTAAACAAGTTTCAGTAAAACTACCTACAAATCTTAGCACTTTCTAAACCGGGCAGTTGGCAAAGCATGGAATGAAGCTTTGACAACTAGTTTTTAAAAGTAGAAAAATAACTAGGCAAGTGAATCAAGTCATTTATTCTTCAACAAGTATTTGTTGAATGTTTGCATTCAAGAAAAAGGGTGGCCAGACACTGCTCGCTAGGAGTTTGTGGTCTAGGAGAGGAAACACTGACCCGGATTTTAGTTTTAATTGTCACGTGTGTGGATAAGGAAGGTGAGGAAGTGTGGGGTGTGAGAGCAGGACACCGAGACCCAAGGGATCCTGAAGATAAAGAATTGGGTGAATGAAGTCAGGCTCGGGGATTCAGGTTATGCATTAGTTGTGGAGTTGGGGTGCTGGCACGTGAGACAATAAATCCTCAAATAATCCTGCTTGGGCATCAGAGGGTCAGGAGGAAACAAGCCTACGGCGAGAAGCCCCATTTAACCTGACTTAGAAAAGTGAAGGCAGAGAACCACTGTTGTGGCAACAAGTGACAGCAACCATCGCGGGTAGTGCAGCTCTTGGTGGTTTTGCATTTTGTTTCTGTGATGTTTCCTGACCTTACAACAGGGCTTCACACCTTTCTGGGGACTTGCCAGGTGTCAATGGAAACTTGGTTTATTGGTGCTTTTCAAGAATGAATCGCTGCTCTTTGACTCTCGCAGCGCACCTAGTGTTTCTGACGCCTCATGTCCCACGAGGGCCTCTTTCTGTGGTGTTTTCTGCTTTTTTAAGCAGTGAGGAGGTAGAGAAAGCCTGGAGCAGTTTCTTGTGTGTGGACAAATATGTTGAGGGATACTTAATAATTGCTGCCCAGAGCAAAATACAACAGGATTTTATGGGCAAGTCTTATCTTGATGCAGTGGTCAGGCTGGTAGCTGCACACACTCTTTCAAAATAAAAGCGTCTCTGCGAAGTGAGCTGCAGGAGGACCACAGGGTTTGGAGGCCTGGTGTGATTAAGGAGCAATATGTTGGTTCTGGGGAACTGACGTGAATGTTGACACGTGATGTTTCTGGGCGATTTGATCTGTGCCAATAATTCATTTCCTTTTCTGCTGCAGCTCTCACGTGGTTCCTCAGTCGTCTGAGGCTTTGTGAAAGGGGTACCTGGTGGTGTTTTAAAAGCACAGGGTTTATTGTGGTGTATGTTCAGTCGCTGCTATGTTTATTGAACATAATAAGTATTAGGTATGACATTTGACATTTGGTCAGAGTTCAGGTTCTCTAACTCAGACCCCTTCACCCCGCCCCCCCAGATCGCCACGACATGGGGCTTCAGCATTGTCGAAGTGTAAAAACCGCAGCAGAATTGGCCCTAGAAGCAACCATCAGTTAGTCACAGAGTAAAAGTGGGCGCCCGTTTTGCTGGCCCGTGGCACTCTCATGTTAAAACCGTGACCTTGAACTGCGCGGTCTCCATGAGCACGGTGGCTGTGTCTCTGTCGCTTTGCATCTTAGCATTTCCGGAGTTTCAGACAACATTTTTAGTGTGGAAACTTGAGTAAAATCTGTTTTGGTAGAACTACAAGAAATCTTTTAAGGACTTTGTTCTGTTTACAGTTTTGACAAAATGGATTTAGTAAGTAGTTTGCATATTATTTGAAAGCTTTGTTATTTTAAAATTGTACTAAGGTACACACACACACACACACACACAGGTGATAATCCGCGAAGTAAAAGCTATTATACAGTCTTCCCTTTGGGATGAACCAGTTCTCTTGATGAGGAAAGAATAGTCACTAGGAAATAAAATGACTTAAACCTGAAACTGACTCAAAAACTTTAAATATCATTTCAATATTTGTGCCTTCACCATAAAACAATTCATTGGTAACTGATTTTGAATTTTTCTTCCACTGGTGTGTATAAGCCTATTTGCCCGTGTGTTACTCCGATATGCCCCATAATGAAACCCAGTGTATGTTCATACATACACATTTGTGTACAATCCATGTATATGTAGAGATACATGTGCTCACAACACTAGGGTATAAAGGAAATGTCAGATTTACATGATCTCTGATTAGGAGGGGAAAAGGTTGGTGACGTTTTTTCCTATTTTCTTATTTATTGAGAATAGTATATTTAAAAATAGATCAGAAAAAGAATTAAAGGATGTCTTTGTCCTGGTGGGGACATTAAAAAGCACCATTCACCATAAACCGCCCAGCACCCCTTTTTCCTCTTTGCCGTACTGACGATCCCGCACGCGTGGCCAGTGTTATGGACACCTAGGGTGGACAGCACAGACTTTGGAGATACGGGTTTGAATTCTGCCTCTGCCACTAGCTTGCTGCATGAACGCGGGCAAGGCTCGTCATCTCTCTGAGGCTCTCTCTGCTCATATGTACAGTGGAGGATGGCGACGATGCCCAGCCGGCATGGCGTTGCTGCAAGGATTCGGTGAAGTGATGTATTTGAAGTGCTTAGCCCAACCCTTGACGTTAGGAAGCGCTCCCTGAGTTGTAGCCACTAGTGGCAGCAGTGGTCCTAGTGGAGGTGCACTAACTGTAAACTTGGTGACGGTGACAAGAACAGGGTCACCCACATTTACCATTCACTGTGCACCAGGCTAGTAGCCTTGTGCCATTGACATTGACTGAGCCCATGTGGCTAGCATTCAGTGAGCTGAGGGACCATCTTCTGGGTGGAAATGTAACTGAGAAAGCAGGTGGTAACTTGGATCTATATACTATGACCCAGGAATGTTGTAAGTGGGGGGAGGCATTCATGGGTTACTTCAATATTAGGCTCTGTGCTGGGCACTGAGGAGAGAAGGATGTGTAAGACACGGTTCTGTTCCCAAGTCTATTCCATGTGCGCATCTGTCTGTGTGCAAGTGTGTGTGTGTGTGTGTGTGTGCTGGGGGGCAGGGAGCCAGAGAAGCAAGCTTGGTGTGGTGAGAGCTTGGGGGATGGACTCAGCTATCAAGCTGTTCCCTCCCCAGGTCTCGTGCGCCCACACCAAGGAGTTTGCAGTCAAATGGAGAGAATGGGTAAGTGAAGCTCTCACAAAGCTTCTGAGACAGTGCTGTCCACTAGTGAGCCACAGAGGCAATTTAAGTTTTCTGGGAGCCACATTAAAAAAACAAAATCAGGTGGAATTAACTTTAATAATATATTTTATTTGAGCCAGTGTATCTAAAACATAAAATCAGTATAAAATGATTGAGCTATTTCATCTTTATTATTATTTTTGGACTGTCTTAGAAATGCAGTTTGCATTTCCCACTCACACGGACAAGCCACATTTCAAGTGCTGCATTGGTCTGCGAGGTTGGAGGCTACCTGAATGGGAAGGGCAGTTCTGGTGTTCAGCTTCTTCTCATAGCGTGGTGGTCAGTCTCAGCATAAGTGCCCCAAGGCCCCACACCCCTCTCCTGGACCAGACTCTGCTTGCCAGCAAGGTCCTCAGTGAATCACTGGGGTGTGAGATGAGCTGCCTAACAAGGTGGCTTGTTATCTGGGATTGCACACCCCGTCCTCCAGTCCCCGTGGTGCTGTTCCCTTTCCTTATCAGGGATTGGTCGACCTTTTCATCGTAATCAGAGCAAAGGCAGAGTTCAGTTTCACTGGTTGGACTCGGTGGTATCCAGTTAGGTTTTTCTTAATCAGAAAGTCAAAATATTTTGCAAAGAACAAAAGAAAGACAGGTGTAAGACGAGAGGGGTATATATTTTGTATGTCACCGATGTATCGAACGACGCCACCATTCTCATCGTCGCTGTTCTTTTCTGACATACATTTGGAGGGGGGGGTAAAGAGTGAGGGGGCCTTGTTAGTTTCCTCATTCATGGATTTCTCCTTGTTGGAGTCTCTCCTCCATGACTGGCGTCATGGGCATATGGCCTGAGAAGGGCTGAGCACTTGGTTTAATGCTTTGTTGTGACAGTGTTGAAATTCTTAATAATTTTGAACGAGAGGTCCTGCACTTTCATTTTGCACTGGGCCTTGCAAATTGCGCAGCTTGGTGCTGCCCTCCCTAAGAGCAATCTTTATCTGAGGCTGTAGGAGAGTCTGGGAATTAGGCAGGCTTTGGGAGGAGCTAATACTCTTTCTCACTTTCCTATCAGCACCATCTTCTTGTAGCCTAAGAAAAGAGAGATAACCCAGGCCTTGCGGGAGAGGGCAGTTCTAAAGCCAGATGTCAGTGAGGACTAGGTGCTGTCACTACACAATGGAACCCCGTTCACCACAGGGCAGCGAGGAAATCCACAAGTATAAACAGCCCCACCCTCCCAACCACCTCCACCAGGTGTATTGTCTGCAGAGCTCTGTTCTGTGGGAACAGAGTCGGGTGCATCTGGGCAGCGGCAAGGAGTCCCCTGGGCCCATTCACGTTGGAAGTTCCATGTGGGTGAAAGTTAAAAAGTTAACTTGCTTCTATTTTGCTAAAATTTTTAATAAAGTGAAGAAGTATATCGGTAGTTTTAGTACTGAGATACAAAATCAAATGCTTTGAACCAACTCAAAGCTTTGAGACCTAAGGAAATTATTTAATTTTAATAGCAATCTACCTGGTACCATTTGTAATGCCTTAGTCTCAAAGTTTGGTTTGTGGACCAGAAGGACTGACGTCACGTGGGAACTGGGTAAAAACGCAGATCTTGGGCCCCACCTCAGACCTGCTGAGGAAGAATCTGATTTCAAAGGATCCTCTGGTGTTTTGTGTGCATATTAGAGTTTGAGAGGCGTTGTGACCATGTGCTCGACATCTGGTTAGCTTGGTGGTGGCGGCAGGAAAGCTAACCCATGCATAGGTGCATCCGTTCAGTGCCTGCGACCTCCAGGGGAACTGTGGGAAAGCCATAACTGAAGAAATATTTAACTGATTTTGGGCAGGAAGACTCAGGAGCGGGGAGACTGGGGCCTGCTGTTGTTTAGTATGAGCCTTGTAGAATATTTGACATTCCATTCATTCACGCACGCACTCATTCATTCACAAATCTAAATATTTTAAGTGTGTGCTAGGCCCTCTGTAGGCACTGGGGATACAGCAGTGAAAAAACACCAAAGCCTCTTCCCTCATGGCATTCAGACCAGAGTAGGGGCTGGGGGTGAAGAGAGCATGTCAGAGGATGAGCCATACAGTGCAGACAAATGAAGGGGCCTGGGGTTGGGGTGGGGTTGGGGAGGGTGCACTTGTATGCAGAGTGACTAGGACTGGCTTCGCTGGGATATCTGAACGGTAACAGGAAGTTGGGGGGTGGTGGGGGCATGGGGGAGGGAAGAGCAGTGTAGAAATCTGGGGTGGGGAACCTTCCAGGTGCAAAGGTCCCAAGTGTGAGTGTGGGTGGAGCAGTGAGGGCCCAGAGCTGGTGCTGAGCGATGGGAGGGAAAGTGTAGGAAAGGAGGTCAAGGGTAAATGGGGACAGTGAGCAGATGGCATTGTCCTCCAAGGGCTTCTACTCCATGCTCTGGCTTCTACTCCATGCAACGTGGGAAGCTAATCCCCTCTAACTTTAAAAAGAGACACATAGACCACACAGTATAAATACTGATTTTAAATGAATAGAACAGACAGTACACACTTTTTCCAATGCATATTTTTCTTCACAATTATCTGAGAGGGTAGAGTAGTATCAGTGGTATCACACACACAATTCTGAATGCAAAGAACTCAAAATAAAAGCTAAAGAGCAAATTAATAATGATTCAGAGTGAGGCACTTAGGACTCTGGCAAGTAACCGGAGTTGCCTTCATTCATGCATCCACCCAGTCCACCCATCCTTTCATCCGCCCACCCGACAATTAGAAATTCTGAGAGCCTAGTGTTACCTGGGTAGGGCTGTGAGTAAGCCTGTTCTCCCTTCGAGGGCTCACAGTCCAGGCAGGGAGGCTGGCTTAGGGTTTGCAGGTGGTGGTGCATGGAAGCACCTGGTGGAAGTGGGGAGCAGGTGGAGGCTGGAACAGGCAACGTGAATATTGTGCAGCGGGTGCCATCTGGCAGACAAAGTATTCTCATCGCAAAATACTGTTATTTGGAGCTTCCTCGTTCCTTCGAAAAATGCCTTTCAAGCCTGTTTACAGCCTTTGTCTTCACTCCATGGCTACCAAACAGTTTTTAATATCCAATTTAGTTTGTAGGCACATCAGCCACGACACAAAGGCACACTGGATAATGCTAAAACCCCACCCACAGCGACACCTTCATTGTGAATGAATGGGCATCTCTTGTTAACGGGGTGTATGTGGTTCCATTTCCTCAGCTCCCGATCAGTCTGGACTGGACCGATAAAACCAAATTTCTGAACCTTGGAGTTTGATCACCTGGCCTTTGTCAACAACTGTGTGCCGAACGAGTAAGCGTGTCAAGTGCGGTGACTCTGGAAGGCTCATGTGGAAATACTCTGTCTGCCCTACCCACGAAATACGGCCGTCCAAGTGGGGCACCTGCAGCCACAAGGGGAACACGAACGGTCAGGTAGGAGGCGGTGCAACAGTATCTAGTGGTGTGTCACAGGAAACAGGGTGTCGGAGGAAGGGGCTGACACAATCCAAACTTCAGTGCAGGGCTGCAGAGGGCTCTTAGGTAAGGTGTGGACACAGCGTCTCGCGTAGTAAGCACACAGGTGGCACTTCTCTAAGTGAGTGAGTGAATGGATGTGGGGTCCAGTTGATCCGTTTTAAAGAGAAAGAAATGTCTTTGTATTTTTCTCCAAAATACTTCCTGTTATTGTGGTGCCTGCTACCAATTAAAATGTATTTTGCTGTATTTCTTATTCTAAATAAGGGATTTGAGGCATGCTTCTGTGGGGCAATGAACATAAAAAAGCGTTTCCTAGCAGCTTCATCCCGGGAAAGAACAGGACCTGGAGCTAAGAGATGCGGGCTTTCACTCCCCGTGTAACTGTGACCAAGTTTATTAACTCTTCAGGAAGTAATGTTATGGAAGATAAAAGAAGTCATTTGGGTTCTAAATTCTTAAGATGCCATTTTTTGACTTTTAAAAAGTATGTATTTACCTCTTGCTCCCTCTGCTGGGTGATTGGCTTCCTGCTTTGGTCTTAAAGTGAATACTTGTGTATTGTATAGCTGCAGGAGTTTCTGTTTTCGTATATTTGTACTTAAAAATCCCCAAGATTATACTGAATTGTAATTAGACTTCAGAGAAATCCTTCAACTCAGTGGCTCTCATCCTGAAGACCCCCCTATCTCAGGGGGGTGAGGGTGGGGGTGGGACTTGATGTTATAGGTTAAGTATACAATTCAGGCTTTCACTGTGTTTAGTGTTTATGTCCTATAGGACGGTATTTGGCCACAGTGTTTTCAAACCCGAGAAATCAGGAACCACAATTCTTTGTGTTTTTAATCTAGGGGCCATGGCCTTAAATCATCATGGACATTTTAAGATATATATCAAAGTATTATAGCTCAGAGTGTGGGCACTCATACCTTCTCCTGACTTGACCCTTCAGGTAAGTTTACTTAGGATTTGCCTTCAAGGTCCTGCCAGGTTTTTCTTTGACTGTTGTGTGACTGAGGTGCTGTCCTACCCTTCTTCTTTCATTGTTGTTTTCCTTCAAAGTCTTCCTATGATAACGTTTGTGGTTTTTGTGACCCGCACAGCTGACATTTCTGATACATGGGCCCCAGGAGTGCTTATTTCTTAGGCCACTGTGGTCAGTTTTTGTTGCAGAAGTCAGATTCAGTGACAAGTCTACATGTTAATTTGATAGCATCCAGAGCTCTTCAATGTTTTGCTTCCCCGATTCTCTCACTTTTAAATCAGAGGTCCCTGACCTTTGGCACATGGTCCCTGACAAGGCCTGTGTCTGGCCAGGCCCCAGCCCCTGACCGCCCCGGTCTCCAAGTGCAGTCGGCCACTGTAGTCCCCCCGGTACAGTCAGTGGGCACTTTACTCTGCCTGTCAGGAAACGTGTCTCTTCTGTGGAACGTCAGAGACCGAGGTGATGGTGGGGTCATGATTTTAAAATCTCGTCTTTCCAGTCCTGGCAGGTGTGGCTCAGTTGGTTGGAGCGTTGACCCGTAAACTGAAAGGTTGTGGGTTTGATCCGGAGTCAGGGCACACACCTAGATTGTGGGTTTGGTCCCTGTTCAGGGGTCAGGGCACAGACGAGAGGCAGCCGATCGATGCTTCTCTCTCACATTGATGTTTCTCTTCCTCTCTGTCTCCTCCTTCCCCTCTCTGAAATCAATAAGCATGTCCTGGGGTGAGGATTAAAATAAAACAAAATCTCCTCTTTCCTGAATCTCCTTTATTAAGATGATTGCGTTTAAAAAACTCATTTAAAAATATGGGTGTTTTTTTTTTTAAAAAAAACAAACAAACATGGAACAGAGTTACCTAAATGGCAAGGAGATACTTTCAAATCCCGGCCCCTACTTTCACTCGTCAGAGGAAGTCAGAGAGGCCCTGGGGAAAATCTTAGAGCAGAAGGCTTACGTTCTGTACCCAGCCTCCACTCACTGTCCGTCAGTCAGAAAGGCTCCACTGCATGTCTGTCAGTTGTTGACGGGCTCATCATGTTCAGGGAGAACCACGGGAAATTACCGTTTCTATGGGTCAAAGTAGTGGAATGTTGGCCACCTCATAGGGTTCAACCTATTTCAAACAAAACCTTCGGTCAGTATTCTTTCTAAACTGAGGAATCAAGTTCTTTGTTCATTGTTAAGGGAATTTGTGTTCAATTAGTGGTTGTAGAAGATTGTATGTAGTTTTGTTTTTATTTTTAGCAGGCCGGCAGGCATAGGGAGAGAAGTGATTTCTCTTCCGGTGATTTCATTTTGGTGGGCATTCTTTGCTACCAAACACGTTATATAAACTATGTGCTGAGATTCTAAGTTGCTACCATGCCTCAGGCATGAGGTGCGAATGTTTGATATTCCTTTATTTCTTCACAAGGCTCTGTTGATCCTCGTCCAACCTGAGCCCCAATGAGAAAAAATACTGAGTTCAGGCTCAAGTTGCCTATTTTGGGCAGCAGGGGGCGCTCGTTCTCCTTATATGATATAAGGGCTCCTTCACTTTGGGTGGTGGGCCCTCAATGCAATATACAGATCATCTGTCATAGAAATCTACACGTGAAACCTACATACTCTTATTAAGCAATGTCACCCCAGTACATTTAATAGAAAAAAGAAGCCCAAGTCTGTGAGTCTCTGTTACCATCCTTCCCATTCTGTGCAAGCTGGCATTTTGCAAAGGACGGCGTTACATCTTGGTGAGCTACAGGTGGCCAACATCTTGAAAAGCATTTGGGAAACTCTACAATTTTAACAGTAAAAAGCAAAGTATATTCTTTATTTTATTTTTATTCTTTGCTGTAAGCATGAGTCATCTGGGAAGAAGCAGATACTTTTCAACTTTTTAATGTTTTATATTATTTTTGATTTTAGAGAGAGGGAAAGGGAGGGAGAAAGAGCACAAGAAACATCAGTGAAAGAGAGTGACATCGATGGGTTGCCTTCTGTACGTGCCCCTGGGAACTGAACCTGCAACCCAGGCATGTGCCCCAACCAGCAATTGAACTGGTGACCTTTCGGTTCCCAGGAAGATGCCCAGTTGACTGAACCATGCCCGCTGGGGCACACTTTAATGTTTTAGATTATTACTATCTCTAAACTATCCAAGTGTTCTTGAAATTAATCATGTTCATGTTCAGTAGTGGGCAAGGGGCAAAGACCCTGTCCATTCTAGGAACGGTGTGGTGGCTGGCCCCCCTTTCCCTGGCAGAGGTGTTGATACAGACGGGCCTTCCTCTTCCTGCTGTAATTTCCACTTGTTTTCTCCCACTCCAGGATGCAGAACAGGGCTTGGCAAATTTCTCCTGAAACGGCCTGATGGAAAATAGTTTAGGTTTTGTGGGCCAGAGTGACCCTGTCACCACTACTCAGCTCTGCTGTTGTAACCCAGTCCAGTATGCAGCCAGAGGAAACACGTAAACAAGGGGGGTGGCTGTGTCCTAATTAAACTTTATTTATGGTTTGGTTATCTTATAGACATCTAAAGATATTGAAAAACCAGTTAATATCTTCCATATAGCTATGATTTTATATTCTTTATAAATTCACACTGATTTCTTTTTTTGGAACTCTGCTAATTAACAAGAAAATAACCCACTCTTAATGCCCATCTGGTTCCACTCCTACTTGGAGTAGATGCCTGGTGCCCCTCACAACATTCTGGACAAGCGCCACTGCCCTCTGATCGGAAGTCTCAGGCTTCCTGTTTTCCCTGGAAGGAAGGCAGTGGCCTGAGGAGCAGAGCAGGCGATGAAAGTCCACTGGAGTTTTTAAGTAGGTAACACAGCAATTTAGAAACCAGTGTTGCTGGAATTGTGAACTTTTAATCTTTTCAGGTATGATATCATTTAATCCAGATTTTAAAAGGAAGGTGCTACAGTATAAAATAACAGGCACTGACTGGCCTGAAATATCCCAGGAAAATCTGGTTTCAGATTTTTCTAGGAGTTGATCCAAGAACATTTTTCTTTTTGCCTTTTGCTCTGTTAAAAGATACACAAGATACTTGGATGCCTTGAAGGCATAGATGCCAATATGCAAAGAAACTGGGACAAGTTGTCTTGTCAGGGAAGCCAGCACTCAGAGAAGGGACCATTGTAAGAGCAGGAACTTGAACTTTTTTGTCTACTGCCTGACCTCACACCCACCTTTGTACTTTTTCTGTGAATGGCTTCTGTTTCTTCCCAGTTTGAGTGGGTTTGGAAGAAACCGAGGTAACATAATTGCTGCCTGCAGTTGTAGTTCCTCCTCATCTCTCTTCCCCATCCCCTTCTCCACTTCTGAGAGCAAGGGGTTACATGCCCCTTTCCGTCCCTTCAAAGAACTTTTGACCCGGGGCTGGCCACAGAGGGGCGGGAACCAGAAGTGTCGAAGAGGAGCAGTGCTGAAGGTGCTCTTCTTTTATACAGAGAATTGTCAGAGGTCACTTGGAGGCACTAGAACAAAGCTGGCAGGAAGTGGATCTCAGAGAGGCCCCCAAGCCTCCCCTGCTAGGGGACCTGAACAAGGACAGGAACACCTTCCAGATATCGCCTGGATCCTTCAAGTGTAGCAGAGACCACTTAGCAAGTTTTATTTCTAAAGGATTATGGGAGTCCACTCTAAATTCTCTCCCTGACACTACTGGAGGTGGGAACAGGGCGGGTCAGATTCCCTCTACCAGGAGGATCCTGGAAGAACATATTTGTGTATCACAACCTTGAACTCCCTGCTTTGGACTCTACTCTTCAATGTTCCCCCACTTCAGGTGTCTGTGGGCCCCTCTGACTCAACTGCCCAGCGTCTGGACCCCTAGATGGGTCTCTGGCTTGCCCAGAGACGCAGGCTCCCAACTTCCATCTCCTGGCTGCCTACAGACTCTGCAGGGGCCTTTCTGGAGGCGGCGGTTTTCTTGGCCTGCTGTAGATAGTTAGTGGGGCTGTGCTTGTCATGGGGGTCTTATTTCTTCCTTCTGCTTCCTGTGGTGGGGGAGGGGACTTTCTCTGGACATCAGCTTTTCAAAGGCATCCTCGGCATGGTCTGGCACAGAGCCCTGTCCTGCTCACTTTGACCTCTGGCTGGCCCAGGGGCAGTGTGACGGAGGTGGAAGAGAGAAGACGTACGTGCTGGCATCTCCCTTCTGTATTGACTTTGGGCGCAGCCACACTGGAGGTGGGGGCAGAGGAGGAAGCCAGGGGATGCCTTGTTTCCTGTAGAGAGGCCTCTTCTTTCAGAGCCTTCCAAGCACCTGAGATTGTGGAAGGAAGAAGAAGAGACAGAGTGAGAAGTGGAGTCCCCGCATCCCTACAATGAGGCTCAGCCTCATTTTAGTACAGGCAGGAATGATTAAAGACACCACCTCCTTCCCCAGAGCTCCCAACCCATAGGTGTGTAACCTCTTCCAACTCATCGAGGTAGCAGGTGTAGTTCATAAACTTTGAGGTGATTATCCTTGTGTGTATGTTAGATCTTTCTTCGAATGACTAAAAGAGAAATGAATTTAGATTTTCCATGGCTTCCCCAAACACTTGAATGAATGAGTTTTCTGGAATGCCCCTTCTGTGGCCTGCCAGCTGATTATTATTTTCAGAGGACACTAATGACATCCCAGGTGTGATGTCTACAAAACCCCACATTAAGGCGGCTTGCAGCACGAACCTGCCATTCAGGTAATGACTGCCGCCTTCCGGTAAAACAAGCTGGGGCCTCGCAGGCGAGGGCTGTGCGGATTGCCTGATACCTGAGAAGTGTGTGGGGCCAGGCATAGGAGTTGACTTGGGAGAACTGGGCAAGAGGGTTATGAGGGCTTTTTGAAGTTTTTGTTGGGTGTGGGAGAAGATTTCAAGAAGGTGGAGGCGCTTTACTGTCAAGACATGCTTTCTTTCTTGCCTCTCAGCCCAAATCAATTTCCTTGTCATCACACCAGCCAAGGTGATAATTATTACGATTACTTACCATGATTATGGGTGATAGGAATTGCAGTTGGGTAAAAGGACTGTTTTGTATATTTAATTTCCTTCTCTGAAGTTCTGACTTCATGAACTTCCTTATTTTGTCTTCCTAATAGTAACCAGCTCCATAATAGACATGTGTTAGGAGCTTAAATACTCCTTGACCAGTCCTTAATTCCAATTCATATGTGAATTTCTCGAAAAGAAAGAATAACGTCAATAACAGTAATGAAAGCAGCCAGTCCAAGCTGCTTAATGTGGAATAGGATATAATTTCACAAAATTATTGTCGTTTCTCTTAAGACTTCAGCCGTTGTTCGGTTCACTGAATAAAGAAATGGGCCTTGATGAGAATTTAGAAAGAAGCGTAAGTGAGCACTCACATGTAAAGAGCAGCGTGCTTTGCAGTGCTGTGTTAGCTAGCGCAACAGATAACCCTGGATGGGCATTTTCACCTCCCGTGTGATAGTATAAGCCGAGTGGGGAATTTTCATGGCTTATACTCATGCAATGAGGCCAGGAACAGTTTGGGACAAGGTGATCTATCTCCTTAGTTTCCAGACTTCATTCTGTTTCCTGCTCTTGACCAGAACCAAGAAACGCCTTCCTTCAAGTCCTTACTTGCTCTGTGCTCTTGCAAGCTTCACTTGCTTTGAGCAAGACGGTGCTAAGGGGGTTCTAATGACGCCGCCTTCCTGCTGTATTGTTCATCCAGTTCACTCTACATTAAATCTGTGGAGACTAGCTTTTAGATAAGACTCTTAACCTAGGGGATACGCATCTCCCAGCTGGTGCATTGAACTCATCTGTGATCTTGCTGCTCAGTGCAGTCTGTGGAACGGCAGTCTCGGCATCACCTGAGTTAGAAAGGCAGAGTCTTGGGTCTCCAGCCCAGACCTACTGGAAAGCCAGAATATGCATTTTTAAGAAGCTCTTCAGATCCTATGTATGCACATTAGGTGTTAAGAAGCACCGGCATGTTTGTAAGATGGGATTAGATGTTGGCCTCAGTCTACTGCTTCCTCCAGTGTTGGAAATGATAACAGAAATCTTCACAATATGTCTTTGTGATGAGACTCTGGATAATATATTTCCAACTGATGACTCTCGAACATTTTGTGTAACTATGGCCCATCCACCATTACCATCCTTTGTTTGTCCTTTTCTTCCTTTCTTGTTCTCTAAGGGTATGGGGAGAGAGGATTTTGATAGAAACTAGGCATGAGTATAAGGTCTAACTGGACAGATTGAGGAGTGAGGTCCTCTGGCTTTGGAACTTGCCAACTCTCCCCTGGTGCTGACTGATGGAGTACCAGGCTAAGCTAATGGCAAGTTAAGAGGCTACTTCTGTGCCCAGAGCATTGAATTGAATGCTCGGTTTGGGTAACGAGAAGGTGGCTGCTAGGTTTGGGTGATAGGTCTTATTTATAAAAGCCTGTGTCTCTCAGGTGCTGAGTGTGCATTTCTGACTCCTGTGTGTATTCTGGTCCCATGCATATTATATTCAGATTTCTCATCCCTAGATTCTCACCTTAAGATAAAACCCATTAGCAAGAGTTCATCAAGACCTGTTACCTGGAACAGGACAGAGAGCCCAGAAATAGACTCACGCCTTTGTGGTCAATTAGTATTTGACAAAGGAGGCCAGGGCGTGCAAGTGGAGCACATACAGTCTTCAATAAATGGTGTTGGGAAAGCTGGACTGGTGCACAAATGACACTAAACCACCAAATTACACACACACTAGAGTAAACTCAAAATGGATAAAAGACTTAAATGTATGTCATGAACCATAAAAATCCTAGAAGGAAACATAGGCAGTAAAATATCAGATACATTGTGGAGCAATGTTTTTGCTGATATATCTCCCAGGGCAAGAGAAACAAAGGAAAAAAATAAACAAATGGGTCTTCATCAAATTAAAGAGCCTCTGCACAGCTAAAGACACTGTAGTCAAAGTGAAAAGGGAACCCCCTCTATGGGAGGACATACTTGCCAATGATGCATCTAATAAGAGTTTAATTTCCAAAATATATAAAGAACTTATGGAACTCAACACCAGCAATACAAACAATCCAATTTAAAAAAATGGGCAAAGGACCTGAATAGACACTTTTCCAAAGAGGACATACAGATGGCCCATAGACATAAAAAATGCTCAATGTCACTAATCATCAGAGAGACTCAAATTAAAACCACAGTGAGATATCACCTCACACCTGTCAGGATGGCTATCATCGATAGATAAACAAACAGCAAGTGCTGGTGAGGACGTGGAGGAAAGAGAACCCTAGTGCACTGTTGGTGGGAAGGAAGACTGCTACAGCCACTGTGGAAGACAGTATGGAGTTTCCTCAAAAAATTAAAACATGGAACTTTTGACCCAGCAATTCAACTTGTGGGAATGTATCCTAAGAATCCCAAAACACCAATTCAGAAGACTACACGCAACTCCGTGTTCACAGCAGTGTTATTTACGGTAGCCAGGATCAGAAACAGACTAAATGTCCACCAGTAGACTAGTGGGCAAAAATCTGCAGTGCATTTACACAGGGGACTACTATGCAGCAGAAAGAAAGAAGGAGCTCCTACCCTTTGCGACAGCATGGATGGACCTGGAGACTGTTATGCTAAGTGAAATAAGCCAGTCAGTGAAAGACAAAGGCCATATGATCTCATGTATATGTGGAATCTAATGAACAAAATAAATTTAGGAACAAAATAGAAACAGAGGCATGGACACATAGAACAGACTGACAGCTGTCAGAGGGGAGAGGGAAGTGGGGGACTGGATGAAAGAACGGGAAGGGATGAGCTGAAGAACATACATACGTGACCCATGGACATGGGCAACGGTAGGGGGATTGCCTGGGGGAGCGGGGCTGGGTGGAGGTGGGCAGAGGGAGACAAAATGGGGACAACTATAACAGCATCAAGAACTAAATAAGACTTATTGCCTGTGCTTAGGTTCCATGTAGCTCTTTAGCAAGCATTTTTGACTTTGTGTGACATAGGAGAAAGAGCAGGTACCTTGGGTACAAGTTCTTTATTGTATATGATCAGGGGTCAATTAATTCGCTCTCTTTGAGCCTCAGTTTCCTCAACTGTAAAATGAAGATGATAATACCTTGCGTATTGTGACCAATGTTAAATGAGGTTGGAATGCAAGTATTAGTAAAAAATATCATTAAAATTTCTTCTCGTGCATGTGTGTGTGTATGTCCCATGCATGAGTGCCACGTTGTGTATGCATACTTTAAAAATTAGCATAAATTGACTTGTAGTTTTTGTTGGGTGACTTACAGTTTTATGAGAAGGCTCCTAATGTAAATTTCAAAGAGCAGTTTCAGGGAGCAGGACGGTCTGGGCACCAGTGTGACTCACACACACGGCCCCGCGGTAAAACTCCTGAGTGTGGCTAGGTCATCCGACCACAAAGTACGTCAGAGGCACCCTCCTTTTTTTCTTTTTGCGTGACTAACTGCAAATATATTTTCAAAACTGTTTAATCCTCTTTAGAAAGATGGTGACATGTAGATGTTGTAATAGAATAAATGTGGTGGAGGATGAGTCACATGTGGGAATGACCTCCGACCTGTAGTGTGTCAGAGACACCGACGAGGTCATGGTGCACGAATAACCAGCAACACACCACTTAGGGGGGAGATATATATAAACACCCCAAACCTTCAAGTGTTTATTGACTAAAGACCATACATGAGTATAGCATTTAGCGTACACCATTGTGAAGAAATGCACCTAGAGCGAAGGGACAACATTCCAGAGTCTTAATGACTTACAAATGGGAACAGTACAACTGAGAGCTACGTGCTAATCGGGATCATCTTAATCTGTGAGGGCCTTACAGTTCCTTGCGAAGGAGAGAGCCTTGCTTATCTCCTTCATTCAGACAGATTGCCTTTCAGTGAAACTCTTGATCTGTGTGATAGCGCAGGCATAAATATTTATAGAGAAGCTGTTAATGTCCCTGGAATGAGGAACTTACAGAGTCAAGAGGAATCGAAACTCCCAGACAGGAAGAAGAATTTACCTGGGCATCCCAGCATGCTCTAGTGTTCTCCGAGTTGGAGCTGCACTGCTCGCTCCCCACTGACTAAAACCCTGGCTGGAAGTTTAGTGGGGTGCTCACAGACTAGCCTTATGTCAGCTGTTGCCACCGAGCAAGTAATAGTCTGCAATATTTTAAATATGTTTTGCTTATCCATTGCCACATGAAAAATGACCCCCAAAGCTTACTGGCTTAAACAACAACACATTCTATTTGTTCATAATTGTAGAGGTCAGATTTTTAGACTGAGATCCCTGAGGCTGGCTCATCTGCTCTGTGATATCTGGGCCCTCAGCGGGGTTGGCGTGACTGGCTGCCCCCAGCCAGAATGGCTTGACCGGCATGAAGTCTGGAGCTTCAGTTGTGGCTGTTGGCTGTGTTCCTCAGTGTTTCTTCATGTGTCTTCTCCGTGAGAGGCTGGCCTAGACCTTCAGACGTCATGGTAGTCTCCGGGTAAATGGACTTACGTCATAGCTAGCCTCCTGGAGGGAGCATTCCAAGAGGATGAGCCTCAATGTGTAAGCGTTTATCAAACCTCTGCTTGTGGCATACTTGTTGACATTCCATTGACCAAATCCAGCCACATGGCCAAGCCCAGAGCAAATGTGGGAGAGAAAACCAAAAGGCGAGTCCTGGTGGTATGGATTCGTTGGGCCCAGGGATACTCACCGCATACTCAGAAGATACTACTATTTAGTATCATTTTTTATTGTGAAAGGCTGACTAGGTATAATGTAACTATGCCACAATATTGCTAATGAACATAAAAGGCATTTTTGGAATTATGCTATTTTTATCACAAAGTAATGGTATTATGCTGTATTATTTGAAACAATCTAAACTGCTAAAAATCTCCATCTATATATAGTGTGTAAAGTAATTTATTTAAGACCATCTGTAAAGAAAAGAAAACTCTCCAACCTGTAGTACCTCTCTCTCCTTAGTGAAGCAGACATCAGGGTCTGAAAGCCCTGTTTCCAACACCCGTTCCCATGTTGAAATTCTAACCCCAAAGGTGATGGTTTAGGAGGTGAGGCCTGGGGTTGGAGCTTAGGGCATGAGGGTGCAGCCCTCATGAATGGGATGGATACTTTTACAGCAGACCCCTCCCCCCCCCCACAAAGCTCCCTAACCCTTTCCATCATGTAGGGGCCAGGAAGCATGCTTCCATCGAATGCAGCCTTGCTGGCACCTTGATCTTGGACTTCCCAGCCTCCAGAACTGTGAGAAATAAGTTTCTGATATGTATAAGCCACCCAGACTGTGGTATTCTGTTAAGGCAGACCAAATGGACCAGACAAGGTAGATGAACCTTGATAAATGGACCACCCACACAGTTTGCCTGGGACGGAGGGGTTTCCTGGGCAAACTGGGATAAGACAGTCACCTTACTTGATATGGTGAAAATTAATAAGACTTTAAGGATATTTAGCTTCTTAGATGAAAAATTATTAATATGTTATGATTTATGATTACCAAATCATATATAAATTATGATGGCAAATGGAAGGTTAGTGGTTATTTTCTGGGTCTAGTATTATAACTTAGCCTTCAGCTTGTCATATTCTTTTTGGATATTCTTTGAAAGATTTTGCTAGCAATGCTCATACTTTACCTTGAGAAAACATGTGAATTTTATGCATAATTCCTAGATTTCAAGACAGAGATATAATGCTATCTAAAATAGCAGAGTGAATTGGTGCTGGGATAGAGAAAAATTTGTTTTTAGATATGCTTTGAGACTGTAATATCTTATTGGCATGACATTCTCATAGTAAAATGAAACAGAAAAAGAACTAATGACGTGTGGTGTGGGTCCATTCTTTCCAGCCCGCCCCCCAAAGAAAACATCAAAAGTCTCCACAAAGAAAACTCATTGAAGATGTTGGGGTATTGGTTATTTCTGAGATTCTCTCAAGTAATCAAACAGTAAAGTTATAATTTTACCCCAGAGAATTAGTGTATTTCAGTTAAATCAATAACACCTTTTGCAATGATGTAAATATCCTAGGTTCCTTTTGCCTGAGTTCAGATTCTTTGGGCATTAAGAACCAGAAACATCAATTATTGCCTTAAAGGGGAGACTAATCCAGTTTTTACAGATGCTCAGTTCAGAGAATATCAAAAGCACTCCTTTCCAAAAGAGTATCAAAACTTAGAGACAAAAAATATACGGGCCATTGTCCACCTGGTAGATGACAGTGGAGCTAAGCTGCCCCATTAGCAGAGCCCAGGGAGCTGGATCCAGACCCAGCCACACAGCCTGGTGAGTGTGTGGGTTAAACGCCTTTATTGCCCTGGGCCTCAGTTTGCTTGTGGAATGGGGGAGTTTGACTAGCCTGTGCCTGTGGTCCCGTAATGCGTTACTGTCCTGTAATTCCACGTACAACGTGCTGATGGTGTGTTGGTGGATATGCAGATTTCTAGCTTCCTTTCCTGCAGCATTGCTCCTCTGCACCAGCCTTGGAACAAGGACTCACACAGGTACAGTTTGAGAAAATGACATCTTCTTCAGAGGACAGAGGTACATAGTCCTGTGCGTTACTCCCACTGCACCCCCATGCGCTACTCCGGATCCAGGTGTTTGTAAGGCAGACATTGGACAAGCCACTTCCCCTTTTTGGGTCTTAGCATCTATCTGTAACAAGAATTTCCCCCCCCCCCCAAATTCTCTTTTCTAGCTTTAACTCTTTTAGACCCCTAAGCTTTTCAATTAATTAATTAATTAATTAACAATTTTTATGTGAGATAAAATAATTTTTGGTCATCTCACCTTCTTAATGAGGCTTTGCAAGTCACCCTTTCTCTGTCCCCCCACCCCTGCCTTCCCACTGGCAGAAGTCTCGAGAAGCTCATGAGCCACATCTTGTCCCTAAATTGCATGGCTGCCAGGTGACACTTGGCTGCTGTGGGTGTGTTCGAAGCCTTAAGGTCGCCCTGGATCTTTTACGGATGATGCTCTGAGTGTCCCTCGTTAGGAGGAGACCACGAGGTCTTACCTTGCCATATGATATAAAAAAGACAGGATACAGTTGTTATGGAGGTTTATTGGCTACAAAACAGATACACAGGGATGGGGATCTGAAGATTGCAGCAGGAAAGTAAAGCTTTAAGCTCATGAACTCACACTCTGATTCAAAAAGATCAGCAGTATATTAAGATCACCATGGAATGTCTGGTGAGAGTGTCACGGAGAAAAAAAGCCACTGAGTTTGATTAACTCCAAGGATACCACCTGGGACTCACCCACTTGTGTCTGGGCAAGGACTTTTCATGGCAGAAAAAGAGTTTGTACAATAGGCAGAAGCTTTTATTAGCCTCATGCACACTTCTGGATCTCCTTCACTTGAGAATGAATGATTCTTCCATTGATGCTCTCCTGTGTGATGGCCTTGATCTTCGGAGCTGCAGACTCTGAGGAGAAGAGCAATGAAGCGGTCACTGCCAGGCTCCCCGACCGCCCAAACAGTCCCCGTGCCTCCCACATGATCACTGGGCAGTGTGGCTGTCTCTGCTGGAGTGAAAGGGGCCTCACCAAGGGAGTTGTTCCTCCCGCCCCCAGGAAATGAGGGTGTCTTGTCAGTGCCATGCTTTGGAGGTCAAGGCCTTCATCCGAGGCGTGCCCCATCCAGGGTCTCGTCACTGACCACAAGCACTCGGGAGCCCTTTCTGCTCACCGGGCCTTGTGGCTCTTGCACGACAGATTCTGTAAGCATGGAGGGCACTACATGCTGTTCTGGGCACCTCATTTTACAATCTAGCCAGAATGCCATGCAGGGGACGGCAAGGCGGCAGTCACGTTTATTATGATCACAGGGTTCAAAGACACGATTTAGTGGAGTAAGTGCTTTGTCGACACATCAACAGCCTGATTCTAAACCAGAGGGAAGAATTGAAACCATTAACAGATGCAGGGAGAACTTTGATAAAATCATCTTCAACAGTAGATTGGGCCACCTCACCAATAATGGGTCCCCCACCCCCGGGCATGGCTAAGGAGAGGCTGAAGGGCCGTCTGTGGGGTCTTGCAGAGGGGGAGCCTTCAGACCAGATGTTCTGTGGTGGTTACTTGAACTCTGATTCTCAGAATCTAATGCCTTAGGACATTGTTACCACAGACTGATTAGAATGTGCCACTCGTTCCAGGCTGGGTTCTTGGCATTTTTTCCTGTGAGATGTTAAAGATGTTAAAGGCATTCTGAGAAGTCAAGTTCCCAGATCAGAGATGTTTGGGAACACTGGGTTAAACAAAGTAGAACTATTATTGTTTCTTTCTCTTTCTTGTTCCTTTTTCTCGTTGAATAGTGCCCTTTCAACCCTTGTTTCATCTTGAACACCCCGAAATACAGCACAGCTCTTCGCCGAGAGGATGAACCCTATCTGGTCATGGGACACGCCTTTCATAACACCCAAGTAAAATCTCACGGGACACTAACGTTCAACAGAATGTAGTTGGGAAATTATGTGAAACTATTTCCTTGTATTTTCCGAGGAGCTTAGTAAACAGATCCCATTATTTGACAAAGATATAGTAATATTAATGATTATTTTTTATCTACTTTACTGCTTGCAAAGAGCTTTCATATACATTGTTGAGGGCAATATTCAGAGCTCACTTAGTTCTGTTTTATCTGATTTGTTAATTTAATTAAGAATTCCTTGCCATTTGAGAGTAAAAGGAAAACTGAACACAGGACATTTGGGAGAACACGAAAGATTAGGGATGCTACAGAGTGGGTAGACATGCTGATTTGTTTTTAACAAGTAGATTCAAACAATGAAAAAACTTTTTACCTTTCACACTCGGCTTAGAGTCCTCCGTTGTCCTATAAAAGTGATAAAGATTAACACTCACTTTAGTGTTAGCAATAATCATAGAAACTTCTTGCGCTGAACTAGCATCCTTTGCCTGCTTGTCACACTGTACCTCTTTAATGAGGATGGCTGTCTGAATTAATCTCAAGGCCATGAGCCCATGAGAGAACCCTCCTGGACCCAGAAGGCAGTGAGTACTGCCTGCTGCTAACCTCGGGGTCAGTCTTATGGGCCCCTTGCATCCTTTTAGCCACTTGCAGGCTTTGCCTTCCCTCATCAGGGTCCTCTCCAGGGTCTGGGTCTGAACCTGGGGCTTCTTGATGACTTTACATATTTTTAAAAAACTTACAACCCTTTCTCTTAGTCATAGAATGAATGTGCCCTTTTTGTGGACAGGTATTGTTATTTCCCGAGGTAGTCAGAAATAACGTTGAAAATCAGGATACCTCAATCTCTCATGAATTGCTTCTTGCTTTCGGGCTAAAATACTCCCCCAACCTTCTTCTTCTTCTTCCTTTTTTTTTTTTTTTTAACCCGACTTGTGTGCATTCCCACTGGGAAACACTAGAGCCAGACCTTCTTGGTTGTTTCTTTCCAGAGATTTTAATATATTCATTTCAACTGTTGACCTCAAATCTCAGTGTCCTGGGAGTAATCCCTGATTAATTCGCACTTGCTGCTTAACAAAATACAACCCGATCTAAGTATCTTCAGGAGAAATTCAATGTGACCCTTTTTGCTCTAGAGTGAGGACCGCAGGCAGAACCATAAGGTAGGTGAACGTACACACGAGAGCTGGATGCCCTTTGCATCCTCCACTGCCAGCCTTGCCTTACCCTTGGCTCTCCCCATCAAGGAGCTGGCGGTAGGTGGCGATTTCCTTCTCCAGGTGGGTTTTGATGCCCAGAAGGACCTTGTGTTCACTGTTCTGCTGCTCCAGGTCGTGGTGCAGCTGTATCAGTTCCTCCTCATAGTGGGAGATGATCCGTTGCATGTCCCGGAGCTGGCAGGAGTACCGAGACTGGGTCTCTGATAACATGTTTTCTAGAGCAGATTTCTGAAAGAGGAAATGATGTTTCTAACAGTAATTGACTGATGGCCTCATCGATTCAATAATGTGTGCTCGCTGAGTAGCTAGAATACCCCGATCCTCTGCTAGGTGTCTTGGTGGCCGCTGGGGACACAAAGATGAGAAGCAGCCTGGCTCATAGGTTTGGGATTTGGGTCATCAGGAGTTGGGCAGAGTCTGAACCTTTGAAGCCCACTTTCTTGGCATGAAACCTCTCTGTCAGGGTTCGCTCGGCACCTCCACTGCATGCTTGCAGCGTTTATTGTTTGTGCTGCTCACTTGGGACTGGGCGTGTGCTGCCTGCCCTGATCTGCTCTTGCCTCCTTAGGCTGGCATCTGTCTCTGGCCAGGTTGAAAGCTCCTGGCAGGAAACGGCAACTGGGACTGCTGTCCCTTTGCATCTTCAGAGAATGGTCTCAAGTAGGGATGCCGGATCAAACAGATGGCACCTATTAAATTTGCATTTCAGATGCACGAGTAGATTTTAGTACAAGTGTGTCCTAAATATTGCCTCAATATCTCATTGGGACATATTTTGTTATATATATGTCCCCCTGTTATATCTGAAGTTCAAATTTTACTGGGTGTCCTGTGTTTTAATTCAGTAAATCTGGCAACCCTAGTTGCAAACAGTGCTTTTTGATTATGACAGTGGTGACACATTGTCGTTATTGAGGGAATTGTAAAAGCTGCAAAATGAAGGTGCCGGGCCAGCATGCAGAGAACTGAGTTGAAGTCCCGGTCGTGTTTGGACTTACCGCCCGCTGCTCAGGGGCACGCAACTTTAACCTAAAGAGGGACTCCAGTAGTCCCGGGCACCCTCGCTTATCATGGCTGCTAACACTCAGGGGCCCTCAGTGCTCCTGGCCGTGAAACCAAATGTCCCTGGTCTGGAAACTGTCCTGTTCTCCCAGAGGAGGATTCTTCTCTGTCCTCAAACCTCCCTCTTCCCTGTCCTTTCTTTCAGCCCATGCCCTTGCTCTCTGTGTCACCAAGGAAATGAAAGCCATGAGGAGAAAATGCCCACAGACTCCCACCATTGCACCTGGACCTGTAGCCGGGCACCCGGTTCCCTCCTGTTGTTACGCACAAGCTGTCTGTGCTCCGGTCATTTGGGCAGTTGCCTGCCTTCCCGCATCATCCATGTTTTCCTCTCGGCTAAGTCATTCCCACCAGCTTTCAAATAGAATAATTTCTCCCACCTTAACAGTTTTCTCACTTGGATCCATATCTACCTTTAGCTATCATGCAATTTCCCTGCTCTCCTTCACCTGCACCTACAATAAAGCCCCTTAAAGAGTTGTCTGTACCTGTGGTTTCAAATTCCTCTTGACCTCCCTCCAAGGGTCAAGGCTACATAGCCTGGCTCCATTGTTACCCCATGGCCTCCTCTCCCTTTCCCTCTCCCTCTTCCCCTTCCTGCCCCTCCTCTCCCCTCCTCTCTTCTTCCCTTTGTTCACTCATTGTTCCGCCTTGTTGGCTTCCTTGCTGTTCCTCCAGCCCATCAGACAGCCTGCTGCCTCGCAGCTTTTGCGTTAGCTGTTCCTCCACCAGCCCGCAGCACATCATGCCCCTCCTTACCACCTTTAGGCTTTTGCTCAACTGTCACCTCAACAGTAAAACCCTTCCTGACCACCTGGTTTACAGTGGCAGCTCTTCACCCTTGTGCCTCTCACCTCTCTCCTGCGCATTATTTGTTGGCAGCACTCTCTCCATCTTACATATTACATATTTTGTGCCTTTATAGTCTATTATCCTGCTAGGGTATAAAATCTTTTATCATCAAATACTCAGTGCATAGAATAGTGTCATGTAGTAGACAGCATGAAAATGGTATAAATGCCTTGCTGACTTGCACAGTTGTGAAATACTGTTATATTAAAATGTTTTGAAAGCTGTAAACTACTCTAATTATGTCTGTGTGCACTGTTATCACCTTGAGAGTGCAGATTTTAAATGTCTGTTCATCATCACTGATTCCTAAAACATAACAGCCATATACCATGTGCACCTGCAACAGAATGAACTAGTAGTTTCTTCCCAAGACCAAGGGCAGAGGCACTCAGGAATGATATTGATGAATGATTAGAAGATTCAGATAGATTTTCCTCAGTGAATTTTGAGTGCTTACGACATGGATGCACAACATTTTACTAAAAACCGTGAAGATCGTAGCAGTGACTGAGACACAAGAACTCACAAGGTTGCTGGGTAATAAGACGTACACAGTGACTAGAGCAGTACTTTCGTTGTCAGCTGGCCCCAGAACTTCCTTGTATTAGGTTTTGAGAGGGGCAGTCTGGTTGTAAGTGGAGAGAGCTCTGGTAGAGATTATGGGAGTCTAAAGCTGCCCTGCCCCCAAAAGATCACCTGGGTTCACCACTGACTTAGCTGTGTGACCTCGGCCAGTTCACTTACTATTCGGAGCTTGGTTTCCTCATCTCTAAAGTGGGGACACTAGACCAACTGGGAAAGGTTAATGTGAGGACTGATGACATTTAATATAGTGAGCTCCCGAGCACACCACCTGACGCAATGTGGACATTCAACCAATGATAACTCTTACTTCTGTTCTCATCATGAATATTTTGGAAGGTAAGGGGGAAGTGAAAGATGTCTCAGAGTTGGGGAGTTGGGCCCGAGGGAGAGGACAAGGAAGGCTTTGTGGGGGAGGTGGTGCCCAACTCTGGATTTTCAGCTCAGACTCACCCTGTTATGCTGGGCCTGCAAGTCGATCTCCAGGGCCTGGAAAGTGCGCTTCAGCTCATGGATGTTACTTTGGTTGCTCTGCACAGCAGTTGGACTGGTGGTCTCCTGGGCCAGGGCTGCTGACTGTGAGACCAAGCAAAGAGCAGAGGCATTGGCATTGGACCCCATGGAGATGGAACCTTTGGGAAGTTTGGGCACCTTCCTTTTACCTGCTCTTTATACCAAGCATCCAGTTCTTGATGCTTCTTCTTCATCATAAGCTCATATTCCTGCCTCATATCTTCCAGGATCTTAACCAGATCTTCCCCTGGGGTTTTATCCACCTTCACATTGACCTTGAAGTCATTTGGCACATGCTGTTCCTCCATTTCCTGTTTAATAACAGAGAAAGAGAATGAACTGGCTGTGATGGTCAGAAGGAAGTGTGTTGATTGGCAGCAGTTAATGGATGTTTTAAAATCTCATCTCCTGTGGTTGCTACTGTCTCACTGCTTTGGTTTGGCTCCTCAGTTATTCATTATTGATAACAAAACATACAAATTTTTTCCTCTTATACTTTTAATATAAAATAAAGAATAGGACCAGACAGGTAATGGAGTGGCCTCTATGATTGCTGACTTCATCCTTGGTTGAAAAGGTTTTAGCATGAATTGTGCTTACACAGTGTGTAAAGCACTCATTAGCAAATATTCACGGGTGAAGTGATGGCACAGTGAAGAAGTCGGACATTTCAGGGCACAGGCTAAAGCTCTTGGGAAGCAGTTCAGTAATCCAAAGCCTAAAGGCGTAGAGGCTTTTAAAATCTCATCAGTGCATTAGGGTTCTATAGGGCTGACCCCCACTGGATATCAGGAAAACCAAGAAACCACAGGAAAGGTTTAACTAACAGTCATGGTCTAAGTAGCTTTGATGTTCATAATCAATTCCGTTTTCCTAAAATAGGGATTGTTTTTCTATCATTTTATCAAAGTCTTAGGGCTTTTGATGGATGCTAACTTCTCAAAAGTTGGTTAAATGTTTCTGGAAATTAGGATTCGTGACTTTTGCCACTAGTCATACATAGCTTGGTTAGTAGTAGATTCTCTTTATTCTCTTGCCCCTCAGTTTGCTGCACATTGGGTCAACGAAGGAAGTTCAGCCTCACACCCTTATTCCTACAGTATCATATTAACAAACAAATCTTGGTAAACATTGCATGCTAAAATTGTTGACCCAGCTCTTGTTAATTGTGGTTATATCCTGGCTGTTGTATTTGATATTTGAGTAGATTAGGTTGGAGTTGGAAAAATTAGATGTTTGTATGGTTTCTTATGATTATGTAGGTTGAAGGACAATAGAACCGGCATAGAGATGGTCGTTTTTTCTGTAGCTATTGAATCCCCTAAAGCGTGCACACTAGGAGCCGTGTTGAAGATTCCGGGGGAGTCCCACCTGCTCATGGCGCTTCTTCATGAGGATGAGCTCTTTTCTCATCCCCTCGACTTCCTGTTCCAGGTCTGTTGTGACGATGGTCAGATCATCCAAGGTCTTTCGGAGAGCCTCGACTTCGATTTCCAAGTCTTTCTTGAAGGAGTGTTCGTTTTCATACCTTTGGTTGGGAGGAAGGGAAGAGGACACTTATTGGAAGGCTGTGATCTTTGTACAGATTCCCCTTTGCTTAGAGGTGACTTTGTAGGATTAATGGCAACAAATTAATACGTGCTGTTTATCCTTTGTATGTGTCCTTCATGCATGTTTTTCTGTGACGGTGACTCAGTACTCCTTTTAAAAAAATAATAAACAGCCATGTGCCCATCACCTAAATTTAGCAACCATTAACATTTTACCCTATGTGCTTCATCTATATTCCAATCTGTATTTTAAAGTAAATTGTAGACATGACATTTCACCCCTAAGTACTTCAGAATGCATCTGTTAAAAAAAAAAGACATTTTTCTTAACAGATGTGTAATTAGTGAAATAAGCGTAATGATGTTACTGCACCTAAAACATTAAAAGCAACTTTTTAATACCATCTAATTCTTGGTTTGTATTCAAATTTTCTTACAGCAGAAAGTGTGTTTTACTCTCTGATTTGTTTAAACTAGGGTCCAATCAAATATTTATTCCTGTTATGCCTTTTCAGTATATTTTGTACGATTTTTACATGTGGTTAATGGTAAGATAAGTTTCCCTTCTGCAAAACAAAAATGAAAATAAGAACAACCCAGAAAACAAAACAAAACAAAAGCAAAATACCCCCATCCTCCCTGCCCCCCGCCCCACCATGAGGACGGAACTCACTTGAGGCTGAAGTCGTCCACTGCCATCCTGGCGTTGTCGATGAGAAGGATGATCCGCGCGTTGCTCAGCTTCCCGTCCACTATCTGTAAAACACGCACCCAGAGCCCTGCGGCGGGACGCACTGCACCGGAAAGCTGCATTTCTGCCCGCTAGTCTCCTGGGTGTCTGATTTGTTAGCACAGATGGCTTGTTTTTCTGTCATTGGGACAATCGACAATAGATATGTATGAAACGCTTACTAGGGACAAAGCATGAGAATGAGTTTATAGTAAGGACATGGTCTGCACTGTCTTTTTTGCATGGAATTTCGACAGGCTGGGACAGATGCAAGGGCTGAAAGGGTGGTACAGGGAGGGGAAGTTGTGTCCTTGTTCGAAACGCCTTCCAGCGGTCTAGCCCTGTGAATATGTCTTACTGTTGTTATGCTTAAGCTCGTCCACATGGAAGATGGCAAAAGTGGTTTGAGGTCTGATCCTTTTCTTATTGTGACCATTAGTTTGGCTCCTCTACAGGAAAATAATTATTTTAGATGAACATAATTCTTCATGGTGATCGCATTCATGTTTCTGGTCTGTGACACCGAGCCAACATATCACTTGCTACGAAGTATCACTGACATTTGTGAAACTAATTTTAAGTGTATTTTGTAATACATTTAAGCTAACTAAAAATATATTTTACAGTATGATGGTCATCACATACCATAATTATTTTTTATCCAAAGTAACTATAGTCAATATGAAACTTGTAGGTATGTGTTTGTCAATTTTTCCGTGATGAGAACGCCCCAAGTGTAGCTCTGAAAATATTAAATGAAATAATTCTTTACCACCTAATGAAGCAGCTTAGTAAACTTTGTGTTAAAGCCTCCTGTCAAAGACTTTCACTGGATGTTTATAGGCTTTTTTACTTTAAAAAGAAAAATATTGTTCAAAGTGTCTACCTGAGTAATTGTATATACATATGGGATTTGTAAATACTTCTAGGTAGTTGTAATCAGGGAAAAAGAGCACGTTTGATGTATATCGCTGTCTCCAGGAAAGTTGGTGGAAGATGTCTCAATGTCCAAGGTATAACACTACTTTTGTACCAAATATTGTGCTGAAGTAGGAACTGGGACATTCTTCTTTTACTTCCTGTTATTGACCTTGGGCATGAACTTGGGCCAGTCTCTCCACTCCCTAGGCTTCAATTCCATCATCTGTTAAATTAGGAGTTTGTACTAGAAACAGGTAACCTCAGAGGTCATAGCTCTAAACTTCTGTAATTTATTTGGAGCTGGAGAATCCTGTGACATTCCATTGTTTTGATACAAATAATTCTTTTATTTAGAAAGAATTTTCTTAGGACAAAGTTATACTTGAATACAAAGACACCTTTTAAAAATCTGGTCCTATTCAAAGCTTCACTGATTATGTGGAATTTGGTATCATGAATGCACAATAGCAGGATTCAGAGGTGGTGGTAACAGTGGGCCTGGAACTCAAAGAGCAGGGCCTGGGATCCTGCTCCAGCGTCCCCTAGCTGAGTGAGCCGGCCAAGTGTCAGTTTCGCCATTCATAAAATGGCAATGACAGTACTTACAGTAGCCACTTCTCAGAGATTTATGAGAAGTAGATTAGAAGAGATAAAGTCATGTAAAATCCTTAGCATTTTCTGGGCATGCTATAGACACTCTGAAAAATTAGTTGAAACCCAATTAGTTCAGAATTTTCTTCTTTAAAATCGAGCACTTTGGTAACGAGAGACAATGTCTGCATTGGATAAATCCCAGATTTATATGTGGAGATGCATCCTCAAACTCTGTGTGGCAGGAGATAGCCAGGCTGGCTGTCCCTGTACAACTCCTTTCTTCCCTCGGTGGATTCCAAATGGTGCTAGGGCTTCTTCCTTTGCTCTAAAAGAGATTCAGTAACTATTTCCTCTCTTCCCTCTATGGTGCTTCTTAGGCACTGTCTTACCAAATGCTTTTCCCTCTTTGCATTGTCTAAACTCATGGGTGATAAAAAAGTAGCTTCATTCAAAAAGGCCTAGGGACCCCTAGGGCTAGCCTTAGTTGAGCACTGAATTGCTGGTTGCCATCTAGAGAAACCATTCCCTATACACTCTGTAGAATAAAAAGTACCCTATTTAATGAGTTAAATCGATCATTTAGCCATTGCAAAGCCCACATCATGACCCTGACTCCCCCAGCCAGCATTCTCATAGTACATGAGTGATGAGTTCTGAAAGGTACTTGATACAGAGCTCATTTAAAAACTGAAACTATTTCCCATTGTTTGGGTTACTGATCCAGTATTGTGACACAGCTGCAATTTCTGAGATGGACTGAGAAATAATGTATGAGGCATCGTTTCTGCATTGTGTGTTACAGTTAGTCACCTGGATTCTCCCCGAGGCCCTGACTTAATTCTTTAGAAGACTCTAGTTGGTGTGTTAGTGCAGCATCATTGCTCCAGGGAGAGGAAAGTAGGATATTTTATCATAATCCAAAATGCCAAATAGAGTTCTACTGTGAGCCATTCCAATACCTCTTTATGTCCAACTCTGCGTTTCAAAAGGAATGGGTTCATTTTTGAACTCAATTACTTATAGACCCTTTGAATAGTATGTAATATCCCTAAGGTGGGGGCAGGAGAGTGCTGTATCTACTGAGAACATTTCATCAGGGCCCGGGAAGGGGTCAGCCCCCGGTAGTTGTAGGACCTCATTGGGCCTCTGGTTTCTCACCTGCAAACAGGGGAGATTGCGATGGACAGACAACCTGAACTTCAAAGAGTTGTTTTCTTCAAACATAGAGAAAATGTAACAACTGAAGTAAGAAATGCAGAAAGAGTGGAAACCGAAGCTGAAGAAGCTTCCGCTTCCTGTTTGATGTCAGAACCCAGAATCCAGGGCCACCTAAAGGACGAGCAAGCTGCTCCCTCCTCACCATGGGCCCCGTTCACGCCTCTCAATTCTGCTGTAATGAATTTAGGCAACCCCTTGGTTTCGGTCTACCCATCCGTATGCTGGGGATACAAATACCTGCTTCACAGAATGAAACGATGTGTATGAAGTGTGTGTTGCCTAATTAACAATGCAAATGCAATGCATTATCTTTATTAATGAACAGTGTCATGGTTGCATGAGGTGGGCAGGCTAGTCAGCACCACACTGTATGGAAACTGAGGCCATTGGAAACAGGATTGGGCTAGAGTCCCACCTCTGGCTCTTGTTTTTCTTTTTTTTTTTCTCCTCACCTGAGGATATTTTATTATTGATTTTCCCTTTATAGAGAGAGAGGAAGGGTGGTGAGAGAGAGAATCACTGATGTGAGAGAGAAACATCGATTGGTTGCTTCCTCTATGCGCCCTGACTAGGGATCTAACCCACAACCCAGGCATGTGCCCTGACTGGGAATCGAACCTGCAACCTTTTGGTGTATGGGATGATGCTCCAACCAACTGAGCCACCTGGCCAGGGCTAGAGCCTTTGGATTGCTACTTCACTCTCTGAGCTTCAGTTTTTTCCCCAGGGCTGCTGTGAGAATTAAGTCAGATGCTACAGAACGTTTCCATCACTGCAGAAAACTCTGGGGTGGCACCGATAAGTGTATTAAATACCCAACACAATGCCTGACGTACAGGAAGTGCTCACTAAGTGTCTCCTTCAGCTCTGCTATCAGCTAATGAATGATTCAACCAGACCTAATCTCACATTTCTTTTGGGAGTTATATTCTCAGCTGTCCATTTGCAAAAGCCTTCTATTCCCTCTGTTCTAAAACCAAGGCAACTTTATTAATGAAAAGAAAATACGATGAGGTTTGTTGAGTCACCTTGTTTTTTCTGTAAAGACAACCATGCACTATGTAGTTAAGGTAATTATAGTCAGTTATTACGTTGATTATTCAATAATTAGTGTTTATTATGTGGACGGATTTATGTTATCTTGATTGGTCCTTCCTATATTCATGCAAGGCTGGCTGAGTGTTGAGAAATAATATTGTATAAATATCGGAAACCTGTGATTCCCTTTTTAGATTAGGTTAAATCGTGATCTTGCAGGAAATTTTCTGGGACTGCTTTCCAAAGGGGGAAGGTACGTAGCTTTGAAAGCTAACCGATGAGGGGACTGGATTCCCTCTACTCGCAGCCAATGTTATGAACTGTCCCAGAAAGTATAAGCTTAACTTTTAACATATGTGGTTGGAAAGTTATTTATTTTTTGAAGAAGTCTCCATAACACATCCTAACTCTAAGATTCCAAAAATTATGCTCATCTTGTTATTATTTTTTCCTAGCAACATGCCACTTTCAGAACTGTTAGCATCTAGAAACTCAGAACTTCTAGCAGACCTCACAAAGGAGTGTTCTGGATGTCACAATGGTGGATCTACTCGTGGAGGGACAGCTCTGAGATGTGATCTCCAGAATAGTATAGCTCAGCTTTTCTTTGCCGGGTCCTCACACTGTGGCCAGTTCTTTGGGGTGGAGCCGAACTGAGGTGGTGAGAAAGCAGACGCCCTCTTGTACCTTATGCCCCGAACGGGAGGAATGGACCCCAGCCTTTATCGTTACTTTTCTATTGCCAGATCTTAAGTGACCCTGGGCAGCAGATGGTTGCCTTAGAATTTTTCCACATAATTTATGTACAGATGATTAAAGAAATAAAACAGACATTCCTAAGTCCAAATTTAAGGTGTAATAAGAAAATATCCTCCATTGCTTTTGTTCACAGTTACTTTGAGCTCTTTTGCCATTTTTCTGGCAATTGCCTTTTATACTGATTTCTCCTTGCCTGGTTCCGTGGAAATGCACCCCCCTTCGCGTTCCAGGGTCACCCAGAATCTTACCTGCTCTTGCAGGCTGCTGATGTTTTCCTCATGTTGGGAATAATCTTGCTTCTGGCCGGGATCTCTCTGTTGATGCCATTTCAGGATGCGACTTTCCAGCTTCTCGTTGGCCTCCTCCAGGGCGCGTACCTTGTCCAGATAGGAGGCCAGGCGGTCGTTGAGGTTCTGCATCATTACCTTCCCATTTCCGCCTAGGAGGGAACTGCCTCTTTCCGACCCCCAAGACCCTCCAGGGGGCAGGCAGCTTGGCGAGGCGAAGGAAAGGGAGGTGCGGACCCCCCCGGCACCCCCATGGACACTGGGAGCCCGGGGGAAGCCCCCTGGCCAGCTCCAGCCACCTCCTGTGCCATGGAGGGAGCCTGAGGGGATGTGGCTGAAGCGGTGGCTGGAGTTCATGGTCCCATCTGTGTGTGGGGCGGGGCTGGGCTCTGCTCTGCTCCCTGGCACCACAGGACTGAGCTGCCCCAGACTGCCCTGAATGGTTTTATGCCCTTTGCTGTGGGAGTTCCCTTCTCTGACAACTGTACCAACAAGATCGTATCATTGTGCAACATGTGTTTCCTCTTGGTCAATCCTGAGGCGCCCCAGGCCTTCACACACACTGTTGTTGTTTGGAGCCGCATTGATATACCAGTTTGTTTCTCCCTTCCAGTTGTAACCCGGAGGTGTGGCCCGGACATTAGGTGGGTATTAGTCTCAGGTGTCTTTTTAATCTTCTGTGGAGCTTTTCCATTGTCTGTTTATTTGAAAAGGGCAGATTAAAGTCCACAAAAGCTTATTTGGTGTAGGACAGATTTGCCTTTATAAAGGAGACATTAAATACACAGACACACATTCCCTTCCCCTCCACATAAATCCCTGCTCTAAAGTGAGGGTGGGAGAGACTCCCAAGGGAAGAGCCAGAGCAGAACAGAATCTCAGGCCCCAGAATAAAAACGCTCGTGCTGAGGAAATGGAGAACACGTCGCGTATCTGATGCCTTTGAGGCAGCCACTATTTGATGGAAAGTAATTTCAAAGGAATCATTCTTAAGAGCAAACCCTCAATTATAATTAATTAATAAATGACCGAGCCTTCCGCTTTCATCCCCAGCACACCTCAAAACCAAACAACCCTGATCTGCACTCAGGACTTCCCTTGGCTCCTGGGAAGACAGCCTTTGTCACCAGCCAGCAGCCCTGTCCTGGCTGAAAGGCCAGGTCCTGTGACCCGCGGAGGGGATGGAGGAAAACAGGAAGTGTGCCATGGGCTGTCTAGCACACTTGATGAATCTTACGCTTGTCTGCCAAGGTAAAGGTTAGGAATGAATAAAGAAGTCTGGGGGTGGGGAGCCATGTGCTGGTTTTTGGCAATTAGATTTAAAGGGGATTTAGTAATAAAATGGCAGCAGCATAAGGGACTTCCATTCCCTGGTTCAAGCCACTAATGTCACAGAAAAACTGAGGTCTTTGGGGACAGCGGGGGATTCTTTCTGGTCATGGTGCTGTTATCACTGAGTTGAATCTTAACAGAATCCCTTGCGGCACTTCTCTTTGACAAAGGTGATAATGGGACCTCCCAGTTTGCAGAGCCCTTTGATAGGTTATTTACTCAGTTCGCACACGGGCAGGAGCATTGCCCCCATTTTACAGAGAAAGAAGAGGCGGGTGAGTCAGATCTGATTGGCGCGTGCAATGTGATTCAATATGCGATTTTGGAGGTCTGACGGCCGGCCTGTAGCCTGTGCTGTTTCCACTGCTTGGAAAATCACCACCTGTGCCTCGCATGCCTGCGTCCCTGCCTTCAAGATGTAGCTCAAAGGTGACTTCCTTCAGCAATCGTTTCCTGAATTTTCCTGCATGAGTTGGGTGTCTCTTCTATGAGGAAAGCACCAGATCTGGATCCCAAGATCCTCCAGAGGGGCAGGATGCCTGGTATCCCCACTCCACCAAGGAAGCTGGGAGCTCCTAGCGGGACCCCACCACCCCTGGATATGAATCCATTCTTGCTCTTTCACTCACCACATTAAAAGAAGTTATAAGAGCTCATTTGAGCCAAGCTGACGACAGGTGCTAGGGAGCAAGACCGCAAATGCTCCTCACTGACGGCGTTGTGCTGTGCTTGGTGCAGTCCTGTGGGACTGCGGACTTCTTGAGAGCAGGGGTGATGTCTCCCATCTTCCCAGCACCAAAGTCTGGCTTCTTATAAGCCTTTCACAAGTGTGTGTCAACTCAGTAATGAACTTTTTGGAGTCATGATTTTAACTCAGGGTCTCTGGCACCATCACCGGCTGCCCTTTTTAAGAGTGTGAGTTATAAAACCAGAGAGTACAGAAAGCCTCTCCCCGGGGTGAACTAGCCAGCCACAAAGGCAGAGTCATTCCTAATTGCAAATAATATCACTAAAGCACACCCAGGTCTGCTGGTCCGCCCTGGCGACATCACTGGAATGGGTTCTCCGGACTTCCCTCATCTCACTGTGTGCCACAGCTGAAGGAAGCCTTGGGGGAGCTTAGAGGTGGTGTCGCTTTAACGTGTTCCACAGTCACTTACATCTTTGAAAGGGAGCAAAGAGGGAGGCAGGACAAAAAGAGCAAATGAGAGGAACAGAGACTTACCTGGATGTGTGGTGGCTAGCAGGGCTCTGATGGGCATGGACGGTTCCTGACTCCGAGTGTGATTGGCATGTGCTCACACTGACCCTGTCTCACATCTGTAAGATGCACCAGGGCTAGGCCGCCCTCAGCCGCACATTTGGTGAATCTTTCTGTTACACTGGGAGGTGGTCAGTAACAGGGGATGGATATTTTGCAGGACAGGCTGGGTGGTGATTGAATGAATGGGGTTGCATGTGGTGTATCAGAGATCAGGAGGCAGCCCTGTCAACAGGTAGTTGTTGTTAACTGGGAGCACACTGTGCTTGTGCCCTTTAAAGGCAGTCTCCCCATCACTGAGCTTCTCCACGGGCACCCTCCTTTGCACAGTGGGGGAAGAATGGCCAACACAACCCCCACACAGGTTTTTACTGCGCATGACATTTCAGAGCAGATGAGTAGTAGATCTGCTGGCAATATTGCTATGTCATTATCCTATGAGTTGGAGGGTTACATAAAAAGATTAGACCTTTATAGAAATAAAACACAGCTTCTGCAGGGACACCAGGTCAGACATTTCATAAGTGCCTAAGGTTATCAAACTGTGGCCAAATAAAAATAAAATGTTCCCATATTTTGATTTGTCCAGGAAAAGGGGGTCGACAGATAGAAGGTTCAAGTTAAGAAGTATTCTGTGTAGTATTTCAGACCAGAAGAGGAAGGCAGGTGAACCTGAAGTCGCGTCCAAGCAGTAGCGTTTGCATTCATCGACTGACGTGCAAGGAAAACAGTGAAAAAGACACGCAGGCAGACAGACTCTGTCAAACCACAGCAGGAAGTCCTCTCGAAGGGTGAGCAAGGGGGCGACTGTTTGGGGAACCCTTCTTAGCCTGATTTTGAAAATTTTTAAATTAAATGTATTGGGGTAACATTGGTTAGTAAGATTTTTATAGGGTTCCAGTGTGTACTTGTATAATACGTCATCTACAGGTTGCACTGTGCGCTCACCACCCGAAGGGAAGCCTCCTTCCATCACCATATATTGGACACTCCTTAACCTCTTCTACCTCCTCCCCCTCCGATAACCACCCTACTGTTGTATGTGTCTGAGTTTTTGTTTTCTCGTTTATGCATTTGCTGCTTTCTGTTGTATGTCCCGCATATGAGTAAAAGCCGTACAGTTCTAGACAATTTGGTAAAGAACCATGGAATGCCACTCAGCCATAAGAAAAGATAAAATACTGCCATGTGTGATGTGGATGGATGCCAAGTGGGATAAATCAGACAGAAACTGTGGTTACGCTGATTTTTAAAGCAGGGAAGAATTAGACGAGGATGCAGAGGTAGACAGAGCCTTGGAAGTGACCACAAATGAATAGCAGTCGGAGCCTTAAGAGAAGAGATAGGAAATTGGAAGAAGAGACTATATCAGAATGAAGAAAGAGGAAGGAGACCCCAGTTCTGTACCGACAGAAGCCCAAGCCAGTAAGTGTTCAGTAAGGTCCTAACCTGCATCCGCACGGTCCTGAGCAGCTGGGAACACGCAGAGAATGAAAGACATGTTGGCTGCCCACTCTGCACATCAGCACCGTCATCCTAGCGCTTAATTCTAAGGATGCTTAGAGGCCCGGGCTGTGGCCGGCTTATCTGTAATTCCTCCATACTCCCAGTTTGTAGAGGGCCGTGGCAGGCCCCTCGAAAGTGTTTACTAACTTTGGTCTAGCGAAGAATATAACGCAGTAGTGGATTGTGTGCAAAAGACTGCGTGAGGTAGAAATGAGATGAGAAAGAAAGGCGATTATGGGCAAGTGCAGTTAAAAATGATAAGCTCTCCAGCGGAATGGATGCAACGGCTCTCGTGATTGGGAAGGAGCAAGGGGTCCCAGGTAACAGAGTCAGAAAGAGTGGCTGGAAAGGAAAGACAAATCCTGTAGAATTTCCCAAATGCTGGATTTTGCATGGGGATTGAATCCCCATGGTATTTTTAACATATTTCTCTGGCCCCTGTATTCTCGTAAGGTAGATCTAAAAGCTTTATTAGATCCAGGCTTGCCATTTTTGACAAGAATACTTAGGAGGGAGTGTCGTGTACAGTATTTCCTAATGTTCATGCCGTAAGGAAGTTTCTCACATCCACCTTGCTTGACCTTCGATGCTTAAGCTCTTGCAGCTCCTGCAATCTGTGTGAAAATCTCCCAGCTACAAAAATAAGACAGTGCTGAGAACTGGGAATTCAGTGGATAGAGTTCAGGAAGTTAGTAAAATCTTTAAAACTGTATGTAAAATTTTCTCTGCATGTTTATATGTTCACTCTTTGGAGGAGAGATTACAGCTTTCATGAAGTTTTTGAAGGAGAATATAAATTGAAAAAGGACCTAATGGTGTAAAACTTTAAAGGCTCCTTTTCTCTGTTGGCCTGTAGTTACCAACAGCATGTTTAGGGTTTTCATGGGGACATAATATTAGACTTAGAAATGAATCATGCTTATCGTCCATCTCATACCCATAATTTGACAGACAGACTCATGGCCAGTGATGGCAGGGCGAGGGCTGGCAGCAGGATCCCACTGCATTGTTGCAGAGCTCCTTATTCTCTCCAGGATAATTTTTAAAGCTGTAGAGGTGGTGCTCAAGGTTCCCTGGAGTTTGCGCAGTTGTGGGAGCCGATCCACGCACTTGTTCGTTTACAAGCGGCCGGCTGTGTTTCAGGTGTTTCCATTGCATTTTTCT